>NC_134782.1:7265158-7275158 GCF_046742065.1 Oratosquilla oratoria
GATCCTGGTGACCTTTGCCAGCTCCCTCGAGGCCGTGGGTATGTCCAAGAAGAGGGACCAGAGTCCAGTAGACGTCCCTCTCTGGTACATTATCCCACTGAGGTGCTTACACACAACGTGAAAAATATATATAAACAAAATAATAATAATAATAATATAATAATAATAGTAATAATGATAATAATAGTAATATTAGTAATGGTAATAATGATAATAATAAAATAAAATGGCGTGAAAGGATCCGTGTGATTGTTGCCAGCTTCCTTGAGGCCGCGGGTTATCTCCGGCAAAGGGGGGGGTGCGCCCCTCGTATGCCATTACAGTCTCCCCCGTCGGCCCGTCGAGACCCATAATGGGTTGTATGTAACCCCCGTCCCCCCACCAGCTCGTGGGCCTTGTCAGGGGCCGGAGGGGGAGGCGAGGGAGGGGAGAAGGGTGGGGGCGTGGCACCTGTTGCTTCTTCGTTGGCGGCGACAGGAGGAGGAGGAGGAGGAGGAACCGGCGGAGGTGCGAGGCGTCCGCCGCGCGCCTGTCCAGTGTCTCACCAGCGCTTCTGTCCGTGGTGATGATATCGCACCGAAGAGGTGGGGTCGTTGAAGTGGTCGAGGAAAGAATTGTTAAAAGTAATCGACTTTATTGAAGTGGTAATTTATTTATTTATTTATTTGTTTATTTGATTATTTCTTATTTATTCATTTATCTCTTTGTTTTTTGGGTTCAACCTCGATCACAAAGAATGACTGCGTGACTGTGGTCCATAGGGATGTCACTTAGCTCGTGAAATATTGATGACATTAAATCATTTCCCGACGAACTCCCGATGGAAGAGCTCTCCTGAGGAGCGACTTCTTCCCCCATGAGGCCACGCCCATGACCCTCGGCTCCTGAAGGCGTGAGGATCAGATCTCACGGGACGCGCACGTGAGGCCGATCTCACCTGCTTGGCGGGGGCGGGGGCTGGGCTGCCGTCGTCGTCGTCGTTCAGCGGCCGCGCCCTGCCCTCTGGAAGAGGAGGAGGAGGAGGAGAAGAAGAAGAGGAAGAAGAGGAGGAGGAGGAGGAGAAGAAGAAGAAGAGGAAGAGGAGGAGGAGGAGGAGGTGGGTACTGTGTTTACCTATGCATTATGTAGTCTCCAGCCTCTCCTCTCTCTCTCTCCTCTCTCTCTCTCTCTCTCTCTCTCTCTCTCTCTCTCTCCTCTCTCTCTCTCTCTCCTCTCTCTCTCTCTCTCCTCTCTCTCTCTCTCTCTCTCTCTCTCTCTCTCTCTCCTCTCTCTCTCTCTCCTCTCTCTCTCTCTCCTCTCTCTCTCTCTCTCTCTCTCTCTCTCTCTCTCTCTCTCTCCTCTCTGCCTCTTTCTTCTCTATCACTCCTCTCTCTTCTCTATCTCTCTCTCTCTCTCTCTCTCTCACACACACACACACACACACACACACACACACACACACACGCGCGCGCGCGCACTCGTCCTCCTTGGCCCGTTTCGATCGCTCTGCGGAGGAAGTTTTCCTCGCGGGTGCCAGCTGGTTCTCGGCGCCAGTGCCCGAAGGCAGTCAGGGTCGTTCTCCGGATGCCCAAAGGTCACTTGGCGCCGGCGAATGGCCAGCTCTGGCTTTTATTCACGGTTGTCTTTGTAGGCGACCTACCGGGCATGGGGGACCCGCAGCCTCATGGCAACCGGTAACGATAACCGTGTTCTTGGATTTACTTTTTTCCACTACCGCCACCACAACGTTCTTGTTCTTCCTCTTCTTCCTCTTTTTCCTCTTCCTCTTTTTCCTCTTCCTCTTTTTCCTCTTCCTCTTCTTCCACTTTCTTTTCTTCCTCTTCCTTTTCCTCTTCATCTTCATCTTTTTCCTCGCCCTCTTCTTCCACTTCCTCTTCTTGTTCTTCCTTTTCCTTTTCTTCCTCTTGTCTTGCTTCCTTTTATTCCTATTCATTTTCCTCTTCCTTTTCCTTTTCCTTTTCTTTCTCTTCCTTCTTCCTCTCCTTCATCTTCTTCCTCTCCATCTTTTTCCTCTCCTTCATCTTCTTCCTCTCCATCTTTTTCCTCTCCTTCATCTTCTTCCTCTCCTTTATCTTCTTCCTCTCCTTCATCTCCTTCCTCTCCTTCATCTTCTTCCTCTTCTTCCTCTCTTCCCATCACATGACCCAGTTGGTCCACTCTGAAATTTTGCCAACTGTACGTCCGGATTCCGAAGACCGCAAGCATAGATTGGTCTTATCTGATGAGAGATGGCGCGTTAATCGCTGCTTCCCATAACAATGTTCCAATCATGTCAAGCGATAAGTTTTGTATTGAAGCATTGCCGCGATATGGACAGAATCGTCCGATACTGCCCAATGATAGATAAGGGTCTTGAAAACCTATCGGCGAATCCTGGGGTCGGGATTAACACTAGTATAGCTTCCTCTGAGATAAGGAGCGCATCTGATGACCTTGGGGCCCATGAGGTGGAGTCGTAATAGCGGTGGTAAAGGGTTATGAGTAAGGAGGGGATTCTAGGAAAGTTAGAATGTAGTTAGCGTTTTCTTTCAGTGATACGTAGATCTGGTCCGTAGGGGTGTTACAGTCCTTAAGATATCGAGTGCATAAGAATTGATGCAGTCAATTTCTCATCCGGGAATCTGGCATCAGATAGAAATAGATCATCTGAATACATGAATAGATAAGTAAATCGAAATTGATTTTAAAAATTTCTGTCATGAATGAATTTTTTTTTTTTTTTTACAATTTGGTAGAAACAGCCTTTCGCCAGACTTGGCCGACGCTTTCTACCATTAGAAAGTAGAATTTGACCTGGTTTACTTGGTAGGTCGATCTGGCTTACTGACTTGTTTATTAAACCTACCGCTAATCCTCATAAGTAGAGCCAGTAAAGTTAGTCAAATTCTTCTCTGATTTTTTTTTCTTCTTTTTTTCTTTTCTTTTTTGTACGGCCCTTAGAGCCTCAAACGAGGTCAAGGGGGGAATTCCCCTTTTTAGCCAAATCAAACCACTTGACGAAACAGACAATTAATGAACAATCAAGGTTGTTCACATGTTCATTAGTTAAAACGTGTTCAGCCTGACGGTTCAAAACGTGCGCCAGATCTGGTGAAAAATGTTTGAAAAATACGGCCCTCCTTAAAAAAAAATCCTCGTTTAGGTCGTAAACTATGTGAACAATGTCGACGAACGTGTCGTCCGTTGAACTGTTCAACTAATGACAAGCGGTGTCACTTTTTTGCACATTGAATGCTGCCATATTGTGTTCGCCCTATTATTGCAAATGAGGCTAATTATCATGGCTTGATTGCAACATCGATTGAGGCAGTTAAGAGGTCATCAGGTGGTGGGAGGGCCCGAAACCCCAAGATGTCGTCGAACTTTGGAACGTAGCTGTACTTTGGCGGGTCTTGGTGGAGTGAATTGTTTGTAATTGGGATCTTATGTGTGATTGCTTTAGCGGGAAGTGGGTTCCCGCCTTAACTACGCATTGTTAATTTTAATTTTTTTTTTTTTTTAAGAATTATTTTTGAATTAATAAAAGCGTCTGGCGTCAGATGGAATAAAATCCTCGGTAGACTTGTGTTTCTTGGTTCTGGTCGTCTTCGTCCTCTGCTCGGAGTTCTAAGGTCGCTGGCGCCTGCTTCGGCCTTTTGACATTTGAAGAGGACAAGGACGCCGTTGGACTCTCTCGGCAGGTTTTCTTTCACATCCATCGCCTCCCCTTAACCCCCTTAACCCCTTGAACCCCTTTAACCCCTTTCCCCTTTACTGACATCACTACCGTATCCATCCAGCACTAAAATTACCATCATCACCACCATTATACCTGTAGCCATCACCATCCACTACCACCAACTACCAGCACCACCACTATTACCACCACCAGCACTACCACCATCACCACCAGCACTACCACCATCACCACCAGCACTACCACCATCACCACCAGCACTACCTCTACCACCATCACCACCAGCACTACCTCTACCACCATCACCACCAGCACTACCTCTACCACCATCACCACCAGCACCACTATTACCACCAACAACACTACCACCATCACCACCAGCACTACCACCACCACCACCACCAGCACTACCACCACCACCAGCACCACTATGACCACTACCAGCACTACCGCCATTACCACTACATGCTGTACCACTACCACCGTTACCTCTTCCTCTTCTTCCTTCGCCATTTATCACGCAGCACCACGCACCTTGATGGCTCACCGTCACAGGTGATCTCATCATATAGATCTTGCGGAAACACCCCCCCCGCCCCCCCCCCCGCCCCCCAAAAAATATATATATACATATAATATATAATAAAAGCAATAATAATAAATAAATTATAAATAAAATTTTATAGAATAGAATAAATCCTCCTGAATCATTTTGACTTCGTTTTAAACATTGTTCTGGTGAAGGTCAGACTAGTGTGTTCCTTCTGAATAGTCCGGCGCCAGCCAGAACGAAGTCACTCAACAACGTCATCATCTAGAGAGGTTTAAGAAAACTATACAATGTTTTTGGTCTGGAAGCCTCTCATGGAACCCAAAGGCGCCAGACGGCCATAGGGTAGCGAGGGAAAGAAGACCACAACGACCCTCTTCCTCTTCTTCTCCCCCTCCTCCCCTCCTCCCTCTCCTCCCTCTCCTCCCTCTCCTCCCTCTCCTCTCAGCTGATTAGAATCGTCTGGGGTTCACCCGAACGAGACCAGCCAGAGGCGTCACAGCATTGAAGGTGGCGAAGAATGCCGCCCTCCGGCTTTCTTCGTTCCGGCTTTCCGGCTTTGTGAAAGTCTGGACGGCAGCAGCCGTATAATTCCTTTGGAGAGTCGGCCGGACGCCGCCGCCGAATCTCCCGGAACAGTTCGGGCACCCGGACGGTCACCCCTTCGTCAGGTGGTCCTTACTCTTTCCTCAGGCGGTTCCTTAACCTTCGTCAGGTGGTCCTTAGCCCTTCGTCAGATGGTCTTCTTCCCTTAGTCAGGCGGTTCCTCACCTCTTCGTCAGGCGGTTCCTTACTTTTTCGTCAGGTGGTCCTTACCCTTTCGTCAGATGGTCTTCTTCTCTTAGTCAGGCGGTTCCTTACACCGCCAGGCGGTTCCTCACACCGTCAGGCGGTTCCTCACCACTTCGTCAGGCGGTTCCTCTCACCTTCGTCAGGCTTTTTCTTACACCTTCGTCAGGCGGTTCCTCACCCCTTCGTCAGTTGGTTCCTCACCCCTTCGTCAGTTGGTTCCTCACCCGTTCGTCAGTTGGTTCCTCACCCGTTCGTCAGTTGGTTCATCACCCGTTCGTCAGTTGGTTCCTCACCCGTTCGTCAGTTGGTTCCTCACCCTTTCGTCAGGTGGTTCATCACCCCTTGATCAGTTGGTTCCTCACCCCTTCGTCAGACGGTCTTCTTACCTTCGACAGGCGCTTCCTCACTCCTTTCGTCATGATTGTTCGAATCCGGTCCGGAACCGGGGAATGAATTGCACGGGATCCCATCCTCTCGATGAATAAGATAGTCAGGCGACAGCCAGGACGAAATATTCGAAGATCGTCGCCAGGTGCGCGGTTTTAAAGTTTCGACCACCGCCACCTAACCCACTTCCCCCCATCAACACGGTGATGCACTTTGAGGAGTTTATTCTGGCTAAGAAAGGGGTATTTTTATAAGTGGGTCCTACACGATCAATATTATTGCGTAATATTAATGACGGTGTGTCATTCTTTGATGTCTTTAATATATTGCGTCATTCTTCAATACAATCCCTACCCCTTTAGTAATATTGTCCAATACGCAATATTGCGCAATATTGTTGATCGTGTAGGGGTTGCGTCTTTGGCACTGAAAGGAGTCTCGAATGGCCCGAGATCCCCCTGCCCCTCTCCCTTCTCCTCTCCCTTTCCCCTCCCCCTTCCCCTCTCCCCCTTTCCCTCTCCCCTTCCCACCTTCCCCTCTCCCCCTTCCCACCTTCCCCTCTCCCCCTTCCCACCTTCCCCTCTCCCCCTTCCCACCTTCCCCTCTCCCCCTTCCCACCTTCCCCTCCCCACCTTCCCCTCTCCCCCTTCCCACCTTCCCCTCTCTTACCACCTTCCCCTCTCCCCCTTCCCACCTTCCCCTCTCACCTCTTAAATGAATAAATTCGTCTGTATGTTAGCCAGAAGAATGTCAGTAAAATACGTCACAGTGTTGAAGGTGTTAATTGCTGGAATTTATTGTAGAAGCGCTCAAGCACGCACACACACACACACACACACACACACACACACACACACACACACACACACACACACACACACACACACACACACACGAGTTGGAATAATTGGAAGATAAAGAGTGCATGGGAATTCTAGATGAAATGCTTATCAGTAAGCCAAAAGATAATTCTAATTGAAAGCCCCACGTCATCGTTGTTTCCTTTGTAATTAATCTTTAGGATTAACCACCGTCATTGTGTTGACGACGTGTTTCAAATAAATGAATAGAAAAATCAAGAAATAAATATTAAAATGAATATTCGGCAGATGATTTTCGTCAGCTATGAAGGGTCTCCATCAATTATGAATTAATTTCGTCCCAAAAAAGATCGCCTTGCTGGAACCTTGACGAAAAAGTTCTCTAAATGTTCATGTGTTCTCGTGAACATTTCCCTGAACAGGTCTGTAGTTCTTAATGGCGCAGCTGTTGTGCTGCTGCTGCTGCCGCCGGCGAAGCATTCCAACAGCCCAGTAGTGCTCAACCGCTGACTCACCTGCTTTCACCCATGACGTCACCTCCTTCGGCGGGCCAATCACAGCCCATATACGGTCAACACCGGTGACGTCATCCGTACTGGAACCAATGGTGTGACCCGTTCCTGTTTGCCGCCAAGACGTCGCACCAATAAGGGGTCTGATCGGGGGTTCCGTTGGTGACGTCATTGGGTCGAGGCCGAGGAGAGCTGATGAATGACGTCGGAGAGGTGTTGCGTCATCACAAGACTTCTGGAAATACTTTTGTCGAGGGTCTCGGCACGTGTTAAGGTCGGCTATTTCGTGTCGAGGAAGAAAATCGGCTGTGTGACGTCATGTCATTGATTTACTCTCCGAAGTGAACTGATGGTATGACGTCATCTCGTTGGTTTTCTCTCCGAAGTTTACTGATGATATGACGTCGTGTTATTTTTCTCACTGAAGTGAACAAATTATATGACGTCATATCGTTAGTTTTTTCAGAAGTGAAATAACGATATGACGTCATGTCGGTTTTTCTCTCCAAAGTGAACTAACGATATAACGTCATGTCGTTGGTTTTCTCTCAAGTGAACAAACTATATGACGTCACGTTTATTTCCCTTTCGAAGTGAACTGACGACATGACGTCATGTTGATTCTCTTACCGAAGTGAATGTTATGGTGTAATATTCTCTCTCTGAAGACCGACGATACCCAATATGACGTCATATCGTTGATTGTTTCCAAAGTGAACCATCGATCTGACGTCATATCGTTAATTTCAGATAAAATCTAACGATATGACGTCATCACAGGTATCGTCTGCTTTCAGAGAAAACGATATGACGTCATATCGTTCACTCCAGAAAGAAAACCAACATGACATCATGTCGATATAGTCTGTTCACTTCGGAAAGGAAATCGACATGACGTCATATCGTATGTTCACTACAGAGAAAACCAACGGCATGACTTCATATCAATATCGTCTGTTCGCTTCGGAAAGGAAATCGACATGACGTCATATCGTATGTTCACTACAGAGAAAACCAACGGCATGAATTCATATCGATATCGTCTGTTCACTTTGGAAAGGAAATCGTCATGACGTCATATCGTATATTCACTTAAGAGAAAATCAACGACATGACGTTATATCCGAAGTGAACAGTCGTCCAATTCTGTTAAAGTCAACCAAGCTGAAATGTTCATCAAATCTCAATTGGTTTCATTTTTAGTTTTCATTAAAATATATATAATAATAATTTGGTAAAATCACGGAATTACAAAACAAAAATTAGTTTATTAGAAAAACAAAATTCTTGCCACGTTTAGATAAATGGAGTAGTTGTTAGGTTAGCTGCTTTCGTGTGTGTGTGTGTGTGTGTGTGTGTGTGTTTGTGTGTGTCTTTACCTAGTTGTATTATACGGGAAGGGGAGGTATGCTCGTGGTGTCCCGTTTTTGTATCTCACAAGATCAAGTTCTTACATTCTTGTATTGTGTTTGCACACATTATTTCTTTATCCATTTTATTCCATATATCTATCACTCTGTGTGGGAAGCTGTTCTTTTTCAGGTCTCTTCTGTGTGTGTGTGCGTGCGTGTGTGTGTGCGTGCGTGTGTATGTGTGTGCGTGCGTATGTGCGTTCTTCTCGGAAGTGCGTGCATTGATTGGGAAGATATGGTCTACGCCGCTGCTCAGTACAGGAGTTCTGCTACGACGCGTTGGTTTCAGCCTCCTTTCATACCAAACGACTCCATGCGTATCCTTTAGAGGAATAAAGATTATTATTAGATTAAATTAGATCTAGATTATATTCAACCCATTAATGGCTGGAGGAGACACCAACTCCATCCCCTTTAATAGTCTTGAAGACACACACACACATACACACACACACACACACACACACACACACACACACACACACACACACACACACACACACACACACACACAGAAAGAGAGAGGAAGGGAGGGGGGATACAAGGTCAGGATTGACGCCCTATGCGTGGATGACGTCCCCACCCCCCCAAAAAAAAAAAAAAAATCGCTGGGGGGGAGGGGAGGGAGGGAGTGTTATTTCTGTGGCGGTGATGTATGTGACCTTCCTTCCCCCCCTCCCTCCTTCCCCCCCTCCCTCCTTCCCCCCTCCCTCCTTCCCCCCTCCCTCCTTCCCCCCTCCCTCCTTCCCCCCTCCCTCCTTCCCCCCTCCCTCCTTCCCCCCTCCCTCCTTCCCCCCTCCCTCCTTCCCCCCTCCCTCCTTCCCCCCTCCCTCCTTCCCCCCTCCCTCCTTCCCCCCCTCCCTCCTTCCCCCCCTCCCTCCCTCCCCCCTCCCTCCTTCCCCCCCTCCCCCCTTCCCCCCTCCCTCCTTCCCCCCTCCCTCCGTCCCCCCTCCCTCCTTCCCCCCTCCCTCCTTCCCCCTCCCTCCTTCCCCCCTCCCTCCTTCCCCCCTCCCTCCTCCCCCCTCTTTCCTTCCCCCTCCCTCCTTCCCCCTCCCTCCTTCCCCCCTCCCTCCTTCCCCCTCCCTCCTTCCCCCCTCCCCCCTCCCTCCTTCCCCCTCCCTCCTTCCCTCCTCCCTCCTTCCCCCCTCCCTCCTTGCTCCCCTCTCCTCCTTGCTCCCCTCTCCTCCTTCCCCCCCTCGCCTCCTTCCCCCCCTCGCCTCCTTCCCCCCCTCGCCTCCTTCCCCCCTCTCCTTCCCCCCTCTCCTCCCTGCTCCCCCTCCCTCATTCCCCCTCACCTCCCTGCTCCCCTCATTCCCCCCTCCCTCCTCCTCTCTCCCCTCTCCTCCCCTCTACATTGCAAAGAAAGTAAGAGGAGGGGGCGAAGGGAGGAAACTTTCTCCTTCGGATAAGGTTCATAAGGCCTCTCTTCTTTTTCCTCTTCCTCTTCCCCCGCCCTCCTTTTCCTCTTCTTTTTCCTCCTCCTCTTCCTCTTCGTTTTCCTCCTCTTCTTCCCCTTTCTTCTTTTCTTCCTCCTTCCTCCTTCTCCTTTCTCCTCTTCCTCTTCCTCATCTTCCTCTTCTTTTGTTCCCTTCTCCTCCTTTTCCACTTTCTCGTCTTCCTCCTCCTCCTCCTCCTCCTCCAGAAAGGTCGAGCGCTCGCTGAGCCCCCCTCCCCCTCCCCCCTCTTCCGGAGCCGGAGGTCACGGGAAGTCCCTCCTACGCGTGTAGAGCCGGATCCTGAAGACCCCCGTACGGACCAGCGTTACGGCGAAACGGAATGAAACAAATCTTCTTACGCAAGCCAGTATTTTATTTATTTTTTTATTTAATTGTTTAATTTTGTTTTGTGTA
>NC_134782.1:7282658-7287658 GCF_046742065.1 Oratosquilla oratoria
ATATATATATACAGTATATGTATAATGGGGAATAGATCTCCCGGTGTGTGCATGTTTATACAGTATATTTGAGGTATAACCAGGGGATAATATGGCGCCGAAGAGTTAGGAGTCGTAGAGGTGGTCGAGGAGGAGAGATTGAAGGTTCAAGGAAGAGAAAGAGAGAGGCGACGGGCGGTGGGGAGTGGGTGGAGGGGGAGACGGGGGGTGATGGGGGGCGACGGGGGTAGTAGAGGGAGGGCAATTTACCTTGTCCACTTGCCAGTTAGGTCATCAGGGTGGTGTGTGTGTGATTCACCAGTCTTGAGGCACATGTTGGACTCGTGATCGACAGCTATCACCCTCTTGGATAAGAGCTCAGAGCTCGTATATGCCTGATCTATGGGTAATGCTGTGACATTACACACACACACAATCCAACCCCCTGGCCGCAAGAGTTGGAGTGCCGGCTCGTAGCGCAGCGATGAAGCATTTCAGCCGTAGCCGGGAATCGAACACAGACCGCTGGAGTAGCGGTTGCGAACAGTACCACTACGCCGTCGAGTCGTGTGTGTGTGTGTGCGTGCGTGTGTGTGTATGTGAGGATTATATCGAATTCAAGAGGAGTACTAATCTTTTGTACAATCTTCACAAAAAGTCCTGCCGCGTATCTTTTGTTATGCAGATACGTTTTCTTCACAAATATGTTGCCCAATGAGATACATAACCAGTGATACATATGTCAGATTTTATTTTTAATTGTGAATTGACATGTGGTAGGATTTGGTAATGTATAAACAGGACTCCTACAACAATGGTGAGAGAATAGCCAAAGTGCCACGTTGGCTGAACTTAATCAAACTCTTTACTCTTTTTTTTTTTCTCTCTTCTTTAAAGAGCTCGGAAGTATCCGACACTAATGCAGACAGAATGCTATCGCTGGGGCTGGGGAGATCAATGATTACTTAAAGGAGAAAGGACCAAACATAATGTGTTCCGTTGAGACCAAAGCTCAATGGAAATATTCATGTCCCCAGTGGGAGACTCAATCAATCAATCAAACAGCCATTCAAAAGTCCTCTGCCGAACAAAGGGCTTTCTCACACTCTCCCCACGTGTTGCACGACTGCGTCAAGCTCTGCCACGTTACTCGTTCAAACTTCGCTGTCTTGTCTTTGTCTTATTTCTGGTTTTCCTCTTCTATGCTTACCTTTTCGCGGCGTCCAGTTAGTGATACATGTGCTCCATCTCCCATCAGCCTTTCTGGCTTCCTTCTCAGGGCAGTTCAATTTCAATTTCTGACCTTTTATCGCCTCTACAGTGTGCTGTCTTACACAACTTGCCCTTTTCGTTTCTTTCTTGTGATGAAGAGATAGAAAAAACAATGGAAGTGATGGTAGCTGTAAAGAAAAACGCCCGCACGTGTGTGTGTGTGTGTATGTGTGTCTGTGTGTGTGTGTAAGTTCAGTAAGTAGGTAAGTTCAGTAAGTGGTCAGGACTCGAACCTGCACTGGTGATGTGCATGGTTCACACCATAGCCCACGGTAGCTGTGTATATTTGTGTCTGTAGTTGTGTGTTTGTGCGTGTGTGTGTGTGTGTGTGTGTGTTTGCATGCATGTATGTATATGTACGTCATTTCGCACGTATCGAAATGTACATGTCGCGACACTGTTCTGACCTCGCCTTGCAATATCCAATTGTCATCGTGTGTGTATGTGTGCGTGTCTGTGTGCGTGTGCTATCCGCCAGGTGTGTGTAGATGAGTTAGCAAGTGTCTGTGCGTGCAGTTATTCGCTCCTCCTGACTCCCCATAAAGGACAACAACAGGGTGCGCGTCCGCGCCTTTTGACCCTATCAACATGATCACGCACTTCCCACACTTTACCCTAAGACAGACTCATATTATTCACCCTCCCCGCGGTCACCGAGTTGAAACGGGGTCTCTACCAATCGGGACCCCCTTCAGAACGGGTCCAAGCTTCTTCAGCCACTTGAAATAGCCTGAGCTTAACTAGAACAAAAGCCTTGGTGGAGGAGAGTGTGTTGAAGGGGCGACATAATGATTGCGTGTAGGTGAGACTACGCACCCGCCTTTTATCTATGGATACACCCTTTGTGTACGTCATACGTGCTTGCATCAACCCTATGTACGTTAGGAGCGTGTACACCAGTGTCTGTTGGTGTGCACATGATTGACGTGGCACATCCCAGTGGCCTTGTATAGGTGTAGGTATAAACGTGTCTCCCGGATGTCGTTGTTGTAAGTGGTTATGATTATTGTATTTTGTAACTGAGCGTATGTGTTGGTGGGTTTGTACTTGTTTACCCGTGTCTCTGTTGTTAACTTGAACACAAGGCAGTGTTCATTGTACATACCGGAAAGAGTAATGTACATTGAGAGACGATTTTTATATTTGTGGAAAAATGTGGCGATTTTTTTTTCTTTACACCCAACTTGGAACGAAAGACAAGTGTCGAGTCCATCAGGACCCACCATCTCCTCCCCATCTCCCCTCCTCCTCCGTTCTCCTCCGTCCTCCACCCTCCACTTTTTCTTAACCCTCCTCTTTCTCCTCCTCGTCTTTTTCTCCGTCCTCCTCCTCCTCCTCCTCCTCCTCCTCCTCCTCCTCCCACTCGCTCTCCTACCATTCCCCCTCCCGCTTCTCCCACTCCCCCTCCCTCTTCTCCCACTCCCCCTCCCTCTTCTCCCACTCCTCCTCCTCTTCTCCCACTCCTCCTCCTCTTCCCTCTCCCACTCCTCCTCCTCCCCCTCCCCCTCCCTCTCCCTCTCCCTCTCCTCTCATTCGCCCTCTTCCCACCCCTTTCCTCCCCTTCTCTTTATGCTCCTTCGCTTCCTCCTCTTCCTCTTCCCCGTCCCTTTTCCTCCTCCTCCTCCACGTTCACTTCCTCCTGTCTCTCCTCAACTTTTCCTCTCCCCCCTGACCCTCTACGCCCTCCTCTTTCTCCTCTTCCTCCTGGATTGCCGTCCCACTCCCTTTTTTTTAAGGTCTTGTTGCAAAACATAGAGATAAATTGTTGAGTGCCTACCATTTCAACTTGTCGCCGCGTTGTGTTTGCCCTTCGCCTAATTGCACTTTTCCCTTTGTCCCCCCCAGGTATGGACGAACCGGCCCAGGCGACCGGCGCGGCGCGGCGCGGCGCCCCGATATGGCAACTTGGGCCCCGATAGTAAGAAATGACAATGGCCACGCCCACTCTGTATATACGTGCGTGTGTGTGTGCGTATCTATATATATGTCTTGTAGGATTACGTGCAAGCATTCGTGTGTGGGTACGTGTGTGTGTGTATTTACCTAGTTGTATAGTACGGGAAGGGGGAGCTATGCTCGTGGCAACCCGTTTTTGTATCTCGCAAGATCAAGTTTGTTCTTAAATTGTTGTATTGTGTTTGCAAACACTATTTCTTCATCCAGTTTGTGTGTATGTGTGTGTGTGTGTGTTTACCTAGTTGTATTATATGGGAAGGGAGTTATGCTCGTGGTGACCCGTCTTTGTATCTCTCAGCATCAAGTTTTTTCTTAATCTTGAAACACACACACACACACACACACACACACACACACACACACACACACACACACACACACAAGTGTTTGTTTACCTTAATGTATTTACCTAATTGTATTATACAGGAAAGGACCAACCATCATAATTTCCTGTCTGTGTGTATGTGTGTGGATACGTATGTGTGTGTGTTTGTGTCTTTCTACAGGACATATACATCTTTCGTGAGTGTGTGTGTGTGTGTGTGTGTGTGTGTGTGTGCACGTTTGTGTATGCACGTTTGTGTATGCACGTTTGTGTATGTATATGTGCACTTTATATCTTAAAATCACATTTTCGTGTATGCAAGGATGACTGAACATGCAACCATTGGAATGTTGACCAACCAGAGCGTGTATACACTTCAGAAATTTGTTTTTGAGTTTGAATTAAGGGGAGGAGGAGGAGGAGGTGGAATGAGTGGGTTCCTTTCTGAAAGGCTCGCTTAGTTAAATTGGTTCACAGATGTGCTTGTGAATGCATGTATATGTCATTTGTATGTGTGTATGTACCTGTGCGCACATGTGCGTGCGTATGTGCGCGTGCACGTGTGTGTGTGTGTGTGTGTGTGTGTGTGTGTGTGTGTGTATGTATTTACTTGATTAATTTATACAGGAAAGGACCAACCATCGTAATTTCCTGTCTCACTCTCCATTTATCATGCTTACGTAAATATTCATGTCTATGTGAGTGCGTGTGCGCGCGTGCGCTCGTGTGTGTTGTGTTTCACCATGTGTAGTGTGGATCAAACCCCGTCTCACGTGTACATTTGTTTGTACACAAACGTGTGAGCATGCTGTCGAAGCTTACTATGTTGTGGTCTTCACACGCACACGCGTTCTCGGGTCCTGATATATATAATATATATATAATATATATATATATATATATATATATATATATATATATATATATATATATATATATATATGCGACGGAAATCTGGGCGCTGATGATCTTTTTCCTAAGACTTTCAATTCCTCTGAAGAGGCGTTTCTCATTCTTACTTAAGGAAAAAGATAAGCAACGCCGAGATTTCCGTCGTATTTAATACTGCATGCATTAGAGAAAAACTGCTGCCGAAACACACACACACACACACACACACACACACACACACACACACACACACACACACACACACACACACACACACACACACACACACACATCAAGAAGTGCAGTATAATTGAATTTGGAAAAACCAAGAAGAGAATATCAGGACAGTCAAAAAATTATGGAAAAGAAGTAAAGAAAGTAAATTCTGAAAGGACCTAGGAGTAATCATCACCAAAGACATGTCGCCAGATAAACATATAAGTAAGATAATCGGAGAAACATACAATTTGTTTAGATCAATAAAGGTGGCCTTTAAATACCTGGATAAAGAAATGATCAAGAAAATATTACAAACACTGATAAGGCCAAAACTGGAATATGCAGCGCTGATATGGTC
>NC_134782.1:7290158-7295158 GCF_046742065.1 Oratosquilla oratoria
TGTGTGTGTGTGTGCGTGCGTGCGTTCGTGAATCGCGTGTTGAACTCGTGATCGAGAGCTATTTCAGTATCGTTGCGCTGCGAATTGTTACTCCAACTTTCGTGGGCGGGTAGTTGGGTGTGTTTGCGAGTGTAAGGTCACATTATTACCCATAGATCGGGAATATACGAGCTTTGAGCACGTGATCCAAGACTATGGTGAATCGCACACAAACACATATCTCCACCCTACTCCCATGGTGCTCCTCGTCCTCCTCTCACTGTCCTCGTCTCTCCCCCCACCCTACTCCCCTCCCTCCCTAATCTCCTTACTCTTCCCCTCCCTCTTACCCGCTCCTTTCGCCTCTCACTCCCTCTCCCATTCCCTTTCCCCTCCTCTTCCTCCCTCACTCTCTCTTTCACTCTCTCTCTCTCTCTCTCTCTCTCTCTCTCTCTCTCTCTCTCTCTCTCTCTCTCTCTCTCTCTCCATCTTTTCTTGAATAAAACCCAGAGAGAGGCGGCAGGGGTGGGGGTGGGGATGGTGAGGCATCTTTGTTCGTGACTTCCTTCCTTCCTTCCTCCCAGCAACTCTCCTCCACCTCCTCGTCCTTCTCATTTTCCTCCTACTACTCGTCCTTCTCCTTTTCCTCCTCTTCTTCCTCCTCCTTTTCCTCCTCTTCTTCCTCCTCCTTCTCCTCCTCCTCCTCGTCCTTCTCCTCCTCCTCCTTCTCCTCCCCCTCGTCCTCCTCCACCCCCTCGTCCTCCTCCACCCCCTCGTCCTCCTCCACCCCCTCGTCCTCCTCCCCCTCGTCCTCCTCCCCCTCGTCCTCCTCCTCCCCCTCGTCCTCCTCCTCCCCCTCGTCCTTCCCCTGCACCACCTCGTCCTTCCCCTCCACCTCCTCCTCCTCCTCCTCCTCCTCCTCCTCCTCCTCCTCCTCCTCTTCCTCTGGGCCCAGCACCTCTTGTGCTTCTTTGATCAAACTTGGCGACTCTAAACCTCAGAAAATGAACCCCCAGAGCCCCAATCCTCCTATTCTTCCTCATCATCCTCATCTTCCTGTCCCTTCTACCCCCCTCCTCCTCCTCCTTCCTTCCTCCCTCCACATACTCCTCAGGCTTTCTTCTTCCTTCCCTACTTTCTTCCTCCTCATTCCTCTTCCTCCTTCCTCCTCATTCCTCTTCCTCCTTCCTCCTCCTCCTTCGTTTCTCTTTTCTTCCTCCTCCGTTTCTCTTTTCTTCCTCCTCTTCCGCTATCTTCCCTCCTCGTTTCTTCCTTCTCCTCCGTCGTTCTTCCTCCCTCCTCCGTCGTTCTTCCTCCCTCCTCCGTTGTTCTTCCTCCCTCCTCCGTCGTTCTTCCTCCTCCTTCTCCTCTTCCTCATCCCCTCCCCTTCTTTCTCTTCCCCCTCTTCCTCTCCCCCCTCCTCCTCTTCCCCCTCTTCCTCTCCCCTCCTTCCTCTCCCCCTCTTCCTCTTCCCCCTCTTCCTCTCCCCCTCCTCCTCTTCCCCCTCTTCCTCTCCCCCTCCTCCTCTTCCCCATCCTCTTCCTTCCACTTGTCTTTTTCCTTCCTCTTGCAGCTCCATTGTCCTGGCTGTGGCACCGTTCCTCCCCCACCCCCGTCTGACCCCCTACCCCCCCAAGTTGGGGGTGGGGGAGTGGGTGGTCTTACTTCTGACGTGCTGTCGCCGTCAGCGTCGCTGTCGCCGCCGTCGCCGTCGCCGTCAGCTGGTGTCTGGTGCCAGGCTCGGTCCCAGTCTCGTGGCATTGGCGCCCTCACCAAGACTTTCCCTTGTGTGTGTGTGTGCGTGTGTGTATGTGTGTGTGTGTGCGTGTGTGTGTGTGTGTGTGTGTGTGTGCGTGTGTGTGTGTCCGTGTGTGTGTGTGTGCGTGTGTGTGTGTGCGTGTGCGCACCAAGTTTCCGTACATTCACTCATTCTTCTCTTCTTGCTTTTACTTGCCATGAGAAACACTCTAACGCTTCCTCCTCCTTTTCCTTTCTTGTTTCTCCTCCTCCTCCTCAACCTCCTCCTCTTCCTCCTCTCTTCATTCTCTTCTTCCTCCTCTGCCTATTCGCTCTCTTCCTCCACCTCCTCTTCTTCCTCCTCTTTATCTTTGTCCCATTTGTTCCCATCGTCATTATCGTCCGTCTCACTATTACTCCAATCCCTCTTCCTCCTCCTCCTCCTCCTCCTCCTCCTCCTCCTCCTCCTCCTCCTCCTCCTCCTCCTCTGTTCCTTTCTCCATCATCTCTGGCTCCTGTCGCCTTCCTC
This sequence comes from Oratosquilla oratoria, assembly GCF_046742065.1. Taxonomy (NCBI): domain Eukaryota; kingdom Metazoa; phylum Arthropoda; class Malacostraca; order Stomatopoda; family Squillidae; genus Oratosquilla; species Oratosquilla oratoria. The sequence goes on from NC_134782.1 coordinate 7,292,404, forward strand.
CTTCCTCCTTCCTCGTTCTCCTTCACCTCTTCCTCGTTCCCCCGCGTTCTCCCTTTCGTTTTTCCGATTTTTCTCCGAACCATTTTATTTTCTATATATACTCCTCTCTGTCCTTCTCCTCCTCCTCTTCTTCCTCCTCTTCCTCTTCTTATGCCATCTTCTCTTCATCCGTGTATCTTCTCTTCCTTTTCTCCTCCCTCTTCTCTCGCCCTCCTCCCTCTTTTCTCATCCTCCTCCCTCTTCTCCCTCCTCCTCTTCGCACTTGTGTGAATGAACACCACCACCGTGGGCTGTTGCAACCCCCTTTCCCCCTCCTTACTCCTCCCCCTCCTCTCCTCTCCCCTCATCCTATTCCCTCCTTACTCCTCTCCTCGCCCCCTCCACCCCTGCCCCTCCTCTCCTCTCCCTCCACCCCTGCCCCTCCTCTCCTCTCCCTCCACCCTGCCACTCCTCTCCTCTCCCTCCACCCCTGCCCCTCCTCTCCTTCCCCCCTCCACCCCTGCCCCTCCTCTCCTTCCCCCACTCCACCCCTGCCCCTCCTCTCCTCTCCCTCCACCCCTGCCCCTCCTTTCCTTCCCCCACTCCACCCCTGCCCCTCCTCTCCTTCCCCCACTCCACCCCTGCCCCTCCTCTCCTTCCCCCCTCCTTGCCCCTCCCCCATGACAGTCACGTAATCACGTGATATCGACGCAGGTGGTCGGCGTCAGCCACCGGCTGGCGTCTCTGTGGGCTGTGTCAGCTCTTTCCGTGTCAGAACCGGTTCACGCGAAGGGCTGACAGCACTCTTGGGTCGGCTGACGACTCGTGTAACCTCCTGTCAGCATCAGTGTGGTTCTTCCCTTAGGTGAATAAAGTCGTCTAGGGGGAGGGGGAATGGGAGGGGGGAGGGATGCCTTGGCTGAGTTGTGGCACCGGACAGTGCCAGACAGTGCCATCGCTGAAGTCTGCAGATTTCTCGGAATTTCTCCTGAAGCCCGGATCGATCCCCATCAGCCACTGTTAACTGCATCTTCCTTCCAATGGCGCTCGGGGCACTTGGGGCAAAGGTGACGAGTTCAGTCGGAGTTCGGCGTCTCCTGGGGTGTGATCTCGTGGTTTAGTCCAAAGCCGGAAACATGCCCACAAATAATGGTGACGTCATGTCGCGTCTTGATGACGTCATGTCGAGCCTTGTTGACATCATATTGCCAAGCTTTGTCACAGGAGTTTGTCTTTCGTAGATAATATTGCTCAACAAAATTGATTTATTCGTTTGTTTATTTATTTATTTATCTATTTTGTCCCATGATATAGAACCTCGGTATCATTAGCGCTTATTTGAAACTTAATTTAGCAATCACTTCTCAGCCATGGTTTCTAAGTGACATGGGAAATTTCACTTGTGTATATTATTCATTCACTTAGCCAATATTACAAAATTGCCTCTAAGATATAGAAATGCAGGATTGTTCGGCTATATTTGTCCTCGGGAACATTTACCTTCTGAGGGTCTAGCAGTGGCAAGGTTTCTAGAAAAGGCTTCTCGTGGTATTGTTTTCTGAAAACATTTCTTCGTATCACTTTCCCCAAGACAAAATTGTCTTCCAGGTGAATGCTGTTGGTGTGATTATCACTGACTGTCCGAGGGTTTTCCAGGAGAGAGAGAGAGAGAGAGAGAGAGAGAGAGAGAGAGAGAGAGAGAGAGAGAAATAAAATTTCAAACATGTACTCCACAATCACGGGTTTATATGGTGAATGTTTTGTAATGGGCTGATTTGTGATTTCACTTTTTTCTTTTCACTTCCCTTTTCTTTTTTATCTCTTCGTTATCAAAAATTTCGTCTCTCCAAGGAATTGCTTGATCTCTGGTATCTTGGAAAATTCCAATTCTGAAGTGACGACTATATTTTACTTAATTTAGATCAATGTGTGTATATATATATATATATATATATATATATATATATATATATATATATATATATATATATATAATAATATCAAAGCAGTCTCCTGATCTGTGGTTGAAAAAAAAATGCAACAGCTATTCCGGGAAATTTATCGCCAAGATATTTGAGCGTGTGGCCGTTGTTAATCGTAAGTTTGAAGGAATTCTTCATCAACCCCGAGCTTAATGTGCAAAGGAGGAAGATAAAAATTTCTCTGGATTAGCAAGAGGAATGGTATTCTTCCGTGAAGACATTGATGTTCGCTTAGGTCATGTTTATTATTATTATTATTATTATTATTATTATTATTGTTGTTATTATTATTTACGTATTTTATTTACTGTTTTTTATCATTTGTTTATTTTTATCGGTATTTTTTATTGTCCCAGCCGACCCATTCACAAAAGAAAGAAAGATGTTTGTGTAACCAAGTTGTATTCCGAGTTGATGTGCCACAACCTGTAGTTCGCCACTTAGTCCACGTACCTTATGTGTATGCTAAGGGCCTCTTCCCCTTATAATAATGATACATACATATACCAAGGCTTTTTTTCCCCTTACCAGGGGGGTAGCCATAATAATTGGTAATGATGATAATAATAATTGATAATAATAATGGTAATGAAAATAATAATTAGTACATTAAATGACTAAAATTGTGACTACCAGTAAACCAGTGGCACTCATCTGGTCCTGGCTGTCCGAGTACTTGGAGCAAAGTTGCTGCTTAGGGCGTAGCTAACTAAGACGGTATGTGAAATAAAGTCGCCTCTCCTCGCCGCACGTGTGATGCGTCAGCGCCAACGCTGGCTGTCTTGTGATTGTCA
>NC_134782.1:7307658-7315158 GCF_046742065.1 Oratosquilla oratoria
CTTCCTTTTTCCTTCTCCCTTCCTGCTCCTCCTTCCTCCCTCCTCTCTCCTCCCTCCTCTTTCCTCCTCCATCTCTCCCTCCTGCCTTTTTCTCTTCTTTCTCCTTTCTCCTCCATGTTTCCCTACTTTCTTTCTCCTTCTCCCCTTATTCTTCCCCTCCCTTCGTTCCTTCTCTCCTCCTCCTCCTCCTCCTCCTCCTCCTCCTCCTTTTCCTCCTCTTGGTGATACACGGAAACGGTCATGGCGGTGACTCACATGATGATGGCAATGGCAATCCGGGGAGTCGGGGGTGAGGGGGGTGAGAGGCAGTTGGCGTCAAAGCGAGCTTAGAGGAACGACCGCAGCCACAACCACAACCAAAACCGCAACCACATCACCGAGGGGGGGAGGGAGGACGGGAGGGGGGAGGGGGGGAAACAGCTCCGGCTTGGACATGACCAAGCAAGACCTGCAGCCGCCAACCCTAACAATTACATCATCATGCATCATCATCATCATCATCATTACCATCATTATGATCACAATCATTTTATTATTATTATTAGCATTATCATCATTATCACCATCATTATTAGTATCACCATCATTATTAGCATCACCATTATTAGCATTATCATTATCATCATCTCAATCATCATTATCGCATCGTTATCATCATTACCACCATCAGTACTAGCATCAACAACAGTAGCAGCAGCATTATCATTACCAATCAACATTAGGATTAGTATCATCACCATCATTATTATCATTACTACCACAGTAATTATCAACATCATTACCACACAGTCATCATTATCAGTATTAACATCACCATAATCACCATCATCACTACCATCATTTATCACCATCGTCGTCGTCGTCGTCATCACCGTCAGCATCTTCGCTACTTCCAGCTCTGCCTTTACCACCACCACCATCATCATCATCATCGTTAAAAGTAAAACGCCATCTCACCACTTGTCCATTTCCTCGTTCTTATCTCACGCAAATCTCACGCTTTATGCCGACCTCCTCCTCCTCCTAACCTCCTCCTCCTCCTCCTTCTTCTTCTGAGAGTACGCCCAGATCCCCAAACATCTCGGGCAAATCCTCATCTCCTTTAGGTCAATCCCCTCTTAAGATTACCTCCCACCCTTCTCTCCTTCCCTCTTCCCCCCCCTCTCTCTCTCTCTCTCTCTCTCTCTCTCTCTCTCTCTCTCTCTCTCTCTCTCTCTCTCTCTCTCTCTCTCTCTCTCTCTCTCTCTCTCTCTCTCTCTCTCTCAGGTTTCGGGACACCCCATTCCCCCCCCTATCCCTGTACAAATCCCCTTGGAATGTGCCAGGATTGCCTTCCCCCCTTCCCCCCATACTTCTCCCAATGTCAACGCACAACTCACTACCCCCTCCCCCTCCCCCCACCACACACACTCAATGCTAATTCCCTCCCCCCCTACTCTTCCGCCTGCTTTTAGACCCTCTCCTACTGTAGACATTATTTCTGCTCTGTCAGGAACCCCCACTCCCCCCACCCTTAAATGTAAAGACCCCCTCCCCCCCACCACCACCACCAGAGAAGATCTCCCCCCCTGTCCCCCCACTTCCTCCTTGCTCCAACATCACTACCAAAGCGATGACGTCACTCGTATGCTTTGTTCTTACTAAAATTATTTATTGATTGGTTTATTTATTTATCTTTTACATAATGCAGTTAATCATAATTGATAATTACACTGACTGAATCAATCACAGGTTTATTGTACTGATTTTTTTTATTTTTATGTCTACTTGAGGAGTGTGTGCGTGTGCGTGTGGGCCCTCTTCCCTCGAACAAATAAATTCGGGTGGCGTTGACCAGATTAGAAACAGTAAGTCATAGACTCTGTTGGACCCTCTCAACTGATTCGAATCACGTGACACCAGCCACAACAAAGTCTATTCCGTGTGGGAAAGGCGTCAAGGGAAACCGGACCTTATTCCCAAAGGACATAGAGGTCAATACCGTGTGGCTCTCGACCGTTTTGCAAGTGGAACCCCTTGCTTATGCTGTGCTGTTCACCTGGGGATCACTCCAACACTGAGTAAGAATCTACTTGGTTGTACGAGGATCTCCTTAGGAGGCTCCCCTTCAAAGGACACCTCGTGATAGTATCCTTCGAAGGATTCCCCGTATGATTATCCCCTTAGGAGGATTTACCTCTTTTCGGGCGAGTCCGTTTTAGAGGACCCCAATAGTATAATCCCCTTTGAAAGGATCCCATTCGGAGGACCTTAGGAAGTTCCATGGACTCCCAAGGGGCACCTGGGGATCCCGGTTTTTGAGAACCGGACATTCATAAATATTTAATGGATTTTTTTTCTTTCTTTTCCCTCCTTTCGTTAGTCCTCTGCCTCCATTACCGCCTATTACCGCCTTAGTACAGACACACAGATGTGTCCTCGTGTATTCCCTCTGGGCTTTCGTCCCATCCGCTAAGTACTGTTCCTCCACGCTCCCCTCACGCCCTCCCATACTTCCTCACGGTCTCTCACGTTCCCTCAAACACCTCCACGCTACCCTACTTCCCCCCCATACTTCCTCACACTCTCACGCTTCGTTCTATTGACACATCCTCAACATCCCTGTCTTCCGTCGTTACCTTGTCTCGTATCCCGCGCTGGATCCTTTTTCTCAGCACTGATCTCCACTTCCACAGGCCCCTCCTCGTCACTTTCACGCGCTTGTACGCGTCTTCTATTAACGCCGTTCTTTCTCAATACTGCTACTTTTGCGTGATCTCTCTCTCTCTCTCCTCCTCCTCCTCCTCCTCCTCCTCCTCCTCCTCCCTCGGCCTCCTCATCTCCTACCAGTATGTGCATCTTCATTTATCCTGCATGTCGTCACCTGATCCCCAGCAGAGACGTCATCATTATCCTCTTCCGTGAGGGCCTTGACCTCTTCCACGCCTGGACTTGCCCTACCACAAGGTCGTGACATCCCTACACATCCTTTTCATTTACACTCGTACTCGCTCTTTGTACACTCCTTAACACTTCTAACGCGTAACACACCACACACACACACACACACACACACACACACACACACACACACACACACACACACACACACACACACACACACACACACACACACACACACACACACACACACACACACACACACACACACACACACACACACACACACACACACACACACACACACACACACACACACACAGTCCCTAAGCATGTCTTATTTGGTGCAAGAAGATCATATAGTGTTAACGAGTTAATCTGTGATAGTGGTGGTTGTGGGGGGTGGAGGTGGTGGTCACTTTTATCCCCCCCCCTTGACCTCCCTTCATAGGCCCCGCCCTCTTATCACGAGCCGTGTGTTATTGGTGCTAACAAGTCTCCCTGTGCCTCCCTTCCGTTTTACTGTACATATTCCTCTCTCTCTCTCTCTCTCTCTCTCTCTCTCTCTCTCTCTCTCTCTCTCTCTCTCTCTCTCTCTCTCTCTCTCTCTCTAGTTATCTCCTCTCCTTCCCTCTGTCTCCCTCCAATTATTTCCTTCCTTCCCTCTCTCTCCCATTCCTTCCCTCCCTCTCGCCCTTTTTTTCCTTCTCTCATATCCTTCCTTTCTCCCTGTCTTTTCTCCCTCTCCCTCTCTCCTTCCCTTCCCCCTACTTCCTTGCCTTTCCTTCTCCCCCATCCCCTCACCTCCTCCCTTTTCTCCCTCCTTCCTTATCTATCTCCTTGTCTCCCATTCTCTACCTCCCCTTCCTCCCTCCTTCCCACCTTCCCCTTCATTCCTTCCATCCTCCCTTTCTCCCCTCCTTTCTTCTATCCTCCTTCTCCCTCCCATCCTCCCTCCCTCACCCTCCTTCCCCCTCCTTCCATTCCTTTCTGTATCTCCCATTCTCTCCCCTTCCTTCCCCTTCATCCCCCTCTTTCCTTCTCTTTTTGTCTTCCCCATTCTATCCCTCCTTTCTCTTCTTCCTTCCTCCCCCCATCCCCCACCACCTCCTCCTCCCCCTCTCTCCGGCCTGTGACGTGCTCAGCAGTACAACGGAGTCGGTGAAACCGTTTTCTTTGATGTCGGGATTGTGCAAGATTGACCTGTATGCGATACCCCTTGAACAACGCCACAAGAATGTGCGTAAAAAACAGAGTTGAAAGGTGGTTATCTGTGTGTGTGTGTGTGTGTGTGTGTGTGTGTGTGTGTCTGTGCGCGTGCGTGCGCACTTGGTGTATGCAATACACGTTATTTCTTCCATTTCCCTGTCCGCCTGCTTCGACCCTTCCTCACCTTATGAACACGTATATATGTATTACTCTGAAAATGTTCTGGTGAGGACGAAAAGTCAGTGAATAAAACTCAAACCGTTTTCTTTATTTCGCCACCCCAACATATATATATATATATATATATATATATATATATATATATATATATATATATATATATATATATATATATACGTGTGTGTATTTGTAGACCATAGATAATTTTGTATCCACTGTTTTCTCAGTGATTTTCTCAATCTTCCGAATACATTGCTTATAACTCGAAGTGTTTAACAAGGCTTCAGAGATCCATGGAGTTATTTGAAAGACAAACATTACATGAAAATTTAAAATACAAGCTCGTGTATTTTATATTTTCGTGTAGTGTTCGTCTTTCGGAAGCCGTGTGTTTAACCTCCCTTCGAACTTTAAACAATCTATTCAGAAGATTGAGAAAATCACAGAAGTTAGTGGATACGGAGTTATCTCTGGTCTTCAATGAAACATGTCTACAAGAGAACTTCCATTTATACCAATATATATACATATATGTATGTGTTTTTGCATGTGTGTGTGATTCACCATGGTATTGGATCGGGTGATGTATTCGTGATCGACAGCCATTTCCCTCCCGGAAGAGAGCTCAGAGCTCATATACGACCGATCTATGGGTAATGCTGTGACCTTACGCACACACATCCCAATTCCTCGCTCATGAGAGTTGGAGTAACGACTCGCAGCGCAGTGATACTGAAATTATTTCAGCTCTGGGCGGTATTCGAACCCGGACCGTAGTAGTGGCGGCCGGGAACTCTACCATTGCGCCACCGAGTGTGTGTGTGTGTGTGTGTGTGTGTGTGTGTGTGTGTGTGTGTGTGTGTGTGTGTGTGTTGTAAAAGAAGCAACAACCTCGTATGCTAATGCTCCTTGTTTAGGTGATCTGTTGTGAATTATGCATTTCTTTTTCCGTGTCCATACTTTGGTTTACACATAACACTTTGGGCATCAGAGTGACTTTCTGAAAACAAGGAGACATAAAGCAGAACCCCGCGGAAAACAGTATATCAGAGAAAAAGTACATATGGCTTGTTTTTGATGTGTTTTTTTTTCGTAAGTTTATTTTCTCAAGGTCGAAGATGTCTTCCTTCTTGTAAGATTTGCTTGTCCCACCTCCTCCTCAGCGGGATGAGGAGAAGAGATAACTCCTCTTCGCCTGATAAAGGAAACGTTTGTTTATGTTTCCTTCTGAAAAAAAAATCTATTTATTTCGCTCAAGGATGGTAGAGTCTGCAATGATTCTTTAGCTGCCACATTTCCTTAACCCACTGTGCGCTTGCGTGTATGTGTGTGTGTGAGAGAGAGAGAATAGGACAAGAGCGGAGAGCCGCACCCGCCATTCTTTTTATTCTCTGGCTTTTTAACACAATGTATCTGTCAATGGTGTTCTTAGTTCCACGCGTACGTGTGCAAACACTCTTCCCTGTGTTGCCTGTAACGTCCCAGAATAAAATCCAATAAACGGCGCAGGGATAGAAAAGACCCCGCGCGCGCCGACAAAGAATAGTTCCTCGCGTTATGAAAGACATAGAAGTTTTACTGACGGGGAACGTGTATGGAGGTTGTAAATATCCTTTGTTGGCATGGAGACCAGGCTCTCGTCGAAGGGACAGCAAGGCAAAAAAAAAGGGGGGGGGCGGGGGGCTGTTAGTAATTATATCCTGTAGAAATGAACTGGAGTTAAGGTGAGAGGGATTAAAGAGTGGTGGATGGGAGTGTGATGGGTGGAAATGGGTCCGTGATTTTGACTTGGCTATCCCCCCTCTCCCCTTGTAAAGGGGGGGGAAAGCCCTTGGTGTACAGATAGATTGAAATGAACGGCAAGATTTCTTTCCGTGTATATGTGTGTGTGTGCGTGTGTTTATTTGCGCGTCTGTGTGTGCGTGCGTGTGTGTGTGTGTGTGTGTGTGTGTGTGTGTGTGTATGTATGTATGTATGTGTGTGACGTGGGTTTGGAAGGGATACAAAGGATTTCAGATGAGACATTTAAGTTGGAAAACACGGTGTGGGAAACCTGAGGCTATTCTCAACAAATATTGATTATCCACAGTTTCTATTGCACTTAAGATATTGTCAATAGCTGTTTATTGTGAACTATATTTATTGTTAACATGCATTGATTGTGCATTTGAAGTATTGTAAACAGTTGCTTATTGTGCACTAAAGCGCTGTTCACTCGAACAGTGTTCCGGCACCAAGTTTCCGTTTTTTCGGCAGCTTTTGCTCAAGTCAACTTCGATTTTTGGTATTGTCAATAGATACTTATTGTGCACTTGTAGTATTGTCAACATACATTGTGCACTTAAATTTGTCAACAGATATTGATTGTGCACTTGAAGTATTGTCAACAATTGCTTATTGTGGAATTGAAATATTGTCAATAGACATTGATTGTGCTCTTGAAGTATTGTCAAAAAGGTCTGGTGCCAAGAGGGAGTCCTGATCTGGGAGTCTTGTTGTAGAAGGCCACCCCGATGTCCTGTGGGACTCCACCCACGAGCCTCGACTCTCAGACTCTCCGCCGGAGTGGAAGTCACCGGTTGTGGGAGGGGGGGAAGTATTTAGAAAACGGGAGGAGCACAGAAGGCCTGTATCCTAAGCTGAAGGAAAGCGCCTGGCGTTATCTAGAAATCCTTGTGGACGAAAAGCTTGAAGTTCACTAGATTTAAATGGTTAAACAGCATACAAAAGAGTTTCATTGAATTTTAAATGGTAGTAATAATGATGATGATGATGACGACAACAACAACAAGTATTAACAACAACAATTATATACTCAAAGGCCCTTTCCCCCCTGTAAGGGTGCTGCCCAAGTCAGACCATATCATCAACATATCATCATCGTCGTCGTCGTCGTCGTCGTCTTGGAGGGTTAGGGAGTCTGGAGTAGGGGAGTGGAGTTTAGGGGGATGCTACTTGGATTCTGGGGCGCCGAGGTAGTCGACTTTGTGTCGTCAGGACTCCGCATGTGATTATGATAATCTGGGGGGAGGAGGAGTGGATCAAAGAGTTCCCCCTCAGCCTCCGACGGGAGTGGTGCTTCCTTTCGGACTGATAATGGAAATCCATTAGACCCCCACCCCCACACTCTCGATCCTCTTCTTCCCCCCCCCACACACACTTCCAGCTTCCTTTCCTCACCCCCCGACCGCCCTTCCTCTTCTAATTCCTTCCCCCTTTTTATTTATTTTT
>NC_134782.1:7317658-7322658 GCF_046742065.1 Oratosquilla oratoria
GTGTGTGTGTGTGTGTGTGTGTGTGTGTGTGTGTCTTTGTGTGTTTGTTTCCTTACTTAACTGGTTGGAGAATATGTCGTTATATGAAGGATTGAATTGGGATACAGCAGCGACGTACAACTGCGGGGTACATCTAGCCACGTGTGGCCTACGGAAGCCGAAGTTGTCCCGTGACATCTGACCAAAAATACAAACAAGTATCTAGAATCCTAGATACACCAAAAAATCGTAACTGTTCTGTAAATTTCTTATATTAGGAAGGTATTATATTTACTATTTTAAAATTTTGACTCGGCTCGAAGGGATTTCTCCCCGTGTTCTCATTTCTGCATGAGGGGACGGAGAGGGAGGGGGTCGCCGATGTAATGAAGCGGCCTTGCTGTGGATGTGCTGTGTCTTGAGTCATTGCTTCTGACCCAGGCCAGTGGACAAGATGCAGGAATGACCCGTCATCCAGGAGGTGCCAAGATAAGACGGGAGGGTAGAGGGTGAAGTGGAGTGGAGTGTATTAAGGATGGAATGGGTGGGAATGGTTTTTATGCCTTTGTTTTTTAACTACGTCCCTTGTAAGAGGAAAAAAAACCTTTGGTATATGTATGTATGTATGTGTTTTAAACTTCAGCGTTTTATGTCGATGTATTATAACTTTGTTTCTTTTCTTTTTTCAGGTTTGTGTCGGTGTCGTTTGTGGGAAAGGTTAAATCTCACCAAAGGTTAATGTGTCTTTTCACGTAAGTTGAATTGTGTTATTTGTTTGTTAAGTCTGACATGTTCCGTGTCGTTTAAAAAAAGAAATAGATGAGTTTGGAAATGTTATGTGAAAGGTTATACCAAGGGTTTTGATATAACGAGATTCACACACTCACACTCACACTCACTCACTCACTCACTCACTTCCCCTTGGACGTGGTGAGGGCGTTATTGATTGTATACTGTCGAAGGACGAGGCAAAGAGACCTTCAGTGTTCTTCGTGATAATCGAAGTTCTGTCGGCTCGATGTCTGTGGCTTCTCGAACTCGCGATGTGATGCAGTAAAGCCAAGGGTGGGGACGCTGCCGTTTTGTTCGAAGTTGATGGACTTCGTAGACACGCCCCTGTCGCGGCCTCTCGAAGGGCACGGCGCTCCTTTTCGGTACGAATGATACCCGTGAGGCAATGCTGGACATATGAACTTACTTTTTAGAGGAAAGACATAGGATGTCGAGTACGGAGGCACACAACAACTTGCTTGACTCACGACGAAGTAAGACAATATATGGAATATAAGATGACGCAAGACAGCGGCTCGGAACTGTCCGCAAGGGTAGAAGCGCTGGTGAGCTATTGTCCATAACAACAATAGACACTTCACTTTGGCGCCAGAGCTCTTATCGCACCGGATGACATTTGGCGACAGAGGAGGAGGAGGAGGAGGAGGTCAAGTCTGGTGCCGCCGTCCACTCATCTTCATTTGGAGAAACTCTCACACAATCTATCTCTCTTTCTCTCTGCCACTTCTTCGTCTTCTTTTTCGTTTGCTTCTCCTCCTCCCCTTCCTCCTCCTCCTCGACGTTGTTATTCTTGTTTTTTATTTCTTCATCTTTGTCTTCTGTCAACGTGAACTCTGGATCCTCTAGAGCCTTTCATGCAGAGGATGGGGTCCCCCCCCCTTCCCCGTTATGTGCATGAAAACCCCTGTCTTCGGGTTGCGTGCCAGCATCTTCATTGTTCAAGAGATTTCGTAGAACTAATGTGTGTGTGTGTGTGTGTGTGTGTGTGTGGGCGGGTTGGCTTCGATCCCGCTTCGTATGTACGATTCCTCCTTTCCCTGGCTGCCTGGATAGGGAGGGCAAAGGTGACAGCTTCTCCCGCTGCTGTATGACCCTCGCTTAGCTCTTCAAGGAGCGTGTTGGGAGAATTTTATTGGATGACAAGAAAGACGAGGACGTGGAGGTGAAGGACGAGGAGGAAGAGGAGGAGAAGAAGAAGAAGAAGAAGAAGAAGAAGAATGACAAGGAGTAGGAGAAGATGGGCTAAGGGCGAGGAGAAAGCCGTGAACGAGGAGGAGGAGGGGGGAGAAGAAAAGGAGGAGGAGGGGAGAAGTCGAGGAGGAGGAGGGGAGAAGTCAAGGAAGAGGAGGAAGAGGAGGGGAGAAGTCAAGGAAGAGGAGGAGGAGACGGGATAAGGGCAGGGTGGAGGCGATGGAAGATGGAAATGATGAGGAGGAGGTGAAGAAGGGAGAAGGGTAGAGTGGAGGCGGAGGAGGAGGAGGTGGAGAAGGAGACTGAATAGGAGGTGGAGGCGGAAGAGGAGGCGGAGGTGGAGGAGGAGACGGAGGAGGAAGAGGAGGAGGCGAAGGAACAAGAGGGGGTGTGTCGTGTAGAAGCACAGCACGCGAACTCCAAGCTCTTCTCAGCGGAAGCTGATGTGGCGGGATGGGGGGGGGGGGAAGTCGGCACTCCGCTGCTTCAACATGTGACTCAGCACCTCCCCCCCCTTCCCCCCCACACAAGGACAGAAGAGGGTCTTGTGAAGGTAGACCTCATTATTTTATTTATTTATTTATTTTTTTACTTTTTAGTTTTAGTTTTACTTCTGTTTTATTTTAAGGTTGTTTTCGCTTTGCTTATTTCTTTGTGTTTTTTCGTTCGGTCATTCTTTATATAATAAAAAAAATTCTTAAGTGTCATGGCTCTGTACATAGAAGATATGCTCATCATCACCCTAATGAGGTAACATACTGAAAATATTTTATTCTGTATTCTGACAAAAGACAGACAAATTTATGTAACTTGGTGTGGAGGAGGGTTGAACTCCACTTTGGGGGTGGGATCTGGTTCGATCAGGGGCCTTTTGAAGTTTGTCACATCCCTCCCTCATCCCCTTCTCTCCCCAGTCGGTGGTATAAGGTCATGTAACTTTTGTTGTGACAAATTTTGTAAAGTCTGTGATATTCGTGAAAGCAGAATATTTAAAGTGGAAGTGTTCAACATTCATGGTCCACTGCAAGATGACCGGTCAATCCACTGTGGGACGGAACAGTTTCTGTGCTTCACCCTGCTGGCTTGATTCGGTTTGGTAAATTTCCTGACAGAGTGTGGATATCGATGTTGGTTTGTCTGTAATCAACTCGGGTTGGGGGGGTTGTATCGCCCTACCGTGCTCCTTTCTCGATCTTGATCTATTATTTGTTTATTAATTGTATCATTATGAAGTCTAATTACAGCAATACCTTTCGCGTAAAACATTCTGTAGAACCTTTGCAGCTTGGTTGTGAATGGAGTATAGCATTGCCAATTGTTCTACCGAGTCAAAGACCTTTTCGTAATCTACGAAAGCCAAACACAAAGGCTGCTTGTATTCTGCCATTCCGTTTCCTCGATCAATTGATTCTTTGTCTGCATATGGCATGCCGTGGAGTGTCCGCTTCGCAGTTCTGCCCGTTCCCTTTGTGTAAGTTTTTTCTTTATTAGAATCTTGGAGAACACGGGACACGTTTGATAATCAACGGTTTGTTTGTGTGTGTATTTGTGGTTATTGGGTTCTGTTTAGTGGTTACTGAATTCTTGTGAGTGTACCACAGCTCGTTACAGCAAAGTCGATGGAGGTATTTTTGACTGTGTGTGTGCGCGCGCGTGCGTGTGTGTGTGTGTGCGTGTGTGCGTATACGCCCACGTGAGACTCACGAGGGCACGGATGGATGGCACCCAGCTGGTTTTCGTGTTGATGCTTAGGAACGCCAACACTTGGCATTGCTTGGCCCTGGCTGCTTGTGGCGTGCACACATACACACACCACACGTACACACACACACACACGTACACACACACACACACACACACACACACACACACACACACCACACGTACACACACACACACACACACACACACACACACACACACACACACACACACACACACACACACACCGCGCGCGTGCACGCACATTCACTTCGGTAAACATACATTTGCACAGAATAGTTCACATGCTCCTGCATTCATTGACGCGCGCGCGTACACACACACACGCGCGCGCACACACACACACACACACACACACACACACACACACACACACACACACAGAGAGAGAGAGAGAGAGAGAGAGAGAGAGAGAGAGAGAGAGAGAGAGAGAGAGAGAGAGAGAGAGAGAGAGAGATTCATTTGGCTTGAGCATGCATACGTTAATGCATTGTTCTGTACATGCACGCAAATGAGAGAGGATGAGAGAGAGAGAAATAGAGAGAGAGAGAGAGAGAGAGGAGATGATAGAGTTCATTTGGTTTGAACATGCATACATTAATGCATTGTTCTGTACATGCACGCCAATGCATAGACGCCCCTTGCAGGCACTCTCTTGGACTCAGTCATGCACGTGCACTTGTACACGCTCAAACGTGCACACTCCTCTCAAGCATGTGCTCAGCTCACATCTGAGTCCCCCGCATGAGCGCACATTTGAGTACATAATATGTGAACGCCCACATGACTTAGAAAATGGGGAGATGGCTGTTTGACTCGCTCGCTTGCGCGCGCGCGCACACACACACACACACACACACACACACACACACACACACACACACACACACACACACACCTTCTCTCTCATACACACATACACGCACACGCACGCGCGCGCGCATTTGGTACTATTTGTGATTGGGACGCACAATGTTGTAACTTATAGTGCACTAATGTGTATTGTGTGACCGTGGCGTGTAGTTAGTGGGTGAGAGTTGTTATGTCTATCTGTCTGTCTTAACTCCGGGAACTCTCCTTCCGTTCTCCTTTTCTGGGCCAAATCAGACATCCCCTTCCCGAATAAAATGGCCTGGAGACATTAGCTAGAACAAAGACCTCGATTTACGTCACCGTGTTAGAGAGGTTAAGCGTGTTTGAGTTTGTGGAACAATTACTGTCCAGAGGTCGTCACCGTGGCCGCTTCGCCGCAGTGCACAATGGATCTGCATCACTCTTGTGCTGCCTCAAGCGATATTTTTTTTTTCCTGCCTAGG
>NC_134782.1:7327658-7335158 GCF_046742065.1 Oratosquilla oratoria
ACCCCCTCCCTCCCCCTCTCCCTCTCCCTCCCAGCGAATTACCGAACACCGTGCCATGAGAGTGCCAGGAGGTCCCCAGTTCGTGCCGTGGCACTGAGCCTTCGAGAGGAGAAAGATGCCACACATAAACTCTCAGGGCGTAGATGGGATCAGAAGGTAGCAAGAAGAATCAACATCAGCAACCGCGTAGTAGCGAACTTCGCAAAGAGATGCAATACACTTTCTATGATTTTAAAATCCAGTTAGATCATCAACAAAGTCAAGTGCTGTAGTATCTTCCTGTTTATTTGTTTACTGGTTTATATATCTATTTACTGGTTTGTGTATATATTTGCTCTGCATCCAGCTGCATTGTGGAGCTCAAGATCTTTTCCAGATATAGTTTTCTGTTGTAAACAATGCTTTTGACACAGGGAATTCTCGCCCCATCCTTCCCGGGTTCTGTAGGGACCAAATGGGCATCAACTGTAAGATCTGGGTCGTGGCTTCGGTGCCCTATGGTCGTCGAGAACCTCTGGAGTTTCACGACTCCCTCCGTGCCGGGTGGCCCATGCGATTTCATTCATGTCCGTGGAACTCCTGAAGGTGCCAGTTGACCCCGTTGCGGCACCCAGTGCCACCACGCGACCTTGAATCGCTTGACGAAGGTCCTGGGGGGCACTGGAGCGTGGGATGAAAGGGGGAGGGGGGAGGTGGGCCACTCCCCTACCCCTCCCCCTCCCCTTCCCCCTCTCCCACCACCGCCCGCGGTGTTCTTAACTTCCCAGACGCTCGCCTCAGCAGGGATTGACTTAGTGTCTGGCCAGATCTGCCTCCGCGGGGGAGTCGGGGAGGGGGAGGGAAGATGAGGTTAGATTGGGGGATTTTGATGACTACGGGGGATCAGGATTGCACGGGGGATTAGGAGGGAGGGGGTTGGCGGAGGGGGAGAGAAGATGGAGTTGGGGTGAAAGAGAGATCGAAAAGAGGTGCTGGGGATGTGGTGATAGTAGTGGTGGTGTTGGTAATGATGGTAAATGATAGAAAATTAAAATATGGCGAAAGTGTGGTAGCATTTTCTCCACTCGTTGCATACAAATATATCTCATTCTCACTCCCAGTCCCTCTCCCTCACACTCGCTCCCACTCCCTCACACTCAGTCCCACTTCCTCTCCCTCTCTCACTCCCTCTCCCTCTCTCACTCCCTCCCCCTTATCTTTTCTTGGCTTCTCTTCGAGAGCTCCTTAGAATAAATACCGATGAATTGTTGATGGCAGGAGGGCCACCGGAGGAGGAGGTGGAGGAGAAGGCAAAGAGGAGGAGGAGGAGGTGGAGGAGAATGCAAAGAGGAGGAGGAGGAGGGCGAGGCTTAAGCCCAGAGGGGCACTGAATGGAATTCCAGGAAGTGCAGCAGCAGCAGCAGCAGCAGCAGCAGCTCCTCACCTGGATAGACCTGCAGCTCACCCGACCAAAGGAAAGCTGTGGAATCTGGAGTGTTGTGGAGTATGTTATTTTATATATATATATATCTATATATATATATATATATATATATATATATATATATATATATATACACATACATACACACATACACATATGTATACACGGATTAGGAGTGGTCTTGGGAGTGGAGGGGTCTCGGCCGTTGGACTGAACCTTGAAGCCAGAAGCCGACACTAACAGCCCCCAACCCACCCTCCACCCCCACTTTTGTTCTTCCTGAGATTGCCCGCCATTAAAACCGGACTAAGGTTCTTAAAGAGCGGGGGGGTGGGGGCGTTTCCAGGCTGATGACCAGCCTAAGGAGGACGGGGGGGGGGGAGGCGGGATGCAATTGGAATACAATTCTTCGCACTCAATACCCGTAACCATATATATTTATATATTTGTTTATTCCTTCATTGTTATTTACGTATTAATTATTTTTCATTTTTCATATATTATTAATTATATCATTGTTATAGTGTGTGTGTGTATGTGTGTGTGTGCGCGCGCGCACGCGTGTGTGTGGTGATTCACCATTGTCATAGATCACGTGTTGAACTCGTGATCGACAGCTATTTCCCTCCCGGAAGAGAGCTCAGAGCTCATATATGACCAATTTACGGGTAATGCTATAACCTTACACGCACACCCACACCCCAACTCCCCGCAGACGAGAGTTGGGGATAACAACCCGCAGCGCAGCGATACTGAAATTATTTCAGCCCTGGGCGGGATTCGAACCCGGACCGCCATAGTGGGTGTATGTGTGTGTGTTTGTGTGTGTGTGTGTGTTTTACAAGGCAGGTCGAATAGTTTACAGTAAACATCTTCATGAATGAACTGAATACATAAAAACCTCACGGACGGAGCCGTACTTAATTAAATAACAAAATCCATAAAAAAACACGGTAACAGCGTCATGTAGGCACAGCTCCCCTCCATGTATATAGCTCGAGTCTTTCCGGGCCATTCTCCTGGTGTTGGACTCTCCCTTGGTTTCCACGGCAACGAAGGGGCGGGGGGGGGGGAAGGAGTCCCTGATGGATGCAGACCCCCTCACATCGCAGGTCCCCTCGCTCTCGGCTCCGGAAGACCTTTAGTCCTCCATCAGGACCACAAGGAGGTTCTCCACGACGAAGAGGTCAAGTCCCTTTTATTGTATGCCCAAGGCCAGACCCCCCTCCCCCCGTCCCTGTGTACATGGTTAAAGAAACGGGAAATTATATATATATATATATATATATATATATATATATATATATATATATATATATAATATGGAAGATAAGGGAAGGAATGTGGGAGAGGGAGAGAAGGATAAGAAAGAAAGGCTCAAGGGTCAGGGGGGAGATCAGGAGCAATGGTAATGGTGAAGGATAAAAGGGAGGGAGGGAAGGGAGAGAGGAGGAGACAGGAGGGAGGGAGGAGGGGGTAGAGGAGGGGAAGTGAAAGGGTTAAGGTTAAGATTTAATTAAAGGTTATGATTGAGGGAGAGGAAGTAGTAGATTTAAGGTTAAGGCTTAAAGTTTAGATTTAAGATTAAGATTAAAGGTTAAGATTGAGGGAGATGAAGTGGAAATTTAAAAGATGGGGAAGGAAGGAATGTACAGGTAAAGAGAGTTATCAAAAAGAGAGAAAAAATGAGAGAGGTAGAAGTAAAAGAGTAAAGGGTAGACGCGCGCGCGCAACGGCGCAGTGGTAGCGTTCGCAACTGCTACTCCAGCGGCGCGAGTTCGATTCCCACACCAGGGCTGAAATAATTTCAGCATCGCTGCCCTGCGAGCCGGCACTCCAACTCTCGTGGGTGGGAAGTTGTGTGTTTGTGTAAGGTCACAGCATTACCCATTAATCGGGCACGTATGAGCTTTGAGCTTTCACGCGGGAGGGTAAAAGCTGTCGATCACGGGTCCAACACGTGATCCGAGACTATAGTGAATCACACACACAGGGAGAGAGAGGGAGAGTGAGGGAGAGAGAGAGAATTAAGGAGGGGACATGAGGAATCTCGATTTCATCACCACATAGCAGCTTTCTCTTTGTTTGTATGTCCAGCGAAGTCCCATTCGCGCTCGGGCGCATCATGCAGACCTCATGATTATGACAACGAGGAGGAAGAAGAGGAGGACGAGGAGGAGGATCCAGTGTTTCTTTCCACAAATGCCCTGATTGGTCCCACGCAGCTGTTGCACGGATGGCTGGCTGGTGGTTCTCTGGCTGGCTTGGTGGCTGAAGCAAGGAGGAAGAGGAGTGGAGGAGGAGGGGTGTGGACGAGAGAAGGGGGTGGGGAGGAGAAGGAGAAGAAGAGAGGAGGCGGTGAGAATGATGGGAGAGGTGGAGTTGGCTGGAGGAAGAATGTGGAGAAGGAGTGGAAGGGAGGAAGGTGGAGGAGGGGAGGAAGAATGAGGTGGAGTGGAGAGCGTGTGGAGGAGGTCCTGGGGCTGGATTGGGAGGGATCAGGGTGATGGAGGAAGAGGAGGATGGAGGGGAGGAGGAGGAGGAGGATGGAGTGTAGGAGGGGAGGAGGAATGGTTTGTGACTGCGCGTGATAGGATTTGTAGGAGAGTCGGGGGTCGGGATCGATTAGGGTCGGGTTCACTGTGGTGACCGTGGAAGCTTCTGGTCACATAATTGTCCACAGGCACCTCCCCCCACCCCTCCCACCTCCATCTCTTTTCGCAACGTATAGATCCTCATCACAGTGACGTCATTTGTGTTCCAACTAGCGCCAGGCGATTTTAGGGAGATCCCCTACGGACCAGAGCCACCCATCACTGTTTATGCTTGGAAACTCGTCACCTTGAAGATTTCTTCGGCGAAGTATTGTTCCGATGGATAGAAACGCTGGTATTAGTGTCTGAAAACAAGAAAAAGAATAGGAAGAAAAAAGAACAAAGACAAATCTATTGTGGACGAACTCAGAATCGGAAATAGATAAAGAAATAAATGAATAGATAAATAAATAAATAAATAAATAAATCTTGATAGAATGAGGACAAACACGGAGGCGCTGCTTGGTGCCCAGCGCGCCTCCTGCAGGCGTGACCCCCCCCCCCCCCACAACAAGCATGGGGGGCCACGCACGCTTTGTTGACATGTCTGCTTGCTTGCTTGCTTGCATACGTGCTGTGTGTGCCTGTCTCCGGCCGGAGTACACAGGGTGACGTAACGGTGTTCAGTGGAGCTTATGGGGGGAAGGGGAGGGGGATTAGTGTTTTTTCTTCTACTTCGTCTATTTCTTCTTCTTCTTTCTTCTTCGTCGTCTTCTTCTTCTTCTTCGCCTTCATCTTCGTCTTTTTCTTCATTTTCTCGAGAGAAAAAGGGAGAGGGGGGAGGTGGGGGATGTTGATGCATCGCTATGCAAGTGTGTCTGAACCCAGGTCTCTTACTTATTACTAAACACGTACAAGGGGCCTCGGAAGAGATTAATAAAATCACCTGACGGCAGTCGGAAGAAAAGGAACAGAACAACTCAGTATGGAAGGACAGAGTCGAGACATCCCACCTCCCTTTCCACCGAGACTCCTCTTGCCACGGGGATGATTTAAATCGCCCGACGGCAGACAATAAAAGGAAAAGTACCATCGGGTAGAGAAGGGAGAACTGGTGGGCAAGTGAAGGAAGAACCAACTTCGCTCACCGCGTAGTGAGCTTGATGGCTGGCACGAAGCTCAGGGTTTTTGAGATTAGTAGGATACTCAGATACACGTGTGACGCAATGGTTATCAAATAACTTGCTTGCCCCGTTTGTGTGTTTTTATTTTTTTTATTTGTTTGTTTTATTTGTTTGTTTACTTGTTTTTGCGCCGCGAGGTAGCCCAGTGGATATCGTCTCGAACTCGCGAGCAGGTGCTCTTGGGTTCGATTCCCGGGACATGCTGCCACTTTTGTCGCGTTAGTTCCTGCCCGTCCAGGCCGGGTGGGAAGGCGACCCAACATCGGCCTAAAAAAGAATCCGCGGCTTTGCCGGAAGTGACAGGGATTTGCCCCAAGAGGGGTTTCTCACTTTCCACAGCGTGGGAATGGGATGGCGAATAGTAATGTATTTGTTTTATTTGTTTTCTGTATTCAGGAATAGTTTTTCTGTCGGCTTGTTTTATCTTTGCACTAAGTTGGCATTGTTCGGCATCATTATTGTGTTTGCGTGTGTGTGTGTGTGTGTGTGTGTGTGTGTTCGTGTTCGCGAGCGCATGTCTATGTGTATGTTTATGTAATTGTAGTATACAGGAAAGGAGAAACGCTCGCGATGTACTGTCTCTTACTCTCAAGAAGGGGAGGTCGAGGAGAAGGGGGTAGAGGAAGAGAAGAAGAGGAAGAGGAAGAAGAAAAGGAGGAGGAGGGAGAGAGTGACCTTTCGTCTTAAGCCAGGGACTGTGCCGGGGTCAACAGGGAGCGAAGGTGTGGTCACCATGGATTACATTATAATGATTATTCTGGCGAAACGCCGGATGGTTGTATTCGGAACTTCTCACCGGTCGGGACCCCGTTCAGGCCGGGGGTCGCTCCCCAGTATATTAAAAAAAAAAAAAAAAAAAAAATCGGTGAAATCTTGTCAAATGCCTGTGGCACTGAAGGTGACAAATTGGAGTAACTGTACCCCTTGCGGTGCTCTAAGGTCGCCGTATACCTTCTTGCGCTCCGAACGGAGCACCTCAGGGTAGCCTACACTGCAGCTGCCGTTTGCGGCCAACCTGCGCAGTTGAGGGTTCCTCGCTCATCAGAATGCCCGTGTGTGTATATGTACATAAGTGTGGATGTATGTACGTGTGTGTCTGTGTGTACGCTCGCATATATGTATGTAAGTACGTATATGTGTGTGGACTACGTATGTACGTACGTATGAATGTGTGTATGGATGTATGGAAGACTTATCTTGATGTAGTTCTTTATACCACAAAGTCCTCTTTTATGTTTTTGATTGCAAGTCTTTATCCCTTGTGTGTACAGTGTAAGGGGGTAGTACATTTCTTTGGACGTCTTTAAACAAACAGAAACACACACACACACACACACACACACACACACACACACACACACACACACACGCACACACACACGCACACACACAAGTGTCTGCGTACAGTTGAATGTTAGCGAGAGTTTTCTCTGGACCCTGGATGGATGAGATGGATGAAAGTGGCCTCCATCTGGCGAAGTATGGATGAGCTTTTGTTGTTAGTGGGCCCACGCGCGTGCGCACGCACATGCGTGCAAACCCGGTGCCTGATTGCGCGCGCGTGCGCGGGCGGAGACGATAGCTCTCCAGCCACTTTCTCCATTGTTTTTGGCGCACTCTCACTCTCCGTGCCACCTGTTTTCGCCCACAGGACTCGAACGCGCGCCCGCATGCACCCTCCACGTATACCCGGACACGAGTCTCTCTCTCTCTCTTCTCTCTCTCTCTCCTCTCTCTCTCTCTCTCTCTCTCTCTCTCTCTCTCTCTCTCTCTCTCTCTCTCTCTTCTCTCTCTCTCTCCTCTCTCTCTCTCTTCTCTCTCTCTCTCTCTCTCTCTCTCTCTCTCTCTCTCTCTCTCTCTCTCTCTCTCTCTCTCTCCCCTTCTCCTTCTTCTCCTTCTCCCTTCTCCCTCCCCCTCTCTCTCCCTCTCTTTCTTTCTTTTTCTTTCTCTCTCTCTTTCTCTTTTAGTGGCACTGTGGCACTCCCGTACGTCGCCTGGCGCCAGAGAGAATAACAGGGAAAGTGGCACTTGGCACGGAAGAGGCCAATTTGGTGCCATGCAGGGCCTTAGTCACGTTGGTGACCTTTGACCTCCTTGGCTGCTGTGGGTAGAGGGTACCACGGAGATGAATAAAATCGCCTGGCGCCAGCAAGAATAATAAACGAAAAAGTAGCACTCGGTAAGTAAGGGGTTCAGTGGGATTCTTGAGAGTTTACATGTACTTTTCGGAACAGTGTTGGAGAATCTGAAAGGGTGTGGTGGTGGGAGAGGGGGAGTGTATCCCCCCTCCCCCCCTCCCGAGGGTTAACTACCCCCAGGAGACGCCTCCCCCCCTTGGGAGTTGACTCCTAATGCCTCC
>NC_134782.1:7340158-7345158 GCF_046742065.1 Oratosquilla oratoria
CTCTCTCTCTCTCTCTCTCTCTGTCTCTCTCTTTTGCTGTAGCTCTACATATCTTACACACACACACACACACACACACACACACACACACACACACACACACACACACTCGAAAACGGGTCACTACGAGCATAGCTCTCGCCCCGTAAAACACAACTAGGTAAATACAACTATGTAAACACACACACACACACACACACACAGACACACACACACACACACACACACACACACACACACACACACACAGAGAGACACACACACACACACACACACACATATATTTAATATATATATATATATTTATATATATATATATATATATATATATATATATTTATATATATATATACCTGTATGTATTCTGTAGTCCTCTTCAGCAAAATGATAGTGTGGAGTATGAGAGTATATATATGTATAATATATATATATAATTATATATATATTATATATATAGTATATATATGTATATGTATGTACATATATGTATATATATATATATATATATATATATATATATATATATTGGGTTACAATTTACCTATATATACTCTCATACTCCTCACTATGTATCATTCTGCTGAAGAGGACCACAGATAATGGTCGAAATATACAGAATTTCTGTCCATCTTATTTCATTCTCCGACAATGGGTCAATAAGTCTTATTTTACAAATGTCCTACTACAATAAACCTTCATATATATATATATATATATATATATATATATATATATATATATATATATATATATATATCAGCCGAAAACTTTGTCATTGTAACTCCTCAAGATTTATTTATTTATTTATTCGTCTCTTATTAATTTATTTTAATTCGTGTATTTTTCCATTTATTGTCATATATTTATTCATTTTTTATTTTTCAGCAGAGCACTATTAGTATAGTTTGTGTGTGTGTGTGTGTGTGTGTGTGTGTGTGTGTGTGTGTGTGTGTGTGTGTGTGTGTAAGCGAGCCTGATAGGTAACTTGCTTGTGTATATTTTCTGAATTGTAAATAATTTCCGCCCACCTCAGGCGTGTCGTATGGGCGCGTAGCAGCCGCCCGTGTCAGTTAAGTAATCTGGTAAAGTAAACACGCCTAATTAAGTTTATATACTCGGTCCTCTTTGCTTGTCTTTAAGTAGGGCGCACGTCGAAGATAGCAAACCACTGTCACGTGATCCGGATGACGTGTGACGTCATCACACGTCACGCTCGTGTTGGCGTGTTCGGTTCCCAGACTTCGGCCTTGGCCTCCGCTTCGGCATTTCCTCCGGTCTGGCGTAGCTGTTATATATATATATATATATATATATATATATATATATATATATATATATATATATATATATGTGTGTGTGTGTGTGTGTGTGTGTGTGTGTGTGTGTGTGTGTCTGTGTCGATGTCGGAAATTACTTGTAATGATATGCGCTGTCACTAGCTATTCACTTCAGATATATATTACCGGTATATATATATATATATATATATATATATATATATATATATATATATATGCGTGTATAAATACACACACACGTGTATGTAAATGTACGTATCCTCGCCCCTCTAGGTCTTGGCGATGTTACAAAAAAAAAAAAAAAAAAAAAAAACGAATGGAAGTGGCTGAGCGCCTGTTTGAAGTGACCTGTAAATTTGGGGGAATCCGCCGTCGCCAGGAGATAGGCAGGTAATATAGCGTGTGTGTGTGTGAAAGAGGGATAGTATTTCGTCTCTTTATCTCTTCCCTCCCCCCACTCTCTCTCTCTCTCTCTCTCCCTCTCTCTTTCACCTTCCAGTTTATCCCCTCTCCCTTACTACCTCTTCTCCCTCTCCTCTCCTCTCTCTTCTACTCTTACCTCCACTTCTGCGTTTCCCCTGTGCCTCCACCTCTCTCTTCTCCGCCTCTCGCCTTTCCCTCCTCTCATCTCTGCCTCTTCCTCTCCCAATCCCTTCCCTCCCCTCTTTACTCCTCCTCCCCTTCCTTTCCCCATCTCACCTTTTATCCATTCTCTTCCTCCACTACCTCTTCCTCCTCCTCCTCCCCCTTTCATCTTCTTTCCTCTCCTTCTCCTCCTCCTCTCATCTCCTTCCCCCTCCTCCTCCTCCTCCTCCTCTCATCTCCTTTCCCTTCCTCCTCCTCTCTCTTGTCCTCCTTTCCCATGAGCATAAGACTGTAGGAGAGCAAGAGACCATCGGGCCTACACTAAGCAGTTCTGTAACATTACGTGAACGTTATTTGGGCGATGGTGCCGAAAGAGTAAATGAAGCTCAAATGGGTTTGTTGGCTTTATTCTGGTTAGTGCGAGAGTCGACCTAGGCTGGGTCGGGCGCTCAGGCTCCGAGGAAACCCGACCACAAAGTTGACCATGTGGGCCCTGGGGCGCGCTCCGCTGAGTTACAAGTGCTGAAAAGAACTGCCCTTGGAGACCAAAACCTGGCTCCTTATAGATACAGCCGACGTACTGAAAAGTAGCGAAGGACACATCCTCGCCGAAACAAATGCCGGTAGTACTGGCGTAATATGGACTTAGTCTACACAATGGTAATATAAGGCCGAAGTCCAGCTGTTTCTACACAACATATATATTCCTTGTCCATCCCATTTCTGCAGCGACGATACTATAATCCGAAATGTCGCGTAGACGCACATGTGGGGGACTCTTGTTCACCACAGTTCCCTATCCCTCACCACCTGTCATCCCTAGCCATAGAATTATCTCAATTTCTCCTAAAACAGCCAATTGTTTCAGCGCTCATTATTACATGGTTACTAAGTCTACTTTTCTCCCCTCTCCTCCTTCCTCCCCTATCCCTCTCTCCCCTCTCCCTCTTATTATTTAGTTTGTTCCTTGTACGAAGGTCGTGGTGGTCCACTGGTTAAAGTGGTCAGCTCGCGTCCCCCCCCAAGGTTTGTGGGCCTGGTGGGGGGAGGGGAAGAAGCAGTTGTAAGCCTTGTAATCGTCAAATCCCTACGTACCAGAGTCACGCAGCGCTCTTTTGTGATCGAACACTAAGCTCCGCTCAAGAATGATGACCATTCTCTAACTTCTAGTATCCTTTCTTTGTTCTAGTGTCCCTCCCTTCTAGTCTCCAAGTCTCCTTCTGTTCCTTCCTTAGATATTTCCTCTATTCTAGTATCCCTCTGGTATCCGTCCAGTATCCTCTTGGTATCCATCTAGTTTCCTTCTAGTATCCTTCCGGTCCTTCCTTAAATCTGTCACCAGTGGCTTAATGCCTCCACCTCTTCGCTCCATTTTGCCCTTAAGGATAGAAACGCTGGTTACTGGTAATGGTACTAAAAAAATCCCTTCGGTAACTTAAGTTACCTTCAGTGGTTAAGGTAATTTCTGCCTCACGGGGACTGGGGGAACTTGACAAAGGGAAACGACTTTGACAAAGAGAAAACGAAGTTGGCGACCCAAGATTGTCTTCTTGTGCTCTTTGCACGCAATAGTCTCTACGCTTGTACCAGAAAAAGAGAAAATGAAAAAAAAAAATCTTTGTCTTTTCCTTCGCCGCAAAATTGTCATTTAGGATCCTCCTCACCTCGTCCCCCTTCCCCGTCTCTCATAAACGTCTCGACTAGAATCATTTCCTCCAGTATAGTTAGAAAAAATTCTGTTACAGTAATTGATTAAGTTAGGTACCGAAGCAGTCGTGTAAAGACCAATAGGTCTCTTGCTGTTCGTCTGTCCATGTAACTCCACGTTGCTCCCCCACTCCCTCAACTCCTATCCTTTCCCCCCAGTCTATCCCACCATCGCTCGTTTTTTTTTTTTTTTTTTTCATTTTCATTTTCATTTTCTATCGACCTTCTAGATTTCCCTCTATATCGACGGGTTGGCTTCCACTCGTTTTTTTTTTTTTTTTTTTTTCCTTCAATAAAACGCTCTCTTCCCTCTTCGACTCTCCCCGCCTCTTTTTTTATTTTCTTTTTTTTTTCTTCCCAAAGTCTGTTCATGACCGCTTTTCTTTTTATTTTATTTTTTTTTTCTCCTCCTCTCTCCCAAGTCTGTTCATGACCGCTTTTATCCCCTCTTTTTTTCTCTCTTTCTCTTTTTCTTTCCCATTTCTCTCGTCCTCCTGGAACTTCACTCCACACCGATGGTCTGATTCCCCGCGGATAGACCCTTCACTCCTTTCTCAACTAAAATCCACTCCTCACTCTTTGTTGACTCTCTATGCTCTTTACACCTCGTAGACTCTCGTTCCCCTGCTACAGACACTCCTCGGATGTTACTCACAGTAGTGTTTATTCTCCCCCCCCTCCTATGTCTTGAATAATTAATTCAACTCTTTTCCGCCTATTGGCCAACCCTCCCCCCCCTTTTTCTCTTTGTCCCTCGCTCTCACTCTTCTCGCCTTGAGTCTCTAGCTCAGACTTCGCTCTCTTTCTCTCTACCTTTCTTTTTTTATCCCACCTTCCTCCTCTTTCTCACTCCCTCCCCTCTTTCTCTTACACACACACACACACACACACACACACACACACACACACACACACACACACACACACACACACACACACACACACACACACACACACACACACACACACACACACACACACACACACACACACACACACACACACACACACACACACACACACACACACACACAGAAACAAAAGCTAATGTAGCCCCCCCCTTATGTTCTTCCTTCTTTAGTTACCTAGGAAGTGAACATAAGAATGAAGGAGACTGCAGGAGACCATAAGGCCTACACTAGGCAGTTCCATATCCATGACCACCTATAATCCCCATCCATAAGGTTGTCTAACCTTTTCTTAAAACAACCAATAGTTTCTGTGTTCACAACATGGTTACTAAGTCTATTCCATTTGTTGACCACTATAGGTAAACCAGTTCTTTCTCATTTCCTATTTAAATCTAATTTTGTGTTACGGAAGTGAATGAAATCGCCTGGCTGCAACCAGGATAAAGAGGATGCGGGTCAACTCTTATGGAGAGGGTCTAACCCGTTGACTACAGGGAGG
>NC_134782.1:7350158-7480158 GCF_046742065.1 Oratosquilla oratoria
TTTGCAGGAGTGAAGTGGCAGAGGTTGGCGCGGTCGTGTGAATCATGGAATGCTGTGAAGGCCTTTGTTCAGCAGTGGATTGAGGACGGCTGATATATATATATATATATATATATATATATATATATATATATATATATACTATATATATATATATATACTATATATATATATATATACTATATATATATGTATATATATATATATATATATATATATATATATATGTATATAATATACATGCATATACATACATATACATATACATATGCATATGCATACATATAAGGGGGAAAGTAATCTTCCTCCCTCCCACCCCTCCTTCCTACTCGGGGCCTTTTTAGCGTCCTCCAATCCGTTTCCCCATTTTCTCTCCGTCTTCACTCAGTCCCCAGACCCATCGATGGGCAACTTGGCCAGGCACCTTTAGGTAAACAACGTAAATTCCTCTCCTGGCTTCTGGTGGTGATGGTGGATACTCCCTCACCATCACTTAAACCCATTAGATAGTGGTGGTGGTTTCCGAGATAGGTCTTAGTGGTTCTTCTCGATAAAATCATCCAGTAATATCTAAACACACACACACATGCACACGCACGCAGGTATCCACGCAGTTTCCTTCACGCGCTGGTTACCATAACCACCACCACCTCCACCACCACCACTACCTCCACCACCACCACCACCACCACCACCACCACCACCAATCATTTCCTCCAAACACTTATTTCCCATATCCACCCACTTCCCGTCCCATCTATTTCACCCCTTCTCCCCCTTCCTCTTTCTCCCCCCTCCTCATAATCCCCCTTAGGAGGCGAGGGAGGGGGGTCATTGACTCTGATTGTAAACGTATGGAGTTAACTAGTTTAAAATAACCAAACTGTCCATTGAGTTAGAAAGTTCTTGGGCCTGGCATCCTTTCTGTTCATCACAGTCATCGTCACGTCTTCGTCACTTCGTCTTCACGTCACCATCACGTCCTCTTCACATCACGAACTGAACTCGTCGTAGCAAATTGTTCCTCACTTGATGAAACATTGTTCGGTGGAGTGGAGGAGGAGGAGGAAGAGGAGGAGGAGGAAGAAGAAGAGGAGGAGGAGAAGGAATAAGAGGAGGAAGAGGTGGAGGAGGAATAAGAGGAGATTCACCTGACTAGAAATGGAAATGAGTATCTGGAATCCTAGATTTATCAGGAATTCGCAGCTGTTTTATGTACTTCAATGTACAAGTTTATTGTTGTAAATTAAATGTAATATACCACGTTCTTTTATGCTAGCATACTACAACCCAATTTCTTCTCTTTTTTCAGGTTTGTGCTTACGAATTGGAGTAAAGTTAATTCTCGACAAAGACGTAAGTTGAACATGTTTTAATGATATTTGAAGTGTGCGAGTTTTATCCTGGCGAAGGATGAAGCCAGGGTACTGAGGCTGTGTCGTCTCCTAGGGGTTAGGCTGGCGGTCCTACAGTGGTCCCTCAAGGCTTAATTAAGGACGTAGGGTAGAAGTGTTTTGATTCGGTCGAGAGGGTGGACCCTAGCTTGAAGCGGGTTTTGCTCGATCGAGACCCCGTTCATGCTGGTGTTGAACTCGAGCCACAGAAAAATCCTCTTCCCTTAGTCGGAACAAAATACATAAAGTTAATCACCGTTCTGAAGGGGTTGATCCAGGTCTGTTCCCTCACGTGTATCCCACGTTCTTATGTGTTGCTGTTCTTTAGCCTCCTGGAGCCACTTTTCAACACAGAATTATATCGCTTTGCAGCCACTAAGTACCACTAGATTTTGGCTTATCCACTCTTTGGGCCACTAAGTGGCCCATAGACCACAGGGTGTGAACCACCGATCTGGGGCATAGTTGGCTACCCCACCTTTCCTCACTCTCAGAAGAACATGTCAAGATGTCACGGGAACCGAACTCGGGGTCGCCTCCTTCAGGGCCAAGGGTCTGGCGGGTCATGAACTGTCTCTGTGTCGCTCTTCGTGGCTTCTGTGACAGTCCTTTCTTTGTTTTGACCGGCGCCGTTGCCGTTGCCGTCGCGTCGCTACGGTAGCATCCCACCATAGCCAGGATCCCTGCCTCTAGTCTCCTCACCACATCTGCTGCCCGGCCTGCTGAGTCCCCTACTTGGATCTCTGCTTCTCTTACTGCTACTACTGTTATTCTTCCTCCTGCTGATGGGTGACGCCTCTCAAAAATAATGATGATGACTTTTTAACTTTATTATATCTCTGCTTATCCTTAAGAGTCTCCTGAACCAATTCTGTGACTCCACCTCTTCCTCCTGCTGGGTGACTGCATCTCGGCCCCTTTGTTTCGATGGCAAACAGAACTCCATGAAAGATTAAATAAAACGGTGGGTAGTGTCACGACTTCGAACGCGTCTCGAAAGAGAACTAGCTTGCTTGTTAAGCGGGTCTTACACGGTCAATATTATTGCGCAATATTCCGTATTTTACAAAAATATTGACGGTGTAGAGATGGATTGAAGAGGTTCTCGTGTTTGGCCTGTACATTGGATGTCCTCAGTATTTTGTGTCATTCTTCTATACCATCCCTACACCGTCAATAATATTGTACAATAACGGAATATTGCGCAATAATATTGATCGTTTAAGAGCTTTCTTGGGCTTGTTACGAACCCTGATTTCCACTCCCCTTCCCCTCCCCCTCACATCTCCTACCACTTCCCTTTCCTTCCCTTTCCTTCCCTTTCCTTCCCTTTCCTTCCCTTTCCTTCACCATGTGTTCCCCCTTCCATTGTACCTGAACTGCATCGCGTAATGCCCAGATCATCTTCGTAGCGTCTCAAAGTGCCCGGTCATGCAAACAAGACCTGCGTTGTGGAGGTACGATCCTCGTTATGTGTGGCTGAATCAGTATATTAGTAATTATGTAATTTTTTCTTCTTGTCCTCCAGTCCTTTCCATGACACCCGTCCTTTCCCCTCCAATCCTCAATACCTCTCTTCTACCTTTCTCGCTCCTGCCCCCTTTAAAAAGATTAAAAAAGTATAAATAAATAAATAAATCAAATCAAATCAAATCCACAACCTTTGTCGGTCACTCCTCTTATCCTCTTCCTGTCCTCTCTTCGACTCCGGCCCCTTCCCGTCGCCTCCCTCAGTTCCCGGGGGAGGGAGGGAGGGAGGGAAGGAGGGTAGGCTCTTCGTGACGGGCGGCTACGCCCACCGGCCGAGTAATCCCTGCCGTCGTCGCCAACTCACGGAGCCCCACGGAGCCTCCGTCCACGCTCGACATGTGCTGCTGCTCTCGGGCGTTTGCACCACAACACGTGCAGGCTCTCGTTTCTTTCCCTTTTTTTCCCCGCTCCTGGTTTGCAGCCAGTTTCAAGAAGCGAGAACCGTGTAGGCCACGAAGAACGAGTGACAAAAGGGGGGGACGTTTTTTTCCATTGTTATTATGTATTGTTATATATTATTGTTATTTTTGTTATTATTTTTATTTTTATTATTGTTTTTATCATAGTTGTTATTTTTATTATTTTTATATTCAGATTTTTGTTATTGTTATTGTTATTATTATTGTTACTATTATTATTGTTATAATTATTATAATTATGATTATAAGGAAATATTGATATTATTATAATTATTATAATTATAATTATAATCAATTATCGTTATTATTACAATAGGAAATATTCAACTTGGGTACAGATTTACGAACGAAAACAGCACTGTCAATACTTCAAAAAGGGCTTTAGTGACACCTCTACGGACCAGAGTCATGTGGCATTTTATTGAGAACCAATTTCCATTCAAAAAGGCATGCTGCTCACTTAACTTTCTGGCGCTTTGTGGGGGAGGGGGACAAGAACACCACAACCGTATACCTCTGTGAGCCGTCGTGAAAGGAAACCAAATGGTGCGGAACTTCGGGGTGAGGGTTCTCGTCTTTTCGTATTGTCCTCTCAGGTAGCGAGGACGCAGGCTTCGATTCGGCCAACCCCCTTGTAGGGGGTGGACATTAATGATATCCTTTTCTTTTGGGATGAAAGACCTTTTGCCTTTGCTTCTTTCCTCCTTTGCCTGCGGAGGACCGAATGGGAGGAGGAGGAGGAGGAGTTTCCTTGGCCCAGGTTCGAGTCCTCGGTCGCTGGCACTGACCGACAGAGACAGCAAATGACCCGACGCCACCAGCGGATTCCATCTCTGCCTGGCCTCTTTGGCTGACGCCAGACGATTCCATGCACATTGAGGCAGAATCGATAATCGCGATTCCTTCACCTTTGAGCCCACTTCTTCTCAAAGATCTTTTGCCCCGAAGTTGGTGGTCCATTTAATCTTTCGACTATCGAACTTGAATTTTGTGTCTTTATTCTGTCTGCCGCCAGGCCATCTTGTTCAGCCGAGGGGAGACCTTAAGAGGGCATAAGAGGGGGAGGGGTAACTGATTTTGATTAGTTTCAGCCAGAAATGCTTTGAGGAGGTCGGGCTGTACAAGCCTCTCTTCAGGGCCAAATTTGCCGCTTCAAAAACAAGCTGCGATTTTTTTTCACCCTAAATTATGTAGAATGGCTATTGAAAACAAACTTTATACAAGAATAAGATGTAGTTTCTTCCATCCAAATGGCACAGTAGATCAGTCCCAACAAATAGTAACACTTGTGAAACTCCAAGCCAGGAGTCTACTGTTAATAGAGATCAATATTCTAACAGAGAATGTAATGGCCTGAAGCGAGAAAATGTACAAGAACCTTTTTTAGGAGCTCTGAAGGAGTTAATGGCCACAGTGAATATGATACAACACCAAATGGCATTGCAGCACCAAGCACTGCAACAGGTTGTGCTAAACCCAATGAGGCAGCTGGGACAACCTTTTCAGATACAATTAGCTCAGCATCATCAAAGACAATCAGTTGTGAATCAGATACCACAACCGAACATGAATGTGAACTATTAAAACCAAAAGAATCAGAATGTATGGAGTACATAAACTTTGTATATTTAAATATTCGTGGGATTTTAAGATTTTAAATAAAAGTGGAACCGACAAAAGTAAAATAGGTTTCTTGAGTGATCTTACAAAAGATCAAACCGCTTTCATTGCAATAACTGGAACACACAGGAAGAAATTAGTTCAGAAGAAATTCAGTTAAAAGGCTATGTGCCAATTAGAGCAGATAGATCTGGCAGGTCACGTGTTTGTGTGTGTGTGTGTGTGTGTGTGTGTGTGTGTGTGTGTGTGTGTGTGTGTGTGTGTGTGTGTGTGTCTATGTGCAAAATAACATAGACTGAGGTATCACTACTCGAGTAGTTTGTGAAGCACTGGTAGTGAAGTTAATTGAGTGTAATCTTATTCTCTCAATAATCTACCGCCCTCCAGATACTAAAGATGCTGATTTTTTTTATGTGAACATATAAAAAGTAAGCTGGTAGAGCAACCCACTCCATTGCCTGAATTTGTGGTATTGGGTGATTTCAATTTCCCAAATGTCATTTGGGATTCGCTGGATCCAAGGGTTCCAAATGCCAGTAGCAGTAATGCACAATTGAAACTGTGGCTAAAACTAACAAGTTCATTCTACTTGTCACAAGTGATAAAAACACCAACCCGGGGCAATAGCATACTAGATTTGTTATGGACTAATAATGAAGATGATATAGATAAGATAGATGTAACCCCCACCCTGATATCTGATCAAAATATTGTGTTTGTTGAAAGTAACATATTAATAAATGCAAGAGTGGTTTTGAGGGTGTTAAATTTTTATAAGGCAATTTGGAATGGTTTGAATGAAGCTTTAAAACTTGTTGACTGGAAAGAACTTCTAAACAACAAAAATCCAAAATA
Source organism: Oratosquilla oratoria (assembly GCF_046742065.1). Classification (NCBI taxonomy): domain Eukaryota; kingdom Metazoa; phylum Arthropoda; class Malacostraca; order Stomatopoda; family Squillidae; genus Oratosquilla; species Oratosquilla oratoria. The sequence continues at coordinate 7,355,977 of NC_134782.1, forward strand.
AAATTTTGATAAATTCCTGAAAACATTAACTGACCTATGTGACATATGTTCCTAGAAAGCAATATCCCAAGAAACAGGACAAAGGCTTTCTGAGGAAACGTAAAATCCTGATGCGTAAAAGAAACGAACAGGTTAGGAGATTACTAGAACTATTTGGAAACAACAAAAACAAAGTTCTGCAGTTGAAATTGATTGAAGAAAAAATCGTTATATCACAGCAAGGTGAGGCGTATTCTGCAGAGCAGAATGCAGTGAGCAAAATCAAAGCAAATCCAAATTACTTTTATAGGTAAGCTAAACAGTTTACCCAAAATAGTCGTAATATTGACTCTTGTGAATGAACACGGAACAGAATCCTTTGAACCTTGCACAATTTCTGAAATACTGAAGAGACAATATTAAAGTGTCCTCTCTGTACCAAAACGGGATAAAGTGCTACGTGGAAAAGCTGGAACTATACAGTACAGTAGTTTCAGGTGGAAGTCTGTTACTGTTTCACTGCACACCTAGAGATATACGAGATAAAACAGATTGCTCAGTGGACTCTTTCAAACATCAACTGAATATGTTCCTGGGTAAATTAGAAGATATCCCAGGTCGCCCAAATGGACAAAATCCCCTTGTGAAGGCTGCAGAAGCTTGGAGGCGGACACTTCGTGTTGGCCTGGTGGAGTAAGGCTATCTACCAAACACCATCAAATCAAAAATCAAATCAAATCCTCTCTTTCTTCAGTCCAAGTCTTCCTTGGCGACCCTCGCCGATCTGAGGACCTCACACTTCGTCCATTTCCATCGGCTCACAGCAGGAGCACTCGACGGTGCGCACCTGTGGACGAGGTTCATCTCCAGAGTGTCCTCCGGGTTCTCCGGGTCCTTCGTGGTTGGGGCGTCTCACGAAGTTTGTCCCAGGAAGGATTCTTGAAGACACGCCGCAACCATGAGATTCGCCGACGACATCTACAGATGCTCCATGGCCGAGAACCCGAGGAAGAGGAACAGGAGCCTGGACAACGAGGATGACGTCGAGGAGAGAGAGGCAAAGAGGAGACGCCTCAACCACGAAGGACCCGGAGGACATGGAGGACACTTTGGAGAGGAACCTCGTCCCCAGCTGCGCACCGTCGAGTGTTCCTGCTGTGAGCCGATGGAAGTGGACGAAGTGTGAGGTCCTCAGGTCGGCGAGGGTTGCCAAGGAAGACTTGGACTGAAGAAAGAGAGGATTTGATTTGATTTTTTTTTTATGGTGTTTGATAGATAACCTTACTCCACCAGGCCAACACGAAGTGTCCGCCTCCAAGCTTCTGCAGCCTTCACAAGGGGATTTTGTCTATTTGGCCGACCTGGGGTATCTTCTAATTTACCCAGGAACATATCCAAGTGATGTTCGAAAGAGTCCACTGTGCAATCTGTTTTATCTCGTATATCTCTAGGTGTGCAGTTAAACAGTCTAACAGACTTCCACCTGAAACTACTATACTGATTTGGTTTTCTATTTGATGGTGTTTGGTAGATATCAAATCCTCTATTTCTTCAGTCCAAGTCTTCCTTGGCAACCCTCGCCGACCTGAGGACCTCACACTTCGTCCACTTCCATCGGCTCACAGCAGGAACACTCGACATTGCGCAGCTGGGGACGAGGTTCCTCTCCAAAGTGTCCTCCATGTCCTCCGGGTCCTTCGTGGTTGAGGCGTCTCCTCGTTGCCTCTCTCTCCTCGACGTCATCCTCGTTGTCCAGGCTCCTGTTCCTCTTCTCGGGTTCTCGGCCATGGAGCATCTGTAGATGTCGTCGGCGAATCTCATGGTTGCGGCGTGTCTTCAAGAATCCTTCTTGGGACAAACTTCGAGTCGTGGTTTACTGAGGTCCACTTCTCCGCTGGCGGAAGCGGAAAGGACAGATTTGCAAATTTGTCCCAACCGATGGCGTAGCGGAGAGAATCAACAGTCAACCCTCATTTTCGACAAGTAAATACGTGAATCGATAATAGATTTGTCAATAAACTCTTCCACGGTCTACTGAATGGCAACTTGAGACCACCTCTACGAGTTTCGCCCCAGAATCAAGATAGTTACAAATGAACACGCACACGCGACTCGTGACGCAGTGGTAGAGTTCCTGCCTACCACTCCGACGGTTCGAATCCCGCCCAGGGCTGAAATAATTTCAGTATCGCTGCGCTGTGAGTTGTTACTCCAACTCTATGGACGGGGAGTTGGGGCTGTGTGTGCGTGTAAGGTCACAGCATTACCCATAGATCGGTCATTGTGAACTTTGAGTTCTCTTCCGGGAGGGAAATATCTGTCGTTCATGAGTCCAACGTGTGATCCAAGACCATGGTTAAAAAAACACACACACACACACACACACACACACACACACACACACACACACACACACACACACACACACACACACACACACACAAGCACAAAGCCACACAAGCACAGGTGGATAGGAAGTGGCGGAGAGAAGATAAAAGCAAAGCCCGAAGAAGTAGAAAATAGATAAATATGAAAACAAAAAACGCAACAGAAGAAAATTCGATTTGTCAAAATAATAATAAAATAAACAAACAAATAGATAAATAAATAAATAAATAAAACGGAATTGTGTTTGTGTTTTCTAAAACGACGAAGAGAGCGTCTATCCAGTCCTGTTCATGTACAGGAAACTGTTTTAGGTTGTCCGGCTATTATATATATATATATATATATATATATATATATATATATATCTATATATATATATATATATATATATATATATATATAATATATTTCATCTACTGCATGCTTAGTTTTCTGTTAGCATATATTTCTCCTGCGTATTCTTATACTTTTTTTTTTGTATCTGTTGATATATGTTTCTCTTATTCACTTTCCTCTCGTTTTTTTTATTTATTTAGACTTATATTTATACCTTTATTTTCTATCCTTTCTCGTATAGTTGTAACTAGTTCTCCCCTCCACACGCAAATGATGACACTAATGAAACGTATCTGAACTTATCCTTTCGTGGCATACATTCAGTTACAAGAGATTACTGTGTGTTTAGCTGAGGGGAAAACCCCCAAAACGTAAACGGATATATATATATATATATATATATATATATATATATATATATATATATACATATATATATACACACATACACAATGAATGGTTCCCAGTGATCAATTAATATCTTTTTCAACCACATATCACTTTTAATTCCATACCATCGCAAACGAGACTGAGAATCGCTCGAAGGAGGTATCCGTTGGAAATTGAAACGTGGACGAGCCGAGGATTCGAACCCAGCTAACCCGTAACAAAGTTACATTGACGTAACCCAATACGCTATCAAGGGAGATATAAGTTGAGTACGACTTTCTTATATTTGTATGCTCGAATTACATACACATACACGAAATATCGCGTTCAACCCATCTCTGCTATGATAGAGCATCGGACGTATGTGCGCGTGGGAAATTTTATACATACACACTGAATGGTTCCCAGTGATCAATTAATATATTTTTCAACCACATATCACTTTTAATTCCATACCATCGCAAACGAGACTGAGAATCGCTCGAAGGAGGTATCCGTTGGAAATTGAAACGTGGACGAGCCGAGGATTCGAACCCAGCTAACCCATAACAAAGTTATATTGACATAACCCAATACGCTATCAAGGGAGAAATATATATATGTAAAGACAGACAAATATGGAGGTGAGGTGGCAAAATGAAACGTTAAGGCTAGTATGGAGCTTTATTCAGAACCAGACGTTTCGACCTCAGTCCACTGAGGAAGGCCCAAGAGGTCGAAACATCTGGTTCTGAATAAAGCTCCATACTCTAGCCTTAACGTTTCATTCTGCCAGCTCACCTCCATATATATATGAATATATATATATATATATATATATATATATGTATAATATATATATACGTATATATAAATGTATATATATATATATGTTTATATATACATATATACATATACACATATATATATATATACATATATATACATATACATATATATATATATACATATATATATGTTTATTGAACATTTTTAGAAGCTCTGCCGTGGGATTCGAACCCCGACCCGTGCGTCCATATATCACGAGGCCAATACGCTAGCGACCATGCTACATGTGCTTCACGTAACATTGGAAGATTTAGTCTCATTTTCATCCAATCCCCGTATTAGGCGAGCCCTCCGACAACTTGCGAATCCCACGGCAGAGCTTCTAAAAATGTTCACTCTGTCTTTAACATACGCAACTTGTCGGAGGGCTCGCCTCATGCGGGGATTGAATGAAAATGAGACTAGATCTTCCAATGTTACGTGAAGCACATGTAACATGGTCGCTAGCGTCTTGGCCTCGTGATTATGGATGCACGGGTTGGGGTTAGAATCCCACGGCAGAGCTTCTAAAAATGTTCAATCTGTCTTTAACATACGCAACATATATATATAATATATATATATATATATATATATATATATATATATATACATATAGTTTGTGTGTGCGCGCGAGTGGTCACCTATTAAGAGGAATTCCCTTTCCCTACATTCCCTTAACCTCTTCCATACGATGATGCCAACGTAGACGTCATGAGGCACCAGTGGGTATATGTGGTCGCCGGTGTTGGTGTCTTGATTATATTTATTTTGTTGTATCTGAGTGACCCCCATATTCTATGAACTGGCTTGATCATGTTGTTTGTTATTAATATTCATAGTGACAGAGAACGAGTAATACCGCTGTAACTTTATATTCTATAACGCGAGTATGGTGGTGCATCATCGAAATATCGTACATCAGGCACCTGATGTTGCCCTCGAGAATTTGACTCGTATTGTAGAGGTTAGGACTTCAGTGGTACCCCTCCGCAAGGACCTTGCCCCTACGGGCCAGATTTGTGTCTCCAGTATTTATATATCACCACTTCTTGAACACACTCACGTCCACCTGGCCCCTCCCCCTCCTTTCAAACAGAGAGCCACGCCCACTCTCGTTACGGCTACATGACCTGTAATCATATGTTATTTGTTTGGCATACGGAAACAACACACACACACACACACACACACACACACACACACACACACACACACACACACACACACGCACGCACGCACAGCAGGCCGATCGCTAGCTTGTTTTACCAGGGTGTGTATATGTGCGTGTGCGTGTGTTAGCGAGAGAGAGAAAGAGAGAGAGAGATCCACATAATATAGATATCATAGTCACTTGCCTGTGGTATAGTCCACTTGCCCCCACTGCATCCATCCATCCGTGCCCCCCTCCCCCTCCCTCCCTCCAATCTACTCCTCCACCCACGCAATACGTCACGCCCGAGCCCAGGTCACGTTAAGGAAGATAGCTCTCTCTCTTTCTCTCCCTCCCTCTCCCTCTTCCTCCCTCTCCCTCTTCCTCTGACTCTCCCTCTCCCTCCCTTCCACCCACTCCCACTGCCTTTCTCTTCCCCCATTCACTCTTCATTTCCCCCTCCCACTCTTTACTCCACTCTCTACCTTTAGTCAGATTTTCCTTCATTCACCTCTCCTAACACCACTACCTAGCCTCCTCCTCCTCCTCCTCCTCCCTCTTCATCCTCCCTCTCCTCTTTTTACAGTCTTCCTCTTCCATCTCTTCTTGCTCCTCCTCCTCATTCCCTCTCCTTCTCTCACTTCTCTCCACCATCCAGCGCCATTACTTATTTCGTTGTTTGTCTCCTCCCCTCCTTCTCTTCCTCCCTCCCTCTCTCCCCCTCTCTTTCTTTTCGTGGCTCGGGTCTCTCGTTTTCACTTTTCCACGGTTTCTGTCTCTTATTATTTCTGCTCTCGAATTTCTTCCTTCCAACCAAGCTATTTCATCTACACTTTTGAAAAAAAAAACTGCAAAAAAGGAAAGTGTGTGTTTGTATATGTATTGGGAGGGAGGGGTATATGTTTGTATATGTACGTGTATATATATATATATAATATATATATATATAATATATGTGTGTGTGTGTGTGTATGTTTATATAATATGTATATATATATATATATATATATATATATATATATATATATAGCAGAGGACCACTCAGGAAAGACTAAGGACATGAAACGCATCGAAGGTATATGAAATAGTGTCTGAAACGGGTCGGCCCTCATTACTCGGTCAATGAGGTACATTAACCTTTCCGAATAGTGCCACTGCTCACCGAAGGAATGTGACCCCCTTTCTGACGAGGGGGAGAGGCGGGGCTGCCACGGAAATTGATAAAAATCGACTGACGACAAGAAGGAAAAGGATCACTTGGCAGGCAAGGGTTTAAGAATTTTTTTTAGATTCCTTCAGTCGTGTATGTGTGTCCCTCTCCCACTCTCCCCCTCTTGCCTCCCTTCCTCTCTCACCCTCTCCCTCCTTGTACCCCCTCTTTGCTTTATCTGTAGGATTCATTAGCTCAATAGAATTATGTTTGCAGTGCCCTTATATACATATTTATTTATTCTATTAAAATTATTTATTTATTTGTTTATTTTTATATTCGTGTATTTACTTAATTATTTTTCACATGTAGCATATTTTACATGGCCTAGTTGTCCTAGCGCATAAGGCAAAGGTGACCCCCCCCCCTCCCGCGGTCATAGCTAGGAGCCTCGCCATCTCTTATAGCCCTAGACACGATCTCTCACAACCACTCCATCCTCTCTCACAATCCCTCACCATCTCTCACGGCCCTCCGCCCCCTCTCACAGCCCCCCTCCTCTCTCCCAACCCCCCTTCCCCCTCCCTCCTTCCCCCTCCCCCCTTTTTACAGCTCTATGCAGTACCATTACCCCCATCCGCTTATACATATCCAAATCTACCTACTCACAGACCTCTTCCACTTTCTCATTTCTGCTTTCTCCTCTTTTCTCCCCATTATTTTCACATCTCGGCCCCCCTTCCCCCGCCCACCCTCAGCCGTTCTCAGCCACCACTCGCACGCCCACCCATCTCGTGGGTGTGTCCACGCCCGTACGCCCATCATCGCTCTTCTTTCCTTTCTCCCTCGAATATTTGTCATTCCGTCTACATAGGATACACCTCGTTCCTCTTGGCACGTGCGCTGTGTGTGTGTGTGTGTGTGCGTGTGCGTGTGTGTGCCCGTGTGTGTGTGTGTGTCCGTGTGTGTGTGTGCGTGCTTGTATTCACCTCAGATCTGCTGCAGTCTGTCGAGACAGCCAGACACCACCCTACGGCAGTGAGCTCAGAGATCATTATTTGCGTTGTATATGTGTTTATTTGTGTGTGCATGTGTGTGTGTGTGTGTATGTGTGTGTGTGTGTGTGTCTGTCTTTGTATGTGTGTGTGTCTTTGCATGTGTGTTTGTCTGTATGTGTGTTTGTAAAATGTAATAATAATCAGTTTATTGAGTTAAGAGCGATACAGATACACTGTCAATATACAATTTCTGGTAAATTAAGACCTATTGTGTGTGTGTGCGCGCGCGTGTGTATATATATACGTACGTATGTATGTACGTATGTGTACGCGTGTGCACACATGTAAAAATAACTTTGAAAGTACCCTTTGCATTCCTTTAGCCACTTCTACCTTCGTGCCTTTACCCTTTCCGCCTCACTTGGAACCTCGCATCCCTCTCCTTGTCCCCCCTCCCTCCCTCAGCATCCACCATTTCTGAAATCTCCAACAATCGTCCCCAATCTCCAACCTTCAGACCTTTTACTACGCTTCCAAATCTCCCTCTAACTCTTCAAATTCCTCTCGCACATACACCTCCCCCTCCCCCCCGTTCCCTCCCACCTGGGATCGTGTCATTTTCTGCAATGTCTTCATCACCCACGTACTTACGTCATCTGTCTTCTCCTGGACTCGCTTTTCATCGCTTCCCCCCCTTCCTCCCCCTCTCTCTCCGCCTCCCCTCCCCCCTCTCTCTCCGCCTCCCCCTCCCCCCTCTCTCTCCGCCTCCCCCTCCCCTCCCTTCCCCGCATACCGTTGTCATCTCCCACTTTCTCCCCCATTCTTTCTATATATATATATATCTATCTAATCTATCTATAACATTTTCTCTTATCTCACACACACGCGTGCACACACACGCACACACGCTCGCACACACACGCGCACACACACACACGCACACACGCTCGCACACACACGCGCACACACACACACACACACACACACACACACACACACACACACTACTTCTGGCGCAGTGGTAGAGTTTCCGGCTGCCACTACGGTGGTCCAGGTTCGAATCCTGTCCAGGGCTGAAATAATTTCAGTATTGCTGCGCTGCGAATTGTTACTCCAATTCTCGTGGGCCGAGAGTTGGGTGTGCGTGTGTGCGTGTAAGGTCACACCCATAGATCGGTCATATATATATGAGCTGAGTTCTCTTCCGGGAGGGAAATAGCTGCCAAGACGTGATCTAAGACCATGGTGAACACACACACACACACACACACACACACACACACACACACACACACACACACACACACACACACACACACACACACACTCACTCACTCACTCTCACTCATACTTATATTACACTCACATCTTTTCCTCCATGCATTCTTCTCCACTACACACTCCTCTTTGTCTGACCTAACCTGACCCGACTCCTTCAGTGTTGACAATTGACCCAGCGGATCCTGTGGCGACTCCGAGCCCATTCTTCTTCCCCTGACCTCTGTAGCCCCAAATGACCTCTCTTCCCCCTTCCACCCACATTGACCTGTGACCTCGTTTTTCACCCTATGACCCCTTCCTCAACCTTGACCTCTTATCACCCACCTAGGTCCCTGTCCCTACACCCACAGTGGTCCCTGACCCCCCTAGGTGACCCTAGAATTGACTCCTTCCCACACACTTGTCCTTTACAACCCAGTGACCCTTGACCCTGCCCCCACTCCAGGTCCCTGACATTTTGTACCCTGATCCCCTGTAGGCCCCTGGCTTGACATGACCCCCTTTTCCCCCACAGTTGACCCCGCTCCCTTTCCCTGGATGACCCTTGACCTTCGTCCCTGATTTCTCTCCTTTGCCCCTGTCGCATGTCGACCACCTCGCTCCCTTCTTCCCTGACTCCCTAGAGCCTAGATCCAACTCCTGTTCTCTCTCTCTCACTCTCTTACTCCCTCTCTCTCACTCTATCACTCCCTCTCTCTCCGTAGATAAAGCTTGGTGTCTCCGGCGGTCGCCCCCCCCCCTCCCTCCATCTTCCACATCTTACCTAATCCCCGGCTTGGCTGACCTCAGTGACCCCATCCTCCTCCTCGTTCTTCCGTCGTCTGAGCCATTGTCTTTTCCCTTTCCTTCAATTCCTCCTCCTCTCACTTTCTCCCTCTTGCTCCTCCTCCTCTTCTTCCCTTCTCGCTTTTCCTCCCTCCCTCTTCACTCCGCCTATCTCTACCTCTCACTTTCTCCCTCCTCCTCTTCTTCTTCCCTTAACTCTTTTTCTTCCTCCCTCTTCCCTCTTTCTCCCCCTCTTCCTCTTCCCTCATCTCTTTTTCTCCCTCCCCCCTCCACCTCCCTCTTCCCTCCTCCCCCTCCGTCTTCCCTCCTCCCTCCCCCTTTTGCTTATCTCACAGCCCCGCCCTTCCTGATCTCTCTTCCCCCCGTTTCCATCCCCCCACCCACTCATCTGGTCTCCCCTCCCTCCCTTCCCTCCCACGTGGCCACGACTTTCTCCCTTACCCGACTTCACTCTCCCCTTGCCCCCCCCAACTCCTTTCGTTTGCCTCCCCCCCTCCAGTGTACATTCAGTCTCTCTCTCTCTCTCTCGGAAACGAGAGTTCAGGTATCCTTTGGGAGTTCAGTTCTGTAGTCTTTCTCTTTTTTTTTTTTTCTTCCTCTTTCTCCCCCCCTCTCTCTTCCTCTTCCTCTCTTTTCCCACTTTCTCTTTTTCTTCCTCCCCCCTCCCTCTTTCTCTTCCCCTCTCTCTCTTTCTCCATCCCTTTCCGCTTTTGAAGAAAAAATATATTGAGACGTTTATGGACAAATTTTTGTTTGATATTTATTCGGTATCCGATAAAAGCGAAATAGTTCCTGGCTGCATTTTTCAGATCTATTTTTTTTTTCTATTTATTTTTATTTTTATCCTCCCTCCGGGGACCGTACAGAAATAGGATAATATTAATCCTTGGCTCGGGCTTCGCTGACCGGAAACCCACAGCCTCAGAGCGGCCGGCAACGATCCTCGGACCCTCCCATGGATCTCTTTGGGGGAAGAAATGTTGGATTTGTGTTGTAATACGCAGAGCTGGGCGCGTTCCTAGGTGCGTTCCTCGGTGTCCTGACTATATGTGTCAGTCAGGACACCGAGGAACGCGCCCAGCTCTGGAAATACGTGTGTTGGTAATAAGCGAGCAGTCGCCGGTTGGGAGCTCTCCTTATGTGAAGAAGGTGAGGTTCTACGCTAGGAGGCGCTGAGTGGCTGCTGCCGAAGCCGTCACCATTGCCTCTATGATGTGCTTAAAGGACTGTTGGAGCAGGTAACAGTCGCTCCTGGGAATTGGATGGGAGTGCGGGATTCGAACCCGTAAGTAAGCGAATGCGAGACCGGTACTCTTCAGATGACGTCACCAGCGCATTTTAATTATAATGATAAAATGAAATGATAAATAGGTAAGATAAATAAATAAGTGGTAATAAATAGATAAACGGAGGTATTGGGTGAAGGCTAGCAAGCCCCCCGGGGGGACAAGTAAATGTTTCCGTCATCCCCCCACTCCTCCCCTCCCTCTCCCCTGGGGGTGAGGTCATCTTCATGGGTTGTCCTGCGTGGTCTGCTGCAGAGGAGGGGGTGGGAGTGGGGGGTGAGGGGGATCAGCTGCTGCTGCTCAGCTGTTGCGGCGAGAAGAGACCAGCTTTGCAGCTGTTTCATGTGGTGGATGTTTTATTTATTTGTTTATTTTTTCTAGTTTTTTATGTTCCTGAATTGTTCGGTCGTAACTCGTTTGTTGATGTAAGAATATTTATTATTATTTGTATTATTATTATTATTATTGTTTTTATTATTTATTAATTTATTATCATCTTTAATCTGTGTATATTTCCAAGGTTGTTCCTCTAACGGCTCAAGTAATTTTTTAAATCTCGTCCATGTCTCGCTGCCTTACCTTTGGCCCGAGCGGTGAGGCAGGGGTCAGGGATGACCCTCCACCAACGAGGTGACGCGATGTGAGGGGCAGAGAATAGGTGTGGGATGGGTGTAGAGTGAGTGTATGGAGGCTCTGAATCGGCAACCCCCCTAATAAGGTGGAAAAAGGTTGATTAATTTTCGTCAGGTTAAAATACATTAGGTGTAACCTTGAGGTGGCAATATGCCTTGTTCTTCCTGCAAAATTTACTGAGGTGTGGATACGTAAAACGTATTCCCAATGTGTTACTGTATGGACGCTGCGAGATGGGAAGCATGGAAGAGGGAGACCAGATAGATGGGGAACGAGATAGAAAAGTTTGCACGAGTGACGTGACAGAGCTTGGAAGAGGCCTTTGTTCAGCAGTAGACTGCGATTGGGTGATTACTGATGGGGTTACCGAAGGAAAATCTTCTTCCTCCACCTCCTCCTCCCCCCCTCCTCTTCCCGAACGAACCAAAATACTTTTTCTCCAATCGAGTTGTTAAATGTATGCAATAGTCTACCATCCAACGTGTTGCTCTACTTTTGAGATATTAAAAAATGCCCCGATGTTTATTTAGCCACAAACCATCGATTACAATTATTTGCTCCAGTATAGTCAGAAAAGGGGTGGATATTAGAGAATTAGAATAGGTTAGGCACCGAAACAGTCTTGTAAGGACCGATGACTCTCGTTTGTTTATGTAACTCCATGTCACTCCTCCTTCACTACCAACTCCTCCTCCTCCTTCTCTACCTCTTTCTGTATCTCCTCTTCCTCCTCCACCACCCTTGTCCTCCTTCTCTTCCACCTCCTCACTCTTCCTCCCCCTCACCATACTTCTCCTCCTCCTCCACCCTTGTCCTCTTCCTCCTCTTGACGTGATGACAACAGAACGTAGGAGGGGGATTCCCAGGCACGAAGGTGGGTCCCCACGGCGGGAGGAGGCGAGGAGGAGAGCGTGAGCAGGGTCAGCAGCACGCCAGGAAACTCGATCCCGGTGGTTTCTCTCCTCCTCCTCCTCCTCCTCCCCGTATATCTTCCCTTTCTCCGTCTTTGTGTCACTTTCCTTGCCTCTTCTCCTTGACCTGTCTCCCCTTCTCTTGTGTTTTTTTTTTCTTTCCAAGCCGTTTCTATTTTTTTTTTTTGTTAATTGATTAAAGAGTTCCTATTTTCTCGTGCATAATCTATGTCTACGTACACACACGCGCGCGCGCACACAAAGTATGATGGCCACAGTGGTCAGGTACAGAGGCTGTATCATCCGACAGGGGATAGGCCGGTGGTCCTGCAGAGAACCACAAACATTCCCATGCTTAGGGGCACTGCCCTGTCCTCCTCTTCCTCTTCAGTATAATCAGGCCAACCGATGGACGCATTTGTCTGTGACATTTCCGCGTTGGGATGCCACGGCTCTCTGTAGCGGTATTGTGATTGGTGCACAGGTTTCCTGTGTCTATCACCTGTAAGTGTTACCTGTACACACACACGCACGCACACACACACACACGTTCACTCTCTCAAAACCGCAGATAATTGTTCACACAATAGATAGAAATATCTTCGTCCCGCGTGGTTAAAGGTATCCCGTATGGTGTATTCACTACCTAAGAAAACGCGCCCAATATGTTAGAAGGATTAGTGACATCCTTACGGACCAGAGTCACACATCATTTTCTTATGGCTAACAACTTGTCTCCTCTCAAAAAATAAACAAATAGATAAAATAAAATAAGAATAAAATAAATTAAAATAAAATAAACATAAAACGAATAAAGATAATCTGGTACCCCTCCTTTCTCCTATAAGTCTCTCCGTTACCGCCTCCACGCTGTTGTCTTCTAAGGATAGAAGCGCTGGTTACTTCGGACGAAATACGAAATCGTGCTTCAGTGTCGACTCCAGTGGCGCCCGGGCGGCGGCACCACCTCACGGAGCGGCGCCACCAAGAAGGGCGAACGAAATCGGCTGGCGACAGACAATGAAGAGGAAAACGGAGCACCCGGTACGGAAGTGGCATTGAATCTCTCTCGCCACCGAGACGAGGGGGGAAGTGCCACTGCCCCGGTGATGAATAAAATCGCCTGACGGCAGTCTGAAGGAAAGGGAAAATGTCACCCGGAGAGGGAAGTTAACTGTACTCGCTCGCATCGAAGCTGTTGCAGCTGCTGCCTCCTTCTCCCCCTCCCCCCCCGACTAACCTTCCTGCACCGTTGTCTGTCTCCCCCTCTCCCCGCCGCCTCGTAGCCCCGCCCTCTTGAGCCGCAAGGTTCCTTTCAACTGAATGAAATGGTTTGGCGTTAGCCAAAATGAAGTTTTGAAGTTGTCCATCAGGGGCGGGATGGTCGAAGTTGGTTTAGGGTCTCTCTATTTCTCTCCTTCTCTCTCACTCTCTTTCACACGCTCCCATTATCTCTTTCCCTTCCTTTCTCACTCAGTTTCATAAAATGACATGTCATGAGCCACCATAAATGTATACAAGACATTGCTCAAGAGAGGCCATGGACCCTTCAAGGGGTTGTCCTTCATCTGAATAAAACCGTCAGATACCAACCACAATAAACATACCAAGACTGCAGTTACAGTGCCGCAGAGAGCCCCGGGGATGGGTGTGGGCTGTGTAGGGGCTTCTTGTACCCCTCCCCAATTCTCCTTGAGACCCTGAACGACCTTCTGTTGTTTCCTCAGTCCCCATCCCACCACATTTTCTTATAATTATTGATCATTAATTTATTCATTTGACTGATTTATTCATATATATGTGTGTATGTATATAATGTACACATATTATCATTATTACTATCATTATATTATCATTATTCTACTTGTATATGTATTTATATATTTATTCATTTGTTTTGTTACGTTCCATCTCATCTTTCAAGCTCCACTTGGCTAAGGGATTCTCCCCCCCCCAAAAAAAAACAAAAAAAAAACGTTACTGCAAGGTCTCACGTGCATCTAAACGAGGTACGGAAGATTGTTTTGAGAATTGCTGTGCGCGACTAAATCGAAGTAATTCACCGTTTAAGGATGTCTTCGATCTGGGGTTCGTGGTGCGAGGTCACTCATGTCCAGTGACCTTTCATGCAGTGACCACGCGCACATGCACACACACACAGGCACCCGATCATCTATCTGTATACCAAAGGATTCTTCTCGTTTATAAAGGGAGTTAGCCAAGTCAGAGGCACGCACCCATTCCAGTCCCATCCACCTCCTTTGTCTCCCTCTTAGCTCCTCGTGGATGAGGGGTCATCCCTGCCTCTCGCCCACTGCCCGGGTCAGAAGCAATGCAGCTAGACACAGCAGAACCGCTTCACTCACACGAAGACACCCCCGCTCCCCGGGTCTTCATGTTGACGAATAAAATTTCGTGCAAGTTGTGTCCTAGCGAAATTCTCGCACTGACAATAATAAATAACAAATAAAAAGGAAACTAAACAAAAAAGTGAAAAGAAAATAATCACAAAGCATCCACCCGACAGCATTTGGTAAGAAAATTTCCTCAGTGTTGAAAGAAGTGGAACACATTACCTTCTTTCAGTTCTCAACTTGTAACGCGCGCGCGCGGCGTCCTTGGCTTGAATAGATGTTGTTATCTGCTCGTTTCTTTCACTCCCCCTCCACCCCCCCTGACCCCCGACACCCGAACGGCTTTGTGACGTCACCAGATGACAACTCTTGTACATACCAGGACGCTCACAAGTGCGCGACAAGGGTTTGGTGCAGGTCTACTTGACTCACAGATTCTTCTGTCACTCTCTCTTTCTTCCTCTGAAATCTACAGGAAGAGTGTTATTCTCTCAGACTCCTCTTTTTCTGTCAAAATAAGCTTTACATTAATTTTGTTTTTATTTTATTTTCTTTCCCAAGGTTACTCTGAAAATTTATGTCTCTATGGGAAGTTTTCTTCATGTTTTCAAGCACTCTTTTTTCAGCCCTTTTTCCTGAACATGTTACTCCTTGTCTTCCCAAGTTTCGCATGAGGAGACGTGGAAGTAGGGTCACCATGTAAATAGAGCGGTGGGGGCCCTCCTGTGGATGTGTTGTGTCTTATTGCATTGCTTCCGACTCGGGCAGTGGGCGGGAGACAGGGATGACTGTTTAGCTGCAAGGTGCTTAGATAAAAGGGACAAGAAATGGTAGATGGATGGGATGGATGCATGCCTTGGCTGGCTACATACCTTATAAAGGGGAAGAAGCCTTTTGGTAAAAAGAGAAAAAGCTTGTTCTTTTTCCCATGACCTCCCTTCCAAGAGATCTCTGCAGTTTTGTCCATTTCCAGGACTTTGTAATATTAGCATTAACGTTCATTTAATGCTAATTTTCTATATACTGTACATATTTTATTTTAAGCCAGATTTGTTTGGCAGTCCCATATATTTTTTTTATGTGAACATTATGTATGGTTTAATATTATTATGAACCAAATTCATTCTTGTCAGACCTCTTTTAACACCCATTTTTCTTTTGTTTTGCAGATAGATAGCGACAAACGGAGAGAGATGTACGTATAAGAGTGGTTTGTTGATAGTAGGTTATCCTCATTATATCAGGATTGTAGCAAGGGGATGGGGACATGGGAGTTAGTTCTTATTTACACACAATTAATCAGAAATATTATTATTATTATTGTGTCAGAATTCCTCTCAGATCAAAAGTCTAGATACATGAAACTTGTGGTTTTGAGTTTTTGTGTTGATATGGAGTGAATTTTGGATAACTGATGGAGACTTGTACAAGGTAATCCCATAGGATGGGCATGAAAAGGATTGTCTTTTTGCCATGATAAGGCCTGTAGCAACCCCTGGAATTTTTCTCTTTTTTAACTTCTTTGTTTCCTGGTAACTGCTACACCAATTTGGTGGGGTAGTTACCAGAAAATGTGGAAATATAAAAATTGGAAAAATTCCAGGGGGGGGGGGCAGTTGCCCTCTCTGCCCCCCCCAGAAGCTATGGCCCTGATAATGGTTCTGTAATTATTACCTCGAGTTTCACTGAATGAAACCAGCCCACAGCAGATGGCATTTCATCCTTGGATCCTCCTGTAGTTTTCTTTTGGGGGGGGGGGGATGGATTGTTGTGTTGTATTAGTGTGATTCACTATGGTCTTGTGTTGCATGCTGGACACATGGTCAACAGCTGTTACCCTCTTGTGAGTGGGGCATTTTTTTTTTTTTTTTCCCTCTCTTTTTTTGTCACCAGATTAAGTTGTAGGGTAGAAGTTGCTAGTTGTTGGTTCTCTTGATGTGAGGTCTTATGCCAGGAGGTGCATAGTTGCAGTCAGAACTTGCTCCATGCACTTGAACTGTTGGAGCGGGTAACAGTCATTGCAGGGAATCAGAAAGGAATGCGGGATTTGAACCCACAACTAGGCCACTGCAAGACTAGCATGCTTCCAATGATGCCACCATACAGTGCAGTAATAGAGGTGAAGTTGATAGAAAAAGATTTTAGGCCAAGTTCAGAGCATCAGATCTTTGGGGTCTGCACCTTTGGATGGAGTTGAGGTGTTGACAAGGTTTGAAGAAAAGCATCAGGGAGACAATTCTCTCTGACGTCCATCTTGCAGGACCATCACTCAGATATCCAGTATTTGCCCTTCTTTATCCGTCCCCAAAGCTCATCAACACCCACACATCAACTCAAAGGGTTGGCACTGAGTATGTAGATTGGGCCCCAAGATCTTTATTAACTTGTATTATTTTTCTACGTTTTTTTTTTCACGTGAGATCTGACAACTGCTCCCCTCCTGCTGCTGCTGCATTGGCCAGTAAAATAGAACTGGCTCTCCATTTGCACAACATGGAGAACTGTTTGTTTGTCCATGTTGGGAGCTTCGGAAAGAAATCCATTTCTTTTCAGTTTCATTAGTATTCATGAATTCTTCTCAATCTTCTTCAAAATTACTTTTTCTGTGTCTGTCAATATTCCCAGTCTGTTTCTTCAAAGTGAA
Source organism: Oratosquilla oratoria (assembly GCF_046742065.1). Lineage (NCBI taxonomy): Eukaryota > Metazoa > Arthropoda > Malacostraca > Stomatopoda > Squillidae > Oratosquilla > Oratosquilla oratoria. Next base: position 7,373,073 of record NC_134782.1, read on the forward strand.
TGATTCTATGCCCTTGGTTCGTAATAGTAGGAGTAAAAAGCCTTATTTTTTTCTTTTACTTTTCTCCTTTTTCTTTCCCAAGAAGACCAAGAATGAGGTGAATGGAGGAGGTTGTGAATGTGGCCTAGATGCATGAGGAATGTCTGTCAATGAATGGAGGGAGATTGTGAATGGATGTAAGGATGATGCAACGGGAAGGGATGTCCCTTTCATCTGCTTCATAAATTACTTGTAATGGATGAGGAAGGATGTTCATATGAAGCAGTGGGGCTAAACAAGTTTCAGCTGTTAGGCCCTTCCATGGAAGTGCTGTGCCTCATTGCACACTGCCCTTGAACTGAGGAATGTTTCAAGGGCCAGTGGCAACCTTTCTTGCAAGACGGGTGAGGAGTGTATGCCAAAAGGCACATAGCTATAACTGGAGTCACCTTTGCCCTATTAATTCAACTGTTGGGGGCAAGTAACAGTCACTGCTAGGAATTGGAGAGGGGTGCAGGATTCAAACCTACAACTAGGAGAATGCAAGGCCTGCTTGCTTCTAATTACGTCTTCTGCTAAGATCTTGAGGAAGGGCATTAAATGGTTTCTAACCTATTAGAGCCCATAGGTGTCTCTACAAGTTGTATTAAATTGTCTGGCATTAATTGAAACAAAATTTCAGGGGACACTGGGCTTGTATGGGTAGATTTATCAACTGTTCCATTTTTAACCTGATAGTGCCTAGAGGTCTTCAAATAAGTGATCATCAGGAAATAAACTTTAATATCATTTGGGAAGAATTAAAAAGTATGAATAACATTCAAGTACCAGACTCCAGGAGAGACAATTTTGACATGATGACACACAGTTTGAGACATTTGATCACTTACGTGACCGAAAGGGGGCTGTGACGGGGTCAGAAATATGGTCAGTCCGGATGTCATTAGTGGGGTCAGGGGTTAGGTCACAGAGGGTATGCGTACCTTGGGTCAAGTCACTTGTGGGCGCAGGGTCAACAGCCAGGTCAACGATTTAGACGAAATGTATAGTAACCTAACATATTTAATTATAAATGCACAAAATAAATTTATTCCCCTCAAGTCAATATGGAAGAATACTAATACCTGTACTCCCAAATGGATGACTGACAGGCTGAAACATGAGATTGGAATGAAAAGAGGACTTTACATCAAAATAAAAAACTGGGAAACGCACCTTAGATTCAAATATAATGATATGGCAAAACTGGTTAAAAAGAATACATGCACAGTGAAATGTAACTGAAATTAAGGTTGCCAGACAAGCGAGATCCAACCCAAAGGGCTTCTTCCATCTCTACAGAACAAAAAATAAGGAAAGGATAGGCCCAATTAAAAACGACAAAGATGTCATGAATGAGCGAGGCATTTTACAAATATTTTCTCTCGGTGTTTACTAAGGAGAGGTTAGATAAAGTACCTGACTGTGATCCGATTTTCAGTGGGGATGAAGAAAGTAGACTATCTAATATCAGCATTAGTAAGGTAGAAGTAGTCAAACAGATTGATACACTTAAAGCTACAAAACACCTGGGTCCAGACAAAAATTTTCCGAGAGTGCTTAAAGAGTGTAAATTTGAAATCTGTGACCAGTTACCGGTTACAGAAATATTTAATAAGCCGGTAGACATTGGTTTTGTGCCTATTGCTTGGGGGCAGGCAAAAATTGTTCCTGTTTTCAAAAGGAGATAAATCATCTATATGTAACTACAGGCCAATCAGTTTGACATCAGTTATAGGTAAAATGCTTGAATCAGTAACAGTTAATAGACTCGGAGAACTCATCTAGAAATATAATTTGATTCGTGACCCACAGCATGGTTTCTCCAAGGGTAAGTCATGTGACTGAAGTATATAAAGTGTCAGATAACAATGATAGTTATGATAGTTATGATGTTATTTACCTTGACTTTAGCAAAGTGTCCAGCAAGGTGCCCTACCAGAGACTACTAAATAAAATCAAAACCCATGGCATAGGAGGAAAAGTGTTAGAAAGGATTAGAGCTTGGATTAGTGACAGAAAACAGTGAGCCACCATAAATGATGTAAAGTCCAGGTGGGGGAATGTTTCTCGTGGGATCCCACAGGGCTCGGTTTTAGGTCCCTTATTGTTCATTATGTATATAAATGAATTGGACAATGGGATTAATAGTGATGTTAGTAAGTTTGCAGACAACACTAAAATTAGGTCAGGAGACACCACTGAGATTCTGCAGGACAATCTTAACATTGTTCACATGGTCGGTGAAATGGCAAATGAACATGTTAAATGTAGGGCTGCACAAGCCCAAAAATAGATATAGCTTAGATAACATGTTTTTAGAGAAAACTGAGTGCAAGAGACTTGGGAGTTCTAGTGAGTCCTGACCTTAAATCCTAGAAATGGTGCATTAGCACCAAGAATAAAGCAAACAGAGCATCAAGTTTCATTGCTAGGACGGTTACAAATAGAAATGCAGAGGTAATTATCAAACTCCATCTAGTGTTAGACCAATCCTTAACTATGTGGTACAGTTTTGGTCTCCGTTTTTTTGAATGGACATCAATTCACAAGAATCAGTACATAGGAGAATGACCAAAATGATACATGGGCTCAGAAATTTACCTTATGAAGAGGCCTAGGCACCTTAACTCACACACTCTGGAAAGATGCAGAGGCTATCTAACAGAGGTGTTTAAGTGGATCAAAGGCTTTAACAAGGATGATGTGAACAAGGTCATTATATTAAGACAACAGGGCAGGACTCGCAATAATGGATTTAAACTGGACAAATTTAGATTTAGGAAGGAAATAGGCAAAAATTGGTTTGCTAATAGTGTGGTCAACAAATGGAACAGACTTAGTAACCATGTAGTGAGCGCTGAAGCTATCAGTTGTTTCAAGAAACGGTTATACAACTTTATGGATGGGGATGACAGGTAGTAATAGACATGAAATTGCCTAGTGTAGGCCTCATGGTCTCTTGCAGTCTCCTTCATTCTTATGTTCTTAAGCTGAATAAAATCATCTGGCCATAGTCAGAACAAACTCTCAAAAGAGGAAACAAAGTAAATGTGGGCAAAAGTAAGATGATGGGGTGTGTAAGGGGGAGAGGGTGGCATTGAGTTGGAGGGAAGTCTTGAAAGGAGATAGGCTAGAGGAAGTGAAGAGCATTTAGGGTCACATACTGTACAGTAGGGAACAAAGGAATAGGGGGTGGAGGTAGGTTATTGAGTAAGGGAAACAAGTGTCTTTGGGGAATCAGAACTATGTGAAATAGGTATTTAGGGATGGACACAAAGAACAGGCTGTATGAAGGGGTGATTGTGTCTACAACACCATTGCCAACTGGTATAGGGCTATGGGTCAGTGAAATTTGAAGGAAAAATTATTAGAAAAATTATTATTATCATTATTACTATTATTGGCTGTTCAATGTTTACATGGATAGGGTGGTACAGGAAATAAATGCAAGGGTAAAGGGCAGGGGATTTGGAGATGGTTAGAGATAGTGGAGAGAAGTAGGAAGTGAGCCAGTTGTTGTTTGCAGATGATGCTGTGCTTGTGGCGGGTCAGAAGAAGGATTAAGGCAGTTAGTGACTAAGTTTGGGAAGTTATATGACAGGAGGAAATTTGAAGGTAAATGTGGGTAAAAGTAAGGTGATAAGATGTACAAGGGGAGAGGATGGTAGCAAGTTGGAAGTAACTCTTAAAAGAGAGGGGCTGGAAGAAGTGGACAGTTTTAAGTATTTGTTGTCGCATGTCGCAGGAAATGGAGGTAAAATGTAGATTGAGAGAAGCAAGTAAATGTCTTGGGGGAATGAAAAGTGTCATGATGTCATGAGAAATAGGAATATGGAAATGGATGCAAAGATTATATGAAGGGGTGATTGCAAAAGTTTGAATGTGCTTGAAATAAAGTGTCTGAGAAGTATGATAGGAGTTACAAGGCCGGATAGAGTGAGAAGTGAGGAGAAGAGTGGGGTTGGAAAGGGAGCTGGCAGATAGGCCTGATGAAAGATTATTGGTACTGTTTGATGAAAGATTATTGGTACTGTTTGGACACAGGGAAAGAATGAGTGAAGAAAGATTAGCAAAACAGGTGTGGAAAGCAGAAGTGGATGGAGTGAACTTGATGGGACAACCAACAATAAGATGGATGTTAGGGGTGAAAGGGACTTTGAGCAAGAGGGGAATGTCAGTTGAGCAAGGGAGAAGACAGGGTATAGGGGCGAGTGGAGGATGGTTATGTATGGATTATTTTTTGACTCGGCCCAAAAGTATTTCTCTCTGTCTTCTCTATTTTCCACATACTGGGACAGGGAAGGTTTTTTTTTTTGCTATGTAAGTGAAGCAGTTCTGCTGTAGATTGCAGTGTCTTGTTGCAATTTATTTGACCCAGGCTGTGGGCTGGAGGGATGATCCTTCATCCACAAGGACCTAAGATAAGAGGGAAACAAGGGTGGTGGATGGAAGTGGGTACATCTTTGACTTGGTCAGCTCTCTTATAAAGGGGAAGAAACCCTCATTATACAGATTCTCATTATTATAATCATTATTATCATCATCCTCTTCCTCCTCCCAGACTAGACTCCAGATCTCATCAGAGATCTGTTTCTAGCTGGTAACTGTCACTAGTTTTGTGGATTCTGTAAGGTTCCCATGAATTAAATTGATCAAACATGAATAAGATAATTGAAAGAATTGATTAACTTAACTCTTTCATGTTTTTCTGTGCTAAGATGGGAGGAGCATTGAATGAGTTTCAGATAGGTGTGGGATGGAGGTACAGTATACTGCCATAACTAACCCCCCTTTATAAGGAGGAAAAGGTCTTTAGGTGTGTATGTATGTATATCCTTCCCCAATTCATGCTTTTTTTCTGATGGACACTTTCTTTTGCAGCCACATCACAGCTTCACACGATGGTGGGTGTGGGCCCAACAACAGCATGAAGAATGCAACGGTCAGCGATCAACAGCCAAAAGAAGCAATCGACAGCCAAGAGAAGTGATTGGATTGAAGAACGAAATTGCAGAGGCTAATATTGTAAAAACATGAAGGGAACAGTGTGGTAATTAGAGCTGCTTGGAGAAGACTGGAATATCACCTAGAAAGTCAAAATGAAATATCTTGATGGCAAATGATTTTAGGACTATGAAATTACTTGGAGAACGATTGGGATAAAAGGTCTAAAACTCTCCAAAGGAAGTAGCAGGTGATTTGTGGCAGTGTCCAACCATGTTGAAGAAGAGAATGGTATTTGTTGCTGGAAATGGAACAAGATTACAAGTGCAATAAAGATGAGTAGCAAAGATGTGAATAGGATTCCTCTTGTGTAAGAAATAAAAAAGTATATATGTTCAATGCTTATTAGAAAGGAATGATGATGTGATAAGGGAGAACTTTTGTAAGATCTGTTAAGAACTGGCCCAGACATGGCAAGGTGATATAGATGATTGGGAAGAGGGCATAGAAAAGGTTTGTGAAATGATATATGGCATAGTTTGGAAAAGGAAGTGTAAGGAGTGATAAAAAATGAAGGGCAATCAGAGAGGGAGGCAGTTAATGAATAATTTATCATAGCTAAAGAAAATGTGTGTTTTGTCAAGGACAGATCATCTGTTCCCTTCCGTCCTGTCTGGGTTTAGCGAGCAGATGAAAACCTTGTTGCTTCTTGGACGTGGTTGGCAGCAAGTGTGGGCGTTATGTGGGAGGAAGGGAAAATATGGGAGAAGAAAGTATTGCATTTGTAGGACGGTGGAAGTTGCATGGGATTGCAAGGACATTGTAGTGAGGCACCACACAAGCACATACACTCATCCATACACATGCAAAAATGCACTTGACATACATTCACACTCATAATCATGCTCACAATTTCATTTTGAACATAATTATTATCTGTTAAATTTTGAATGAGTCTTTGTACTTTTGTCTAAGTACATTATGATATGTAATACACTCAAAATTTCAAGTTTCTGATAATTGAACTTCTTGTAAGAAATAAAAGGTGGAGATGGACTAGGGCTGAAGAACTATCATCATGGAAGAAATCCCTGGAAGAAGTCACTCAAAATTCATCTCGTGTCAGTGTCACTAAGTCGTCTTCCTGTTAGTTACTGTATATCGCACAAAGCATGGCACAAGTCAACTTTGCTTTGCACAAGCAATGGTCAGGAAACGGACAAGGTGAAAGTGAAAACAGAATGCAAATAGGAGCAAGGTTTTTTTCTTTATCTTTTTCTCCTATCTGAGAATGATCAGAATGGGAGCAAGAAGTAGGAAATACTAGTCCATGAGTGGTAGGAAGATTGAATAAGCCAATTACAAAAGGGCCATGAATGTTGCACTTGATTTTCATGATTAGTGCTCATTACCACACCCATATCATTAGTTTGAACCCATATTATAAAACATTAGTGCTCATTATGCTTATGGTATAACTAGTGCTCAGTATACCCAGGTTGTCATAAATATTTTTTTTAACAATACATGCTCTCATCATAATTAAAGGTTGCTTCTTTCACCCATGTCATAAACACTGGTGTTTTTCCACAAATGACTAATTTTCAGAATGTGAAAAATTAGACCTCTCATAGAAAATACTCTTTAGTTCTTTTGGTGTATGTATGGTGCTTCACATTTAGTTTGTGCATCTTAGATTGGGCAGTTGTAACAATGAAACTTTGATGGTGGTGGTGGTGGTGATGGTCATGGTGGTCCAGGTGAAGGTGATTATGGCACTGGTATGATTCAGTTAACCTATTGACTTGTATCTTCCAAGTTTACAGTAGTTTTTTGTTGCACATGTATTTTTGTGGTCATTATGTATTTATGCCCTTATCTTCTGTGTAGGCGCCAATAGTGTGAGATGACAATATTTTAGAATTCCCATAAGTATTTTTGATCATAGTTTAAAGAAAATTAGATACATTTGAAGACAGAAGATAGGGGTGAGTGGAGAATGGTTGTGTATAGATGATGCTGTGATGCATGGAAGGGAGTGGGTGGAGGATGGGGGAGGTGAGGGAATATGTGTGAATGATATTTTGATGCAGCCAGAAGGTATTTCCTCCCCTGTTCTCTTTTTCTGCATGAGGGAATGGAGAAGGGGGTCGCTGATTAAATGAAGCGGCCTTGCTGTGGATGTGCTGTGTCTTGCTGCGTTGCCTCTGACCCAGGGCAGTGGGCGAGATGCAGGGATGACCCGTCATCAAGAAGGAGCAAAGAACAGAGGGAGGGAGGAAGGGATGGATGGTGAATGGGAGTGGAGTATGTGGAGATGAAATGGGTGGGAGTGGATTTATGCCTTGGACTTTGACTACCTCCCTTGTAAGGGGGAAAGAGCCCTTGGTATATGTATGTGTGCAGATATATTTGAAATCATTTTTACTAGTTTGGCATTCTATAGAACTGCATGAATCATAATCTTTCTCATAGGTTTTTGAGAGATGGAACTAATTTGATTACCTCAGCCAGATTGACTAAATAAGTTTTAATATATTTTGGAACAGGTGGTGACAAAAGTCAGATTTTAGATATGTGGACTTGTTCATGTAAAATAGCTTTAGCATGTCCACTCCTGAAAGTATGTTTGCCTTAACACCTGGTTTGATACATCATGCCAATCACATAATCAAGAACATTGCTTTCCAGTTCTGACATATATCAGATACACATAAAAGCAGTTTTCTTTTAGCACAATCAGCCACATAAATCAAGTGGGATATAAGTATTTTATGATAAAATAGTCTTTAATAGAGGATCACACGAGCCTTACAGTAGAGCACAATTCATACAAAATCACCCAAGTAATCAACCCAGTATTATATACAAGACCGGCACTACAAGAACCAGATCACATATGAAACAAAGTTAGTTTATATATTTGTAGCAAGTGTCCACCTGCATTCCCATTGCTGACCACCTCACCACTCTACCCCACCTCACCTTTTTAAACAACGATAACTGCCAAATAGGGAGAGAACCCCCCACCCCCCTGACAACGAGGGCACTTGTATAGGCTACAGCAGTTGTTCCCAGTCTCCAAGAGGAGGAAGTCCAAGCTTCTGTCAAGTTGTATGATGTCCTTGTGATACTACTACTCCTAGTACTATTATATCCTTATTAATATTACTATAATTGTTAGTCATTATTATTATCAATTCAAATGTAATTACCAGGACTATTTTTGTTACCATTATTGATACAACATTCTTGTACATTGATACAGGTGTCATCCTAGATTTTAAAATTAATATTGGTTATTATTATGATGTTTTATTATTTCTTTTCAATGCTATTACTTTTTTTGTGCCTGCTTTATCTATAAAAGAAAATGCACATTTTATTTAGACAACTAATAGAAAGAAGAAAAGACATTGAAAAAAAGTGACCAGTGGTGATACATGTAAAATAAGGTTTGTAAATGGGTCCCAGATTAAAAGATTAAATTTGTAAAGAAAAATATCTTAAGTTTCACCCATCCAAATGGTTCTCTTTATGCTTCCTTTGCCTTATCAGTTGCCATCTTTATGGCTATGATGCATTGTATATTCGTACATGCATATAGGTAATAAACATATTCACACAAGTATATATATATATATATATGGTATATAATATATATATACAAGTGTGTTCATATATATGCATTCATGCATTTACAGTATGTGTGTGTGTATATGTAGTTTCTCTATTTGATTCTCTACTTGCCTTTTTTTTTTTTTTTTATTATCCATGGGTAGTTTTTAATTTGTAAATAGTTTTTTATTATTATCATTATTCTAGACCTCATTGAAGGAATGAGTTGAATGCTGCAAATAATATGCCCAAAGCAAAGTTTCCCACTAGTGAGACCTGGATAGGATTTGATTTAATATCTGTAACTTAAAAATATTTTTTAAGCCCAGGTCATTTATTTGTTTATGGAAAACTGTTCCAAAAACATCCTCACATGTTCTGCCGAGTTTGAGTTCGTTTTCACTTGTCTCCACTCTTGGATTATTTTAAATATAAGTAAGCCTCAATCTTCATCACTATCTGCTTTCTTGTTTGTGGTTACAAAAGCTCAAGAAAATACTGATTGAGAAAATTTGTAAATGCTGTTGGGAAAGGTATTGTGAATATGTTGATATATAAATGATATGCTACCTTTTTCTCTTTGTAATGCAGAGAGTCTCTTATATCATTGAAGGTTTTAAGAAGTATTAGAGACATGTGGTCAAGTTACTGGTGCTGTGCTAAAGAAGTTATGATGCTTTTATGTAAATGTTTGTACGTTATGCAGTAGAAACTTTGTCAAGTGAAAGGTGTGTGAATTTCCAATAGATAGAATGCTGTCAATCTCCAGTAGTAATTCAAGTATTACAATCAACATTTTGAACTTTGCAAGTGGTTATTCAGTGAATAAGATTTGCAGAGATCATTGGTGACTGGCGACTAGCTCTAAACATAGTGATTTGGTGGTTAGCTGTAAACGTCAGTGACTGGTGTTCCAACATTGGTGACTGGTTTCCAACAGCCTCAGCTTTATATTTGTAATTGATTGTTAAAGCAAAGTTCCTTGTGCCCACAATCAATCTGTTGACAGTGCTCTTTGCTTCATGTTAAACACCAGTTTAAGAAAAAAAACACCTACAAGAAGAGCTCCATTCCTTCCCCCCCAATAATTTTGGGCAGTTATTTTCATGCAGAAAAGCTCCACATGATTTTTTCAGTGTAGAGAAAACTTGTTTGGTATATATATATTTTTTCTTTCTTTTTTCTACACAGAACCAGTGACAGTAAAGTGGCTTTGTCAACATTACCCAAATGCCACAGCCATGTAGCTCACTCACATAAATGTGTACATAGATACCCTCATGGTGCACATACATCAACATGCACATGTACATAGATTTCAGTACATCCACATGTACATGTACATATGTAACCCATTAGTCATAAACATTTTGCCAACACATTGGACATGGCAGTTCCTTGGCCAATCATTTTTTGGTCATTCAGCCTAACTTGACCCAACCACTCTTGAGCTTCTTTCCACATTGTAAGTAGCCCATAGCTTGTCAATCCTTCATCCAACTTCCCCTACATTTTTTCCATAAAAACAGGTACAGACAGAAGTCCATACACATTATGTAGAAACTGAACACAACATTCTGATGCACATTAAGTACATACAAAGACATGTAAACAAATATACACACACACATGTTGCATTTCCATTTTCTCTATCCCAGTCTGCAAGAGAGGAAGTGCCAGGAATAGATGCTGGTACAGTGATGGACCAGACTGGTGGAGTGTGGTCAGACTGCTGTTGCTGCTCTGAATGCTTACGTACTTAGAAGGTTGCTGTGCTTTCACGGAACTTTAATCAATATTCAGATCTTAGTGATTGGATGCTTACAGTAACTAGCTTTGTGGCAGGATGTTCCCTGTCACTTAAAAAATGCAGCAAGTTAGTATTTGGCTGTGTGAAGTAATCAGAGCTTTACTTTGTGCTATGAATGATTGCTAAAAACGTTAAAGGTGACTAAGTGTGTCCCAAGGGTGGTGTGGATGCATTTCTTGCCCTCACTTGTGGCCCTTTTGTCCCTGTCCATCCCAACTTCACCTTCCATTCATCATTTCATACATACCCTCATGGCCACCCTGACTGTAAGTGTAGTAGTCACCTCAGAGTTTGAGAATTGTGCAAAGGACCTTCCCCAATATGCTTTTCTTGGTCTTCAGTACCAGCAACTTGGTGCTTTGTCATATCTCAGGCAACATCTTCATGCATTTGAAGGGGCCTCTCTCTCCTGTTAAGATTGACTATTAATTTTTCCTTTCTTTTTGTATTGGGGCTACTACCTTCCTTGTAAAGGGGAGGAGGCTCTTCATATATAGATTTTTGTATTGGCACGCCAGGATCATCACACAACAGAAGTAGTGGTTTACAGACAACAAAAAGGAGCTGAACTTAATGCACAATTGTGGAAGAGGACCCTTCATTTGCCGGCACAACCATGAAAGCACTAGCAGTCTTTATTCCTGCTGGACTTCCATCTTGCTTTATCCATACTGACGAGTATTGCCCCAACATTACATCAGATTGGCTAGCATTAGTTATTAATCAGTGTGGATGCATTATATTTTTTGACACATTTCATTGGCATGTAATTCTTAGTTGATACACATTTGTTCATGAAACACTTTAGTCCTAAACAAAGAGATGAATAGTTGAATATTTGGATATCATCAAAGGAGTGAACGTCCCTTGTAGCTTTCCACTCTCCACCACATCTTATTGCCTCCCACCTCCTCCTGCACACCCCCGTCCTGTTGATTAACACCTTACTTCTCCCACCAGCACCTCTGAAACCCCTGGCTAATCCCCATAACCTGTCAGAGGTAAAAAATAAAAACAAAAAACAAAAACAAACAAAAACAAGAAAAAAAAATCCTCTTTCCTGTGTGTAATGCTCATATCATTTGGATAATAATCTATTTGGATGAATGTATAATGACTTTGTTATGAAAATAAATGTATTTTTAAATATGTTGACTACACGAGTTTTTCATTATTCCTGTTTCTTCCTTCAGTGAGCATTAGTTTCTAAAGCAGGTTTGTATTCTAGATGGTAAGTCAATCTTTACACTTAAAAGTAACTAATGGCTAAAACATGATGGTAGTGCATATTATCTCCTAAGATTTGTACATCTGTACTGCCTAATTAAAATTTTAGATAAACATGAAAGTAAGAGACTGGAGGAAGAGATAGGCCACAGAATGAAGGACAGGACAGAGAAAATAAGTGTTCTGTGAGCCATATGGAGGAATGAGTGTACGTTTGTGGAAAAGATTAAAGTTATGCATGAACCAACAATTCTGCCATCTTGTGTATGGTTGTGAGGTCTGGGTAGTGAATGCAAGAGAGAAATTGTGTGGTGGATGTTGTGAAAATGTACTTCAGGGCTACAAAATAGGACAAAATTGTTGTCTAGTCTCTCACACATGGGAAATCTCTAGTCTCTCGGTGACGGCCAACAGCCCTCAGGCCCTCTCACAGATCTTTGTGAAGAGAGGCTATGAACTATTGTCTGTATTGTACTAGTGTGGGATGCTTATAACATCAGCTGAAATAGTAGGAGGAAGGGGGGGAGCAAACACCAATTGACAACTTGCATACATGAAAGTGGAAGAAATACATGTACCCCTTTTGGAAATTCACAGCTTATAAAAATATAATTGGAGTTCCTTGCCACCTGATAGAGGAAGCTACAAGTTCTTTGCACTACCAGCACTTGACTTTAAATTCCAGGAACCCCAACAAACAAGGACAGTCAATCTGTTGTTCCTGGTCCCTCCTGTAGGCGGCCTGTGGCCTTCAGGTAATCTTCAGAAGCCCCAGTAATGGAAATGGGCACACAACACTTGTACAACAGTCCTGATAAGCAAGTCATCATTTTACAGCACAGTTTCAAGACTAAATTCATCCAAACTTTGAACCAGTGACAAGTATTTCAAGGTACTAACAACTGAAATGTGTAATTCAATAAAACTTTTATTAGTCGATAAAAGTCACAATATAATATATCTGACTAATTAGAAGCTCTTATCTCTCAAGTCTGAAGAGCTACCCCTACTCAATAAAATAATTGGAATTTTAAGTAAGAATAACGAGTGCCAATGGAGTAGAAGTGTTAAACCCTTCTGTCTAGGGGGTGCTCTTATAATGACCTAACATTTACGAAATATGTCACACAGTTGGGGTTTAACAAGTCAATCTATTGCCTTAGGTATCTCTTGCAGGAGACCCACAGATCCCAGATTATCGGCAACAGCCTTTGGCCTGGCCCACAAGTTGTTAAAAGAAAATATTGTGTTCTATCTAGGTATGGTCTGAGTGACAGCGGGTGTAGGATAAAGTATTTAGTGTCTTCTCTGTGGTGAATGCATATATGGCTGTTGGATTTCATTGGGATTTATAATCCTGGATAACTCCCCTAGGTAACCACATTCCTGTTGGTACAATACATCCTATGTTCCAGACATGTGCATATGGCTTACCTCCATATCTTGCAAGGGCTTATTTCAGACACTTTTCAAGTTAAATATATATATATCTATATATATATCTAAATATATATATATCTATATATATATCTAAATATATATATATATATATATACACACACACACACACGTACACCAAGGGCTTCCCCCTTACAAGGGGGTAGCCAACTCAAAGGCATGCACCCATTCCCATCTACCACCCTTGTTTCCCTCTCATCTTCGCTCCTCATGGATGAAGGGTCTGAAAACCAGTACTACAACTGGAAAACATGATGCAGATTGAACAGCAATATAAATTCATTGTACCAAGAGAAGGATGATGAACAAGTTTCAGACAGGTATATGCTCTGACTGCCATTTTTTAGTATGTATGTACATATATTGAAATCTAACCTTGTTTTGTGGCATTTCTGAAGTCACTCTGTGTATAGATGGGTCTGGAAACTAAGTATACGGGTTGGGCATTTTCCAAAAATTGATGAAGGAACAAACCTGTGACTGCCACAAGTTCAGGGTCACAATCCACTGCTTCATTTGAGTGATATGAAAGAATATCTTCAACATTCACAACGAAGCTGTTCATACTGAACCATCAATCAATCCATTGCTCCTGGTCTCTCCTGCATAAGACCCATGGCCTCCAGGAAGCCGGCAACAACCTCTGGTCAGGACCATAAGTCACTTGGAAAAGAGATATTGTTGTCTGGAGATTGTTAGTGCAGGGGATAGTAGCATAAGGTGTTCTGATACACACTGATAAATATACAACTCTACCATTACGCATTTCCTTTGTACAAGATCATCTTGGATCATTAATCTGCGTGTGTGGAAAACAACTTATATGTATCAATAAATTATAATTTGTTATAGTTTACCAACAACATGGTACTTCTACTTCTCAAATTACATGCAGTAATTTCAACCTATATATATATTTTCTTACTATCTACTCATCAAGACTTGTCTGAAACCAAGAAAATCCACTTACCTTCAAGTCTTCTAACTGATCTTGTATGACTAAATATATTACAAATTACAAAAATATTAGTGGTACCTATAAAATTGAATTAACAATGACAACAACAAATTGCACATTATGCAACTCAATTTGAACACATTACAAAAACTCAGAAGTTCACAGCCATATTTGTTGGCCCAACATACTACCACTTTGTGCTAAATACTTGCTATTCTTATCCAATGCTGCTGACCTTTATCACTTGGCTTGCCATCTCCTCCACCATAATTCTAACAACAAATCATTACCATTACATGGTTTCTGAAGAATACAGAACAAAGCATTGTGAGAATCCTATTTCCAATTACATTACCACTAAAGAAACCTTACTGTTCCCTTAATGAACACAAAGTTGATCTGCTACAAGCTCTTTGTATATCAAATGCCCCTATAAATAACAGAAAAACATGCTTTTCTTTCAAACAAATTTTGTTCATTGTATATTATATATATATATATATATATATATATATATATATATATATATATATATATATATATATATATATATATATATATATATATATATATATATGCATGCACACATTCCTAGTTTACTTCGTGCAATATTGTGTTACACTTCTTAGAGCTCAAGATGCCTTTGCATGATTCTCATCTCAAGATCTTCGTGTAATTTCTCCACTTTACGTTTTTGCTTCTCGATACGTTCCAGCATAATTCTCTGTCCTTCTGATGATACCATATTTTCTAATTTTTCATCATGCGTATCTATAATTCGTCCATCTCGCTCATGAGCCACTGCCATCTGTCCTGTCAAGTGTCGCACTTTCAGAAGTCTATGTTCATAATGCTTCAACTCCGTCTGAAAGAGAAATATACGTTACTTGATACACCACTCATGTTTCCTATGTTAACACTCCCAACCAGACACACAAATCCAATACTTTGCCAGGCATTCCCTGGACAACCCAGAGTAGAAATCACTCCCACAACACGCACAAAAGGAGCATTGTTAAGCCTACATTAGGTCATCACTTGCACTAAAACTGTACCAGCAACTAGCCTAGAAACAGACATCAATACCTCAGATGCAATCACCACCCAAAAGACAGAAAACATTATTTTTCACACACTCCTGACAGCTCCATAAATTCATAAGACTGCAAGAGACCATATGGACTACACTAGGCAGTTCCATGAAAAATCTTTTGACTGAATGACATGTGGACTGAATCTGTGGCTAGTTTCCTCAAGGTCTCCTTCAAGAGAATTGGGGCAACAGATTGATTGACTGAGATCCTACATTGTCATGGGGAAAGGGCCTTTTAGTATATGTAAGTATGAGAGGACGGAGATTGGGGGGGCGGGGGGTTCACCGATTAAATGAAGCAGCCTTTCTGGGGATGTCCTGTATCTTGCTGCATTGCTTCTAACCCAGGGCAGTAGGTAAGATGCAGGGATGACCTGGCATCCAGGAGAGGTCAAGAAAAGAGGGATGGAAGGGTGGTGAATGGGAGTGGAGTATGTGGGGATGAAATGGGTGGGACTAGATTTTATGCCTTTGATTTTGGCTACCTCGTTTGTAAGGGGGAAAACCTGTTGGTATGTATATTTATACTGAAAAAGATGGTAGCGAGTATATCAATCTGCATGGAGATTGGCTAAACTGGAGTTACCGATACTGGAGCAAAGAAGAGAGAGAGGTGACCTATTGACCATCTACAGAATCATGAAAGGCACAGAGATACTTGATAGAGAGGACTTACTTAACTGGGACAAGAGAAACACAAGAGGACATGGAAAGAAAATAAAAAAAACATAGTTATAGAAGAGAACTGAAGAAAAACAGTTTTCCACATAGAGTTTTGGACACTTGGAACAAACTGGATAATGAAATAGTATGCGCAAAAACCATTCATGAGTTTAAAAGCAAACTAGACACTGCGAGATACAATGGCGGGACACCACGAGCATAGCTGCCCTTCCCGCAAAATACAACTAGGTAAATACATACCAAGGGCTTTTTCCCTCTTATAAGGGAGGTAACCAAGTCAATAGGCACGTGCCCATTCCTGCCCATTGCACTCCCATCCCCCACCCTTTCCTCCCTCTCATCTCAGCTCCTTGTGGATGACAGGTCATCCCTGTATCCCAACCACTGCCCTGGGTCAGAGGCAATACAGGAAAACACAGTACATCTACAGCGAGGCCACTTCACTTAATCGGCAACCCTCCCTTTCCCTCCCCTCATGCAGAAAAAGAGAAGATGAGGAGAAATCCCTTTGGGCTATGTCAAAATATCTTCCACATGTAACTTCTCCCTACTCTCCCTCTCCTTTCCTCATAGTATCATCTATACACAGCCATTTTCTCCTCAACCCTATCTCCTGCCTTTTCCCTCTCCTGCTCAACACATTCCCCTCTTGCTCAGAGCCCCTTTCACCCCCATCCATTTCACCCTAAGCAGTCCTCTCAAGTTCACTTCATCCACCTCTGCCTTCCACACCTCTTTTACTAATCTCTCTTCACTCTTTTCATGTGTTCAAACCATCCGTATCTGCCATTTCCTTTTCCACCCCTGCTCTCATCCTCACCTCCTTGTTTCTCACTATCCAGCCCTGTAACCCCTACCATACTTCTCAGACATTTCATCTCAAACACATTTAAGGTTTTCCTCTCTGCCTCCCTTAAATTTCAAGTAACTGCTCCATGCAGTACCACTGGCACAATCACCCTTTCATATAATCTCCTCTTTGCATCCATTCCCAGCTGCCTATTTCTCATGACACTTTTTAATCACCCAAAGCATTTACTTGCTTCCCTCAATCTCTAATTTACCTCCTAGTGAATACAATGTTTAAAAAAGTATATCTATATACCAGAAGATTTCTTCCTGCATACAAGAGAGGTACCCACCCTCCACCCATCCCACACCCATTTGTTTCCCTTTAGAAAATCCCTCTGCTCCTTGTGGAGGAAGGGTCACCTGTATCCCCAACCCACTGCCTGTGTGAATGTATGCAAATACACAGTCCTAGGCAGTTAATGGGAAGATAGTCATGAGGGCATAAGTCTAAAGTGATGTCCAAAAGAGTAACTGGAAGAATTGTGTTTGTTATGTCTTGAGGTGGTGATGGATTATATGATTATTGGGTGGAAGATAGAGTAGATGTGAGGTGGATCAATCAGTCCATCTACTCACATTTCCTCTCCAGTTTTCATTCTTGGTACACCATACTTCCCCGTTACTCCATCCAGTCTCATCTCCCACTCTAGCATTTAGATCCCTAATACCTATCTATCTATATAACATGGGCTTTTTCTTCCTTACAAGGGAAGTAGTCAAGTCAAAGGGCAAGTACCCATTCCACTCCCATCCACCACCCTTTCTTCACCCTCATCTCGGCTCCTCATGGATGACAGGTCATCCCTGACTCCCGCCCACTGCCCTGGATCAGAAGCAATGCAGCAAGACACAGCACATCCACAGCAAGGCTGCTTCACTTAATCTGTGACGATCCCTCTCCATCCCCTCATGCAGAAAATGAGAAGACAAGGAGAAATCCCTTCGGATGTCAAAATATTATTCACACCTAACCACTCCATCCCCCTATTCTTTCCTTTCCTTGCATCACAGTTTTAATTTTGACCAACAAAGATTTAAATGTAATAAAAACAACTGAAGGAAAAAATAATGTAGAATCAATTACGATAAAAGTTGAAAGCAAACACATGAAGAGTAGAACATTTGTAGTGGTGTATGTGCCCCCAAAACACAATCCTGGACAGAAAGTGATCATTCCAAATTATTAGAAGATACAAAATATGAATTAACTAATATACTGAAAGACAGAGGAAATACAATAATTATGGGTGACTTTAATTCAAAAGAAATATATTGGGAAGAAATGACAGTGAAGGGGGGAGAGGAACTCTGGGGCAATGTCCTGCTTGACTTGACCATTGAATACACAATGACCCTGTGGATTAGAGAAAATACTAGATATAGAGGTAGTGAAGAACCCTCAAAATTAGACTTAATATTTTCAACAGAGCCTGAGATTGTCAATAAAATTGATTAAAAAACTCCGATAGGAAAGAGTGACCATGTACTAATAGAATTGGAATTGAAAGAACAAATGGATCAAAGCAAAAACAATAAACATAGAATAGGAAGACTAATGTACAACAAAACAAATTTTGAGAAACTCAAAATATTCTTTCATAATGCAAACTGGGAAAAATTCCTAAACGAAGAAACAGGGATGGAAGAAAAATGGAACATACTAAAAGAAATTTATAATGAGGGAGTGAATAAATATGTACCACAACAAAAAATGGAAAGAACATACATAAAAAGCTGGTACAACAAAAGTTGTGATGAAGCTGAGGATAATAGAGACAAAGCTTAGAAGAAATGGAAAAGAGACAAGAAAACAAACAATTGGCAAATGTACATCAAACTAAGAAATGAGTATGTAAAAATACACAGAGATGAAAAGAGAAACTATGAAAAAAGATCATAGATAAATGCAAGGAAGAACCCAAACTATTTTACAGGTATGTAAATGGAAAACTGAAGAACAAACAAGAAATAGAAAAACTGCACCAAGGTAAAAATGAATATACAGAAGAACAGGAAATGGCTGAGATTATGAACAACCATTTCAAATCAGTATTCACAATAGAAAACTCACCTAATTGTGAGGAAATAGTGAGAGAGTCCCCCTCAATGAAAGAAATAATCGTAACACAAAAGGAAATCAGCGACCAGATTAAAACCCTTGATGTTAGAAAATCACATGGTCTGGACAGAATTGCAAATTGGATACTAAAAGAATGCATGGAAGAATTAACAGACAAAATATACAATATAATTAAATTCTCACTTAAAGAAGGAAAAGTACCACAGGACTGGAAGAAGGCAAACATTGTACCAATATATAAGGGAGGAAACAAAGAAGACCCATCTAACTACAGACCAGTCTCACTAACAAGCACAGTAGCAAAAATTTGTGAAAAAGTTGTCAAAAATAGATGGGTTAAGCATTTGAAAGAAAAAACTATACTGAATCCAAACCAATTTGGCTTCAGACAAGGAAGATCATGTACAACAAACTTGATTTGCTTCTATTCAAGACTAATGGACATAATACAAGAGAGATGGGTGGGCAGACTGTGCCTTTCTGGACCTACAAAAGGCATTTGATAAGGTCCCACATAAAAAACTAGGTGGTATCAGAGGAAAATTATCGGAATGGATGAAAGACTTCCTGATTGGGAGGAAAATGAGAGCAGTAATTAGAGATAAACTCTCAAACTGGGAAAAAGTGATAAGCAGTGTCCCACAGGGATCAGTACTGGCACCGATCATGTTTGCCATATACATTAATGACATGGGTGAAGGTGTAGAGTGTTATATGAATTTCTTTGCAGATGATGCAAAGATAAGAAGATAAAAACGGAGGAAGACTGCAACTCATTGCAACAAGATTTGGACAAGATCTGGAACTGGATTCAAAAGTGGGAAGTAAAATTCAATATAAAGAAATGTAGTATAATGGAATTTGGAAAGAGATTATCAAAAGATTACAAAATTGGTGAAGAAGAGGTGAAAAAAGTAAACTCAGAGAAAGATCTTAGAGTGATGATCAGCAAGGACATGACACCGGATAAGCATATTGATAAAATATTCGGAGAAACCTACAATTTATTGAGGTCAATTAAAGTGGCATTTGCTTATTTGGATGAGGCAATGATAAAAAAAAAATTCTAACTACACTAATTAGACCAAAGAAGCAACACTATGGACTCCCAGTACCAAAAAGAATATAAAAAAATTAGAAAGAATACAAAGAGCAACAACAAAACTAGCACCAACTCTTTCTGAATTGACATATGAGCAAAGACTGTCCAAACTAGAATTACCAACTTTGGAACAAAGAAGGGAAAGAGGAGACTTACTATCTATAGAATAATGAAAGGAATGGAAGTCTTAGATAAGAATGACTTGTTAATATGGGATAATGGTAAAACAAGAGGACACGAAAAGAAACTAAAAAAGGATAGTTACAGAAGATATCTGTAAAGGAACAGCTTCCCACACAGAGTGATAGATACTTGGAACAAATTAGACAATGAAAAAGTGTGTGCAAATACTATTCAAGATTTTAAGAAAAAACTTGATGCTGAGAGATACAAAGACGGGCTCATCACGAGCATAGCTCTCTTCCCGTATAATACAACTAGGTAAACATAACCTCCTCTTAGCATCCATTCCCAGATGTCTATTTCTCATTACACTTTTTAACCCACCAAGGCATTTACTCGCTTCTTTCAATCTACATTCTACCTCCACCCCCAATCCTCCCTTTCCTGCCACATTCGCACCCAAGTATCTAAAACTATCCACTTCCTCCAGTCTCTCACCCTTAATGCTCACTCCCAGCCTGCTGTCACTCTCTCCCCTTGTACATCTCATCACCTTACTTTTGCCCACATTGATCTTCAGCTTCCTTCTTTCACACACCTTCTCAAACTCTGTCACTAACTTCCTCAATCCCTACTCTGATTGATCCTGCTACAAGCACAGTGTCATCAGCAAACAACTGGCTTATTTCCCACTCTTCTCCATTTTCTTTAACCATCTCCAACCCCTGACCCACTACCCTTGCATTCACCTCTCGCACCACCCCATCCATGTATAGATTGAACAGCCAGGGCAACATAACACATCCCTGATGAAGTCCCACCTTTACCTCAAACCATTCACTCTCTCCATTTCTAATTCTAACACAAGCTCTACTACATACATATACCAAGGCTTTTTCTCCCTTACAAGGGGGGTAGCCAAAAAGAAAAAGGCATTAAATCATTCCCACCCATTCCATCCCTGAATACACTCCACACCCCTCCACCCTCCCTCTTATCTTAGCACCTCCTGAATGACGGGTCATCCCTGCACCTTGTCCACTGCCCTGGGTCAGAAGCAGTGTCGCAAGACACAACACATCCACAGCAAGGCCACTCTACTACTCTCATAAAAACTCTTGACTACTCCTAACAGCTTTCCTCCTATCCCATATATCTGCAAAACCTCCCACAGTGCCTTCCTGTCTACCCTGTTGTAAGCCTTTCCCAAATCCATAAAAGAAAGAGAGAGAGAGAAAAAAAAAAAAAAAAAAAAAAAAAAAAATCCTTACCTTTTCCTCTAGCTTTCTCACATATCTGTCTTACTACAAAAATCTGATCTACACAACCCCTACCTGTCCTAAACACACACTGTTCCTCACCAATTACTCCCTTTGTTCCTCTCCAAATCCTCTCTATCAAGACCCTCCCTTAAGCCTTCCCAACTACACTCAACAAGCTGATCCCTCTGAAACTAGTACACTCACACTTGTCCCCCTTTCCCTTGTAAAGCGGAACTATACAGGCACTCCTCCAGTCCTTCGGCACTCTACCCTCTCTTAAACTTTTCCTCTCTGCCTCTCTTACATTCCAGGTCTCTGCCCATAATACCACTACAATTATGTTCCTTCCAAATTCTCCCCTCATTTCTATCCACATCTATATACCAAGAGCTTTTTTCCCCTTATAAGGGAATTGGCCAAGTCAAAGGCACTTATCCACTCCCGTCCACCACCTTTCCCCCCTCCCCCCTCTCATCTTAGCTCTTTTAACTCTACCTACCCTCATGTAATTTATTCTGATACCTTTCTTGTGACTGTTCTCCTTGCCAGGGCCATGTGCACTCACAAACACATTTTTACTCATTCTATCTCTGAGATTTACCATTCAATAATGCACTCATCTTTTAACTTTCCAATAGCAACACATATACCTCCTTTAAAACTTACTGTATTTCCATACATCGCCAGAGTAACAATGCTTTCTATGGGGACAAAATTATTCTGTTACTCACATGCAAAGATTCTAATTCTGCCTGAGTGAAATCTGCACGTGTTGCCATCTTCCACAAGAGAGCAACTTTCGGTTCCAGGAATTCTTTACTATCGGGTCCAGTGCTGGCAACTTTATGCAGGCGGTCGTATCCTTCTTTTAATTCACGGTGCTTTTCTCTAGAAGAAGAAATTACTTTAACAATACCTTTCATGATACTGTGTATGTTAATGGATAAAACATTCCCTAAGACAGTGATGTTCTTGTGTTATCTAGCCCTATTGTGAATCATGTTACAGTAAAATTTCTTGATAATTTATACAACAATTGAAATCAATCCATGCTACAAATAGCATGAAAAGATTTTTTTTATGCTACTAAACTGCTACATTTATGATGCTGCTTTGAACATTCAAAATCTAACACCCCACTTTCTTACATTCACATACACAGCAATACTACCAACAC
Organism: Oratosquilla oratoria; assembly: GCF_046742065.1. Classification (NCBI taxonomy): domain Eukaryota; kingdom Metazoa; phylum Arthropoda; class Malacostraca; order Stomatopoda; family Squillidae; genus Oratosquilla; species Oratosquilla oratoria. The sequence continues at coordinate 7,395,482 of NC_134782.1, forward strand.
AGAAGGTTTTGTTTAATACAAAACAACTTGAACCTCATGCTTTTCAAATTTTAATTCATTGGAAACCTCACCTGACTGTATTGGAAGAAGACTTCACTGACTTGGAACTCCCCTCAAGTTCCTGGAAGTTGTCAAAACTCAAAATCTCATTGGAGATGTGGTCTGCAAAATCAATGTTGAAATGTGTATCATTAAAATATACTGCCCTTGAATTATGGAGTATGGTATAACAAAGTCTCAAAGATAAAACAGAACATATGTGGCATGGAATGGAGAAGGCTCTTCATTCAAGGGGAGCCGAGATGGGAGGTATAACAACTGGATTTTTTTTTTTTTTTCGGGTGGGATGGCCGAGTGCTTTGACTTAACCACTCACCTTTAAAGTGGGAACAGGCTTCTTGGTATATGTAAGTATATAATCTCTCAAAGTTATCAAAATTACACAATGTAATGCTGCATGAGAGCTAAGAGAATTGACTGGATATACAAGTATATATAGTCAAACTTGTTTTGATAACATGGGACATTGGGACAAGAACCCTCAACCAGAAGCCCCACAGAGAAAACCTTCCCATATCAGACAAGAACCACACAAGCACACCTCTGATCAGAGTACCATCAAGTATTGAGACAATAAAAACAGACTAGGCTTGGCCACAGATTCAAACTGCTCCAGATGCAGCCACCACACAGACCTTATACTACAATGCCACACATTAACAATCCCCGGACAACACAATATATCTTCCCAAAGTGATTTATGGTCCTGGCTGGAGGGCTGCAGCTCTTCTGCATGATACCAGGGGCAATGGACTGATTGACTGGGACATTACTTGTTTCACAATACATACGTACATATACCAAAGGTTCTTTTCCCCCTTACACAGGAGGTAGCCAAAAGACAAAGGCATAGAAACCACTCCCACCCATTCCATCCCCTACATACTCCACTCCCCTCTACCCTCTTATCTTGGCACCTCCTGGATGACAGGTCATCCCTGCACCTTGTCCATTGCCCTGGGTCAGAAGCAGTGTCACAAAACACAGCACATCCATAGCAAAGCCGCTTTGTTAATTTGGCGACTCACCCTCCCTGTCCCCTCATGCAGAAAAGGAGAAGACAGGGAGAAATCCCTTTGGGTTGTGTCAATTTATTTCTCATATATACTCCCTCAACACCCATACCTCACCCACTCCCCCTCATGCATCATCCATACACAACCTTTCTCCATTCACCCCTATCTTCTGTCCTTTCCCATCCTTCCTCAACAGACATTCCTCTTTTTCCCAATGCCCCTTTTACCCCCATCCATCCATCTCATCCTAGGTCACCCCCTCATGTTCACTCCTTCCACCTTTGCCTTCCACACCTCTTTTACTAATCTTTCTTCACTCATTCTTTCCAAGTGTCCAAACCATCCTAATACTCTTTCATCAACCCTATCTTCCAACTCCCTTTCCACTCCTGTTCTCCTCACCTCATTTCTCACTTTATCCAGCCTAGTAACCCCTATCATACTTCTAAGGCATTTCATCTCAAACACATTCAAACTCCATTTCTCTTCCTCTGTTATGTTCCATGTTTCTGTCCTGTAGAGTGCTGTCAGCACAATCACTCTTTCATACAATTTCCTCTTAATTCCATTCCCAAATGTCTATTCCTCCTTACAATTTTTTAAACCACCAAGGCATTTACTGACTTCTCTCAATCTACATTCTACCTCCACTCTTCCCTTTCCTACCACATTCGCACCCAAGTATCTAAAACCATCCACTTCCTCCAGTCTCTCTCCCTTAATATTCATTTCCAGCTGGCTGCCACTCTCTCCCCTTGTACATCTCATCACCCACATTTATCTTCAACTTCCTTCTCCACAGTACCTTTTCATATTATTCTCAATCAGCTATTGTTAAGTAGTATATATACATACTCCCTATCTATCTATATACCAAGGGCCTCTTCCCAGTATAAGAAAGGTAGCCAGCCAAGGCATGCAGCCACTCTCACTAATTCCATTCATATCAACCACACTGTATTCTTTTCATCTTACCCCCTCTTGGATGAAGGGTCATCCTGGTCTCAACATCTATCCAGGTCAGAAGCAACACAGCAAGAGAGTACATCCACAGCAATCACATAATACATACTAAATCATCATGTTTTATAAAAGATCAATCTCTTCATGTGCAGCCAACTTCTTAGTTCTTCCCTCTTTACTTACTTTTACTATACTCATTTCTGTTGTTCATACTCTCCAGGATACTGTAATACTCATCCACCTTATCTTGATGGTGAGTAAATTCTTCCTTCAGGGCTTTCAGCTCTTCCTCTGCAAATAAAATAGGTCCTCAGTCTTTTAATTACAACAGGAGAATCTACTCTTTAGTGAAAAAAAAAAAAAAAAGTAAATAAATAAAATAAAATAAATAAATATAAATAAATAAATAAAATAAAAATAAAAAATAAAATAAAATAAAAAATAAATAATAAACAATAATAATAATAATCGCCATTACCCCATGAGTGAGGTTGGACATGGGAGAGGAACATCCCCTCCACCCCTCTCACTTCTCTCTGTCACTCCTTTCTCCTTGAACTATGTGAAAACTGCACATTGTTTACTCCACACGGATACAGCCAATTCATCCCTGTGCCATTTTTACTTTTTCAAAGAAAAGCAAAAGTTCATGAAATACTTTGCCATAAGAAATACAAATGCCAATGTCTATGGCAATACTAAAGGTAAATGTCTACAAGCTTTGACATAGCTTTAAATTAGTAATAATAATAACTGGTTTGAGTTTTAGAGACTACAAAAGTTAGATGGTACTGAAAGAGAGGCAAGACTTTCTGGAAGGTTTCTGTCAAATGAATGGATCGATAGATGGATAGATAGATGGAGTGAGAGACAGAGAGAGAGACAAACAGAGAGGGAGAGAAATAGAATAATTAAAAGATTAGGTGTTATGCAGATATATTATGAGAAACTTGAAGCTTCAGTATCATGATGGTTTTCAAGCCCACCACCATGAAGCCATGCAAAACATTCTATTTCATTTTATAAATTAACCTGAAAATCCAGACTGTTCTGCCTTTGTCCAAAGTTTGTTCAACTTCTTGTCCTTGAAAACTGCCTTAAGGATCTTCTGGTCAGAAACTTCATTTAGATATCTCTCCTTTGGAGGTCCAGCATTCCACATGTTTCCGTCGCCAGTTCCCTGCTCGTTCAGCCCATAACGATTCAAAATACCTGTTGGAACAGAAAAAGGCGAACCTGCATTTTTCCTGCACGAGATTAATACCTACTACCATTATGCAGACAAGGCAACAATAACAATCTGATGATTTTTTTCACTGCTGAGGGATGATTCAAACATAGTGTAAGTATAGGAAATAATATATATATATATATATATATATATTATATATATATTATATATATATATATATATATATATATATATATATATATATATATATATATATATATATATATATGTACCCAACAAAATTATCTTCTCCCCTTATAAGGGAGATAGCCTAGACAAGGTATATCTAAATAAATGAATAAACTGGATCTAATCATTCACAAACTACATTACTTACACAGACTTTGTGCACAAAAGCTGTAACTTACATAATTATGAACTTTTAACAACGTCCTACCTCGTAATTTCTTACGAAGTTCAGCTTCCTTAAGTCCTTCTTTATCTCCTCCATCAGCCTTAACCTTCTTCAGAGTCAGCTCTGCTTTGTCTTGTGCCTTTAGATCAGTCAGTAACGTCCTTAGCTTTGGAGCCGAAAGCCACTGTAATATCAATCAGCATCGACGAGTGATTATTATTATATTTCCTTCAATATCTTCCCTGCTTAAGACCTATTTATTGGCACAAACTGGATTTCATGGTTCATCTTACATTATTTGATAAAGTAGATTAGGTGATTTCTAAATCAGTCATTAATATTGTGAAGAGAAAATGCGTTTGCATGATACCAGTGGCATAATCTGAAACAGGTTTGTCTCACATTCACTTAATAAGGGGTTCAAATCCTGCACTTCTCTCCAGGACTCAGCAGTGTTTGTTGGTTATCTGCCCCAACCGTTCAAGTGCAGAGGGCAAATGTGACAGTTCCTGCCACAGCTATTCTGTACCTCCGTGTGCAAACTCCTCGCCTTCAGCCAATTTTTGACAAAACCTAAGCTAACCAAATACACACGATAACACTTACGCCTGGTCTCTTCTCTCCCAAAAACATAATTCATAATTATCCAATCTGCTACTTTCCCCAACTTAACCTTATTCAACAATAACTTTCCTTTTTCCTAGTCCTAGGTCTGTTCACATAAAACAATTATTATTATACCCAAGGTTTTACTCTCAGGCTAGATAGCTTGGCCAAATACTTTTAGTAACAAAAATAAATAAATAAACAAATATACTGTTCTGTTTAATATCATTTCCTTAAATTACATTTCATACAACTACGACAGCAAACTAAAGTCGATTACATTGTAACATTTCCTTCACTCTGGTTTTGTAACATGTTATGATGTTACAGGTACTCATGCACAAACACAACTAGGTAAATAAATAAAATTAGTTGCCTTACTGCGTCGTACATCTGTCATTCTGTTAAATATAAAAGGCACCACACCCACCTTCGCAGCTTTATCCCATATCAAATTAAGTTTTGCCATCCTAAGTGGACTCCTAAGCATTTTCACTTCATCATCAGTTTTCGTCTCAATATTCGCTTCTTTTGTATATTTGAAGCTAGCTTTGTTTGCTAAGCAAACAGCAATGATGCACATGAAAATGTACACACTCTTCATTCTTCTATATTGTTTTAGTGCGACGTGACTAATCCTCACACTACAAGCTCTACCGCTATTTGCAGACGAATTGTAGACTGACACGCCAGCCGCCAGGGAGGCGAACGCAATAGTTTCTTGTTACCATCTAGTAAATTCGAATCTGAATGAAAGTACTTTATTATAAAAAAATATTTTGTTCGCATGCATTTATACACGCGTATGTATATGTAGTTCTTATTTTATTTTCATCTATTTATCCATTTTTATTTTTTACTTTGACACCATGGAGACTTAAAAAAAAAAAAAAGTGTCGATATGATGGAGGGTCTTGATACCTTTTCCGAGAGTCAAAATCACAGGTAGTAAGGTACTAGGAAAAAAAGGGTTTTAATTTCCTAGCTTAAAGAAAGAACTGTTGAGGTGGATAATATCACGAAAAAATGACTAGACGTTCCAGAAAAATCTAGCCTAGGCCATAACTGCTACTATGATGAATATTACAGGATGACTTGTAAAGTTCTGTATTCCAGCGTCGTAGTAATAGACGGATGGAAAATTATCAAGAGGAAAAAGCTTTAAGGCCTCCATTTCTCCAAATGAAAAGGGCGTAGCAGTTGAATCTTGCAAAGAAATGAGTAAAACGTTTGTGAAAATCACTGCGTGGACTCAAAGGAATGTCAATAGAAGATATATGAAGATAAGATATTGTGTCAAACTGAGAGAGATTGAAGCTCGTCAATCAGGAGTAAGACAGAAAGCTTTGGTCACTACATTGCCCAGGCTTGGGCGAATAACCCCCAAATAAGGAAGTATTATATACAAGAGTGTTATAAGCTAACCAACCTATTTCAGGGCTATAACGCAAATTATCTACATATCCTTCTCTAGCAGGCATTGTAATCTTGTTTGCATATCTTCTCAGTTTCTATTTTTATTACAATTCACAATTTTATTGATAACACCACCCATTTCTGTAGCACTTGTCAATAAGTGAGTTTTCATAACGAAATGAAGGATATATAAAGGAAAATGTTGTTTTAATCAAAGAAAACGGAATAGCAATGTGGAAGTTGGATCAAGTGGAATAATGAAGTACTTACCGGTAAGTCTTGTTGGCGAACAACACCCTATTTTCTCAGTCCTTGTTACATATATTGCAAAGGTCAAAAGTATGGTGTTGTGCAGATATCCTTCTAGAAGAATGGAGCTCAATTTAAGAATGACGTCATAAAATTATATTTAAAAATGTGAAGTAATATAATCATCATAGTATTTTGGGGAAGATGTGCTGTCAATGAGAGCGTTTGTAAAAAGAAAAAGAAAAAATCTTCCCAAGCAGCTATAAAGTAGTCAAAATGCCAGAAATAAGGCAGAAGAGAAAGTGTTAGATACTTTATGGGAATAACTTGGAAACAATAAATCTGTGTGGGACTTACAGATGTTTTTGATACGTCAAGTGTAACACATAGACATCGTCATGTTCATTAAATTCACCCAAAGATAATAACGAAGGATCAGACAGAAACGTGACAAGACCTAAGAAGAAATTCGCGAGCAGGAAGATGTTTGCTAATCTTCCTACTTATACTGAGAATAAATTGGAAATCTTAAGATGAGGGGAAATTGGGCAGTGGAGCCGCGGGAGAATTTTAGTTTTGAAAGAAAACGGGAAGGAATCGGAAACAAAGTATGAAGGAGACTGCAAGAGACCATAAGGCCTACACTAGGCAGCTTAAAAGTGGCAGTTTGCCGACAAGATTGACGAGATGGGCACCATGTGGGGACGGAGCCTTTGTTTGTGCGACGTTTCGCTTGTTGCAGCTTTTTCGGGTGCAAGTTGAGATACAAATCTCAAGCATTTGTGTCTCGGCTTGTGCTTGGGGGGGCTGTAATGGGCGAAACATCGTGCAGGTGGGGGCTCCGTCCTCGTGTGGTGTTTGTCTCGTCAAACACGAGTATAGCATGGCCGTGTTGTCTTTCACGGGAGTGGGGATTGTTGAATAAAATCCCCATGCGACATCCAGAATCGAGACATGAAAAAGAAAAATGTGGTCTTAGCGTTAAAGGGAAAATGTAATGGAGGTGGGGGAGTAGGCCTATCTAAAGGAGTTTGGAGGGAGCGAGTCGTTGGAGTGGTTTATGGAGGGGAAAGAAGTGGAGGGTTATGGGAGTTGTGGAGGAAGGAATAACCAAGGGAGTATGGGATGGAGGAAGGGTCCCCGGGCACTCCTTCACGTCGAGATATGGAGGAATTAATAGCTGATGGAGTAGAGTATGGAGGGGGAAGGCGGTAGAAAGTCCAAGAAAGATGAGGAGCGGAGAGTGGAAGGAGGAGGAGGAGGTTGATGGTGGTTCCAGGGTCATGTGGAGGACAGTTGGTCTTGGCTGGCACTCCTCAGGTCCTCACCGAAACGCAGGTCAGGATACAGGTCATGGGAGGTCACGACCTGGTAGGGAGGGGTTGGAGGTTGACCTCCAAGCCTCTTTGCGGGATTGGTTTGTGGCAAACCAGGTCATTTTGTTTAAGTGAGGAGAGACCAGAGGTTCTATGGCATTAATAATAATAATTTTATTTGGCATTTAATCAATATACATGAAGTGCAGATATGGAAAAGAACACAGAGATCGAAATAACAATTACAATTGCCAAGGATAACACAAAAAGCACGTAAGCTTATTTCCATTGTGATTATTATTATTATGAATATTACTTTTGTTATATATATATTTATATGGTGTATTGGTCTAGTCACTCGGCACTAGTAATGTTGTTCTCGCCGCATGAGCTTGAGTCCTCGGGCATACTACATTTCAATTTCTGCATGCGCCTAGATGGTTTAGAATTAAAGTGCATTGTGGTTGATAAAAATGTATTTCTAACCACTAGGACCCATTCAATGTTGTACATATATATATATATATATATATATATATATATATATATATATATATATATATATATATATATATATATATATATATATATATATATATATATATATGTGTGTGTGTGTGTATGTGAGTGGACGGGTGGTGGGATAAACACAGGGAACCGTTTAGGGATTTATTCTGACGTTTCGTCCTGGTATATATATATATGTGTGTATATGTGTGTATGTATATATGTATGTGTATGTGTACGTATATATATATATATATATATATATATATATATATATATATATATATATATATATATATGTGTGTGTATATGTATATATGTTTTGTTAAAAACAACTGCGCATTCGGCGCTACAAAGCTTCTTAAGTAGACTTTCAAGTCTTCTGAACGTAGATTTCTGGTTTTCACAGGTTAGACGGAATAATAAATTTCCAGTAGACATTAGGAACTTTTGTTAAGAAAGAATGTACAGACCTTTCGCTAAACGCAGTTAGCATGGAATAAGTGGTAGCCTATTAGGTTGGACTAGTAATTGGTTGAATGGTCGAAAACAGAGATTTGTTTTAAATGGACAAACTTCTGTATGGAAAAGTGTTGCAAGTGGATTTCCTCAGGGTTCATTTCTTGGGCCACTTCTATTCATAGTATATATAAATGATATAGACCATGGACTAAAATCTACTGTTTCCAAATTTGCTGATGATACAAAACTGTGCGGAGTGGCAAATGATCACTCAAACCAATTAGATATTCAAGAAGATTTAGATAAATTACAGCAATGGTCTGAAAAGTGGCTAATGAAATTTAACACAAGTAAATGCAAGGTAATGCACATAGGTAAAAATAACAGTAAGTACGATTACAAGTTATTTGGAAATTCGTTAACAAAAGTGGATAGTGAAAAAGATCTCGGCGTAATTATCAGTAACGACCTCAAATCATCCAAGCAGTGTATTTCAGCTTCTGAGAAAGCAAATAAGATTCTAGGACTGATTGCGCGATCTTTTGATTTCAAAAGTCCATCACTCATTAACAAGCTATATAAATCGTTAGTTCGTCCACATTTGGAATATGCTGTTTCCGTATGGTCACCGAATCTCATTAAAGACATTGACAGATTGGAAAAAGTACAACGGTGAGCCACAAAACTGATTCCAAATATCAAAAATAAATCATACGAAAATCGACTAAAGCATATGAATCTGTTTTCCCTAAAAAAGCGTAGACTCAGAGGTGACTTGATACAGTTCTTTAAAATTCTAAAGGGAATTGACAACATCAAAAGTGACCAAATTTTTACATTGAATGAGAATCAGACAAGAAACAATGGTCTCAAACTGTCCGGAAATAGATTCAATTTGGAAGTAGGTAGAAACAACTTTGCCAACCGTGTAGTTAATGAATGGAATAAACTTCCTGCACAGGTAGTGCAATGTAGTTCAGTTCGAAGCTTTAAGAATCATTTAGATAAATACCTAAGTAAGATGCTGTAATAATTATAATTTATCTTATATCATTTGTTTTTGTTTTGTTATCATTTGTCTGTCAATTCATTATTATTTACTATTTACCTGTTTGTTTATTATTTAACTATACCTATGCATTTATCTATGTATTTCATTTGTTATTTACATTATTATAGTTTTTGTTTATTATTGTATTATTAATATGTTTTTTTTTCGCATCCGACCTAGATGTGGATCAAAAGGTCTCCTGTTGGCATGCTCCGCCTTTGTAATCCTTTGTAATCACCACCTGTCACCCCCATCCATAAAGTTGTCTAATCGTTTCTTAAAACAACTGATACTTTCAGCGCTTACTACATGGTTACTAAGTTTATTCCATTCGTCGACCACCCTATAAGTAAACCAATTATTACCTATTTCCCCTTTAAATCTAAATTTGTCCAGTTTATAACCATTACTGTGAGTCCTGCCCTGTTGTTTTAATATGACCTTGTTTGCATCACCCTTGTTAAAGCCTTTGATCCACTTGAACACCTCTATTAGATTACCCCGCACTCTGCGTCTTTCCAGAGAGTGTAAGTTAAGGTGCCTAAGCCTCTCTTCGTAAGGTAAATTTCTGAGTCCATGTATCATTTTGGTCATTCTTCTCTGTACTGATTCTAGTGAATTGATGTCCATTTTGTAGGACGGAGACCAAAACTGTACCGCACAGTCAAGGATGGGTCTAACTATCGCTAGATAGAGTTTAATAATTACCTCTGCACTTCTATTCGTTACCGTCCTAGGAATGAAACCTAATGCTCTGTTAGCTTTATTCCTGGCGCTAATGCACTGTTTCCTGGTTTTAAGGTCCGGACTCACTAGAACTCCCAAGTCTTTCTCGCACTCAGTTTTCTCTAAAAGCGTGTTATTTAAGCTGTATCTATTTTCGGGGTTGTGTAGCCCTACGTTTAACACGCTACACTTAGAGATATTGAAGTTCATTTGCCATTTCACCGACCATGTGAACAATTTGTTAAGATCATCCTGCAGAATCTCTGCGTCGTCTCCTGACCTAATTAGCCGTCCTATTTTAGTGTCGTCCGCAAACTTACTAACATCACTATTTATCCCGTCGTCTAAGTCGTTATGTACATAATGAACAACAAGGGACCCAAAACCGAGCCCCGGGGGACCCCACTAGTAACATGACTTACCCTTGGAGAAACCATGCTGTGAATCACGAATTAAATTATGTCTTTCGATGTGTTCTCTGAGTCTATTTACTATTACTGATTCAAGCATTTTTCCTATAACCGATGTCAAACTGATTGGCCTGTAGTTGCATATAGACGATCTATCTCCCTTTTTAAAAACAGGAACAACGTTTGCTTGCCTCCAAGCAGTAGGCACAAAACCAGTGTCTACTGATTTATTAAATATTTCAGTTAACTGGTCGCAGATTTCAAATTTACACTCCTTTAGCATTCTCGGAAAAAAAATCGTCTGGACCCGGGGATTTTGTAGCTTTAAGTCTTTCAATCTACTTCACTACTTCTATTTTACTAATGCTTATATTAGATAGACTACTTTCTTCATCCCCTCTGAAAATCGGATCGCAGTCAGGTACTTTAACCTCTCATTAGTAAACACCGATAGAAAATAATTGTTAAACTCCTCATTCATTTTTTTCTCCGATTCTATCATGACGTTTTCATCGCTTTTAATTGATCCCATTCTTCCATGATGGTGTGACACACTGCCGAAGGCAACTATGAATAACGGGACGATCCGATGGGCCAAAGAAACAGAATATAGATGTGAAGATACACTAGGAAGATGGCTGGTCTTATTTCAAATAGACAAAGATAAAAACGCGAAGAAACAAACCAATGGATAAAAAGAAAATAGATGAATAAATAAGTAAATATAACGATTTTATTGAATTTCCAAAATATGAGTGCTACAGTCTGCAGGTAAAAGCAATTATTTGCTCCTCAAACTCAACATGGCAGTAGGAAATCCAGAATTTAAAGAAGAATTATGGAGACAAGCTGAATAGAACTTCGCCAAAGCAAGATATACGGAAAATCTTCCAGGAAACGGAAAGGTTTCAATAGGCAAGTAAATTGCAGAAGAAATGGGAAATCTATGTGAAATTCTACAACTCGTACGTGGAGAATGAGTATTGGAATAAGTAGTAAATATTATAGAAAAAGACTGGTTTAACAGAAGATGTGAGACAACAATGAATAAACAAATAAACGAATAGATTAACGAATAAAACATAGCAATTGTGGGTAAAATGTACACAAGAAAACCTTCCAATCTGTTTGCTGGATCCAGCAGATGGGCGCTCACGGACATGTTTTGTAAAACCTGATCGGGAGAATTAAGGATTAAAGAATAGGATATGGACTAGGAATGGTGTTAGGATAAGGGTTATGGATGGGATCAGAATTAGGGTCAGGACTGAGGATAGTGATAGGTGATCCTATTCCTAAAACTATCAAGAGAGGGACTATTATTCACTACGTGAGATGGCAGATGATTCACCTCTTGGATGCTGCAGGTGAAAAACGACTACCTGAATATGTTGGTGCTTGTTTGGTAAGTGTGGTATTTTAGGTTGTGACTACCTCTAGCTATTAGTGTACTTGTTGGGTGTAAATTTCTTTGTGCCAGCTTAATTGTTTGTGATTTTTTACATAATTATTTGTTGTGTATTCGTCTTTTGGTCTCAAGTGGTTCAAGTTTACTGTATTGTTTTAACCTAGTGACTGATGTGTGTCTGTTATCGTGTCTAAATCGGAAACAGATCAAAAGAATGAAAAAGGAATTTTTTTATTGATAAGTTTCGAAATGAATCAAAGTTCTATATGGACATAAATTGTAAATTGAACCAAAGAAGGGGTTTTCAACTATAAGTTATAAATACGAGTATGCCGAAATTAAGGATTAAAATGAAACAATGAAAAGTTCTCAGTGAAATTACTACAAAAAGGAGAGAGGAATGTCACAGTGTGGGAAATATATTCAATAATATAAGTGGACGTGCTCGAGGTATATACATTACTCAAGTTTCTATCTTGTACATTACAATTTTCAAATATTCTCATTTATCATTTAGCACGAAATAGTGCCATGACTAAAGAGCGCAAGTAATCTGATGAAGCTATGAAGCCATGACTCAAAATCATGTGATTCACGATCGAGTTATATCCAATTGAATGAAATTTCTCCCATTTCATAGTATTGTGTATATAATCTTTAGGGATGGTAAAATAATTCTTGTTTGATTTGTACTCTCCGCAGAAGGAACGTATTTTGTATTCAACACTTCTCATGTGTGCATTTACTGCCATCTACATGTAGGTTTCTGTATTAGTCACAAAAACAGTATGTCTGAGTAGATCAACTCTGGCTTCGACTTATGATATCCGTTTTATTCACCAAGCAAAATATAATATGATTTGTAATAACAGTAAATATAGATCAGACCGCAATTAAAAAGATCTATGTTGGATAATGTATGTATATCAAGTAAACTAAATAAAGAAATATCACAGCTTAAAAATAGATTAATAGTTTAGAACAATCCAGAGGACGCTGTGATCAGTCAGCTGGTCTGTCATATGACTGATTCCTATTGGTCATGATAGCTTCAATCTGACGATTTTCTACCAATAGGAATTGAGATAATATGTACTTTTTAGAATAACTGAAATACGATTTGTTGGCTTGTGGCGTTGCGAGTGTGGTATGAACCTAATTATTCAGACTTCGGACTCTCCCTGAGATCTGACAGATACATTGGAGGACTGCTGCAGGATCAACAGGTTGTCGTGAAGAATCAGAGAACTAGTGAAAGGGATAAAGTGTCCTCCATCTCTCGAGAAGTAAGTGCCTTTAATATTATTTAGGATGTATGCACAGTTAAAATATTAGTCACTATATTGTGATGATAGTTTACATGTAAACTGACTACACACACTATAATGCTATATGTACATTAACTACATTGTAGTTAAGGATTTTTTATGGAAAGTGAATATTATTGTCATGCATACAAAAGAAATACATTTTATATTTATATAGATACCACCATAGACAACATACTGCATATTACACTTTACTAGCCCAAATGTAACCCAACCTAATCTCATCTGGACTCCAACCAAGGCAAGCGGTGTGCATCCAGAGCTTCTCCCCTCCCCATGATATATATATTTTTTTTACTGGATCATGGTTGGGTACTGTGTCCTTGGGGTCTCCCCCAATGCATGGCTTACTGACACAGTGGTTAGTGCTTCAGGGTCCTATATTTAAGATCAAGAATTTGAGCCACATTGCTAGTGTGAAAAATTTCACTAATATTACAAACTGTTACTGTCCTCTTTGAGGCAAAAGGATGGAGAGTATGTATAGTTATGGCATTACTCGTAGAACTACACTACTATGACTACATTCAGATCAAGGTTCTATTCCAGTATCACTCAAAGACATTTTTCACTTCTTTTTTGCATTTGAAATATTTCTTTCCCCAAGGAAAGGTTACATTAGTTTATGAGCTATTGGATAATGTAAGTTTTATGTTGAATAGCCGTGTTTGCGTGATTCTGGAATTTTACGAGATCAACGTCCAGCGCTAAAACATAGAATAGTCCTGGCCACAAAAATACACTGCCCCAGATGCATTTATCACATAGGAGACACCAGACACCTCATCTTATACTCCCTCACCCTAGCCATATCCAGAAAAGAGCACAATCTTTCTTCCTTGAATGATTTATGGGTCAATCCAGTGTTCATGGTTACTTGGGAGTTTGTGTTCTGCACGAGAGATCTGGGGCAATGGGTGACATAGAAACGGTTCCACACTGATACAACACAGACATTATTTCTTCCCTGAGTGACCTATGGGTCCAATGGGTGGCTGTTACTGTTACTTGAGAGCCATGGGTCTCCTGGAAGAGAGGCCTGGGGCAATGGATTGATTGATTTACAACACACAAACAAAAATCCAACATTTATTCTCAGAAAGATCTATGAGAGCCCCCAAGGACCATTACCAGCCACTGTAGGGATGTGGAGTTTCAAGTTAATGAAGCAAGAGCCAACAATTATTATTATGTTGTTATTCTTACATTCAGGAGTAATTTCTTTTGATTATATTTTTATTTTATTTATTCATTATTATTATTATTTTTTATGTTCATCCATGAGGAGTTAAGATGAGAGGGAGGAAAGGGTGATAGATGGGAGTGGAATGGATAGGAGTGGGTACATGCCTTTTGGCTAGACTACCTCCCTTGTAATGGGAAAAAAAACCCTTGTTATATAGAAAGATTTTTTTATTTTTTCAACTATTATTTCTTCCAGGGTTGAGTGAGGGAACCATTCATCATGGGTTCCATCTTCAGGAGTGAGATGATGAACCTTTGTCAGCTGTTCCTCTCTAGTGAGGCAGCTTACAATTGTGTGTCAGAACTTGGCGAGATTGGACTCGTTCAATTTCGAGATGTAAGACCAATAAATTGCAATTTACTTGTTAATGACTTTTATGAAATTTTTTTCAGATTCTTTATAAATTCACTAATTCATGTGCACTGCTCTTTATTTTTCATAGCTCAACCCGGATGTTAATGCATTCCAACGCAAGTTTGTCCATGAGGTGCGGCGTTGTGAGGAGATGGATCGGAAGCTGAGGTATCTTGAGAAGGAAATTAAGAAAGATGACACCATCACCATCTTAGATACAGGAGAAAACCCTGAAGCTCCCCAACCAAGGGAAATGGTGGATCTTGAGGCGAGTAGAGGAGCATCATTTTCAGGGATGGTCTTTGGCTAAGGTCTGTTTGGGAAGGTGTGACATCAGGAGGCAGAGGAAACTATGAATGCAGATGGTAGTGCAGCCAGACCCACACATCCAGATAGCATATTGCTAATGTGGTCCTGTATCCACCAGAATTCCTGTGCAGTCTCACCAACAGTCATGGAATAAACTCAGGTTTTGGCAGGCAACATGATGCATAGGGAGGGTGGGCTTCCTTCAGTTGAATGAAAATGCTAGACAGCACTCAGACAGAGCCCTTACATGCCAAAGTGTTGCCCCAGGGCAAAGTTCTCAGTGATGCCCCCTGTCCCCCATCACCACTTCCCATCTCCACCATCTCTTACTGCCTATTATAGCTATTGGCTTGTGAAATAATTAAATAGGTTTTAAAAAATGTTATTTAATGTCCCTATTGCAGAAAAGATAAGGGAAAAATGTTTTATATTCTGTTGATTCTAATGCAAAATATTACAGTAATATATTCAGGGGTTCTTTTGCCTTTTTTTTTATTAGAATTATTTTGTCAGCCTTGTGGGCAGCATGTCCAGACTAGAATTGCTGCCCCAGGGCATATCGCTTGTTTGCGAAAACGTCGTCATAACTCAAAATATCGATTTTTTTAGGAGAGGCATTTTAAAGTTTCAAAATGCTCTCAATATTATAAAAAGCTCTCAAACACCATAGGTGGACAATTTTTTGGAGCATCAAATAAGCCTCTAAAGTTTATAGAAGTTGAAACAATCATAATCTTTACTAAGTCTAAAATATTTGTTGGAACAAGTTGGAACATGTAAGGTTATGTCATTGGGACATTTAGCACTCCCTAGCGGTCAATTTTTGAGCTACAGATATGACACTGTTACCAAAAAAATCCGTGTTTGAAGATGAATATGTCTGTATAGATAACTCAAAAAATCAGTTTTTTGAGTTATGACGACGTTTTCGCAAACAAGCGATATGTCCCCCCACCCCCACCCCACCCCGTGAAGGCCTTGTACACAGAGCAATCATGAGTTAACTATAGACCATCAAGGAGTTGTATCATTACTTTTGTGATGTGTAAGGGTTCATCTTGTACCAAAAACAAGTATTTTCTTTAGTTCACATTTACAGTGGTTACTGTTAAGCAAAATAAGAACTGAGTAAGTGAATTATTGGATTTATTATTATATCATCCACCACAACTTGCTGTCTGTTCCTGGATTCCCTGGGGCTGGAGATCTCCAGCAAGAGCTAGAGCAGTGGATTGATTGATCCATTACAAATAGTTGAAGCTTGATAGTGGCAGAGCTGGCAATATATCCTTCATACTTTCATAGTATATATGAAGGTGGTAGACCACATGATATGATCTCCATTCCAAGAATTAAGATAATATGAAACAAACCACTGTTTAGGTGTGAAGAAAAAATAGAGGCAGGACGTGAAGTGTGTAACTTGTTCAAGTAAAATTCTCATGTAGGTGAATACTATGATGAGCGTAGTTCTTTTCCCGTATATAACAAATACATAATATAGTGGAGAGGTAAGGGATTTGGGATCAGCTAAATGCCTCTTGGTGTAAACAGTTTACTTTTATGTAATATATTTTTCATTTTTTATCTGAGGTAGCATGATTGCCAATAGAATGATCCCTCTTGTTTTATGTTTGAAGGATATGTTTCATTTAATGTTTACTTAAATTAAGGATATCTGTGCTCTATGAACAATACATCAAATGGTGGGAAAATGGGTTTATGTCTTCATGTTATGGGAACTGTACCTGGTACATATGTGTAGTTGTGGTAACACAATATGCTCAGCAGTGTGGTATATTTTACTAGCCATGCTATTTTGATTTTCATGTTTTGTGAGAATTAACGGTATACCATACTTATCCAACCAAGTCCAAATTAGATGAAATATGGTAGAAGGATAACTTTTCCAGTTGTATGTCAAGTTTAACATTATGAATGCATATATTATGAATTGCAGGCAACATTTGAAAAGTTGGAAAATGAGCTAAAGGAAGTAAATTCCAACGCTGAGACTCTTAATAGGAATTTCTTGGAATTGACAGAGTTAAAGTATGTCTTACAGAAAACTTCAGTTTTCTTCGATGAGGTAAGTCTGCCTGAGTTTTTATTTTCTTTCATTATGTAGCAGAATTGTACCTTGACTTGGCCACCCTCTTTATATGGAGGAAAAGGTCTTTGAGATATAGATGTAGATATGACATTTAAACAAGTTCCTTATTTAAAGTCTTCACTTTCTAAACTTGAGATATTTTAAAAAGAATGGTAATTTTCATAGCCTTTTCCAAGATCCTTGCAAAAAATTCAAGTTGTTTGATGTCTTAGTATTAATGGTAACCTTCATTGAATGTGATATATTTTCTATATCTTCAGGATGAAAATTGCCCTTCACTTTTCTCTTAGTATTATAAACAAGCACATGAATCACCTTGCTTAGCATTCTTTAAATTGAACAAATTTTAAATATACTCTAAAGTGAAATAAAGCTTGAGCTCTGTATTTCGTACTTTGGAAATGTGGTTTACTCCACAGGCAGTGGGAAGGGTGTGCTTTGTCTGTCATGGTGGATAATAAACAGGTGATGTGTGTGAATTAGTGTGGCCTCTCATTTTTCTTCTGTTTTGTCTGTTGTTTAAATTGTGTGCACCAGGCGTGCCTCTTCATGGATGGTAGAGAAGGCTTCAGGTGGTGGATTTTTGAATTCTGGCTTAGTTGGGTAGTCAAGTAGTTGATGTGAATGAGACCCACTTTTTCTCTATGATGCATATATGTATGTTTTTTTTGTGTGATACTGGAATGTGTACTCTTATTTGAGGCTATTTTAAAGGTTTAGTAAGTTTGGAAGATTTTATTTTTTCCCTTCATGAGTTCTACAGACCATCTTTGTTTTAGTTTACATGCTGCTGAAGAATGCCAAAGGTAAAATAGGTATCAGATTGCATGCTGTAAATAAAAATTTCATAACCAGCATCAGAATTTATATAAGCAGTTCTGGTGCATTTATAATTGCTAGACTGCTATAAAAAAAAATCATGGCATGTTTTTTTTTTTTCAGTATGATATGTTACTGTTCTTATAACTGGTTATCTGGCTTTGCTGTTAGTTTTTTATATATATAACCCTAGTGAATAAGCTTTGAAGCAAAAGAGTTTAACAGGTTATGAAAACTAAATAGATATCATTACTAGTAAACAAAATAAGAATGCAGGGTTAATAAATGATGCAAATTAATGCCTGGGTGGAATGTGAAGTGTTATGAGAAGTTATTTAGGGATGAATGCACATAAAAAAAATGTATGAAAGAGTGATTGTATCCTAGGAATTTTTGTCAGCATTTGCCACTTTCATACATTGCATGAAGCAGAAACTTAAAATTTAAGGGGGACAGAAAGGACTTGTCTGAATGTTTTTGAAACAAAGTCTTTGAGAAAAGTGATAGTTGTTACAAGAATAGATCATGAGAAATGTGAAATTGAAGCAGAGAACAGAAATGGAAAGAGGGTTGTTGGATAGGGTAGCTCAATGTGCTGAGGTAGTTCAGGCATATTGAAAGAATGTATGAGTAAAGACTAGCAAAAGAAGAGTGTGGGAAGCCGAAATGGATGGTCTAAGCTTGAAAGGAAGACCAATAATAAGGTAGATGGATGGGTTGAAGGGTGGCTTTTGATCCACAAGAAATATGTCAAGCAAGGAAGAGAGAATGCAAGACTTTGGAGGGAAATTATGAATTGCTAATAGGATGGTACAGGTTTGCTACCTCCCTTATAAGGGGAAAGAAGCCTATTGGTATATAGGTAGACAGCTTGAAGGAAAGTTACCATCTTCTTCATAGATTATTTTAAGTTAATGAGGAAGGGGGTCACCATGTGATGAAGTGGTGGGGATCAATAAGTTCTGGCTGATGGTTTCCTGTTGTGGAAGAGCTGTGCCTTGCTCTATTGCCCTTGACATGAGCAATATGGTAGGGGACAGGGATGGCCTTTCATCCATGAGGAGCTAAGATGAGAAGGGGGTGTCAAATGGGTTATAATTGTGCATTAAATGGGTATGATATAATGAACTTTGTATCATGCTGAGAAACCATAAACAGTGGCAGATGAAAGTCAATCTAGCACCATATTGGTGATGATACCAAAGAGAAGAAGTCCCTGAAGATGTGATTTTTTAAGAGTAATTATATTGAATTAAGTAAAAAAAAAAAATACACTATTGATCATTTTAGTGTGCTCCCTTCTGGGCCTTGATATTGGATGTCCACAACCAATGATGAGCGAAGAGATTGTAATATATTATATAATTTCTCAAGTATCACCTCATCACACACTTGAACTTTGTTTCATAGAAAACTAACACCATAGACCACCAAGTTAGAATCATACATTAATTTTAGCCTAGGTGTGATAATTGAAGAGTGAGACAGGATTACATGAGCATTGTTCTTTTCCTGTATACAATAGTTAAATAGATACAAGGAGGAGGGGGAGAAGGAAAGCAGGTGCTGGATGTTAGCTCTCCTTGTGTGAAAAAAAATTTGGTGGGGGAGAAGTCAGACTTAACCACTTCAGTACGATGATGCCTATGTAGGCGTTATGAGGTGTGAGTGGGTGCACAAAGATGTCATCAGCATCGTGATTATATATTATTTTTGTAGTTGTACATCAGTTACCACCAGATTTTGTGAGCTGGTTTGATCATGTTTTCTGTGTGTATTATTACTCAGAGTGAAAGAGAACAAGTAATACAGCAGTGACTTCATATTTTACAATGCAAGTAATGTGATGCATTGTATGTATGGCAGCTGATGCTGTGCATGAGAATTTGACTCATACTGAAGTGGTTAATCCAGGTCTTGGTCCTTGTTCAGAGATCATGTGCCAGTCTGTTGGGACTGCACCTTAGGATGGAGGAGGGGTTGTTTGAAGATGGGCTGCATCCATTTTGCAGGACCACCATTAACAAGTACTCATTGTTAGTCCCACACATGAAACAAATGAAGGCAAGCTGTTAAAAAAGTACAATGGACAAAAGTGGTAGGAATGGAAATAGAATATTAAAGTAAAATATTGAAGAGTGTAAAGGAATTCTTAAAAGAGAAAAGAACATCATAGAAAGTAAACAGGCTAGTGCATGACAGGGGGGAGAAATGGAAGAGAAGATGCCCAAGCAAGATGGAAGGGAAAGGGGAGATGAAAGTCAGTGAGAACTACTTTGTCAGCAATAGCCAACACATCTGTCCTTGGGGACAGTATCACACTGAAGGGGGAAGTCATAGAAGAGGTAAAGGGGAGTTGAGGTTGATAGCAAAATGGAGGGATTGTAAAGTAGAGGGGAAATGTTGAAGTAAAAGAATAAAGAAGGTGGCATGGGAAGGGTCTAAAGGAAGGGTAGGTACTGAAGGAAGTGAGAGAGTAAAGGAGTAATGATGCTTCATGGGGGAATGGAGAGGAGGATATGGGAGGGAAGGCAGGCAGAGGTGAAGAATGATAAAGGAGTTAGCATAGGAATTATAAATTTTTTCTCCCTCTCCCCCAACTCACACACACACTCTCTCTCTCTCTCTCTCTCTCTCTCTCTCTCTCTCTCTCTCTCTCTCTCTCTCTCTCTCTCTCTCTCTCTCTCTCTCTCTCTCTCTCTCTCTCTCTCTCTCTCTCTCTCTCTCTCTCTCTCTCTCTCTCTCTCTCTCTCTCTCTCTCTCTCTCTCTCTCTCTCTCTCTCTCTCTCTCTCTCTCTCTCTCTCTCTCTTATTCTCTCTCTCTCTCTCTCTCTCTCTCTCTCTCTCTCTCTCTCTCTCTCTCTCTCTCTCTCTCTCTCTCTCTCTCTCTCTCTCTCTCTCTCTCTCTCTCTCTCTCTCTCTCTCTCTCTCTCTCTCTCTGTCTCTCTGTCTCTCTCTGTCTCTCTCTGTCTCTCTCTCTCTCTCTCTCTCTCTCTCTCTCTCTCTCTCTCTCCCTCTCTCTCCCCCTCCCCCCCTCTCTCTCTCTATTCTTATATTACATTTCAGATTTAATGAGAGCAATAAAACAAGTTCTGGCCCTTCTTTGTTTTGTTTTGACTAAATGACCAAGAAGTGATGGGTGGGTTAGCAATCCTCCTGTGTAAGGAAATTAAAGGAAATGGAAGACACAAATTTGCTTCCGTACATAGCATTTGACCAGCTTCCAGGTACAAATATAAATGTTAGTGGCATATGTATGAATAGCTGCATTCCTCTGCTATGCAAGTGCTTTGCTTCTGGATATGCATTAGTTTGAGGTGGTGGTAGGAAATGGAGCATGTGAGGTTTAGTTAAAATTTGCACGTGGGAAGTGCAACTAGTGGTAGATTGCATGAAGGACTTGACTTTTTGAACAGATGAAGTTCTGTCTTCACTCACTTTCAACTCATAAACGTATCTTCCTTCACTTAACACTGTATCTTTTACAAAATACTAGTTTGTCATGGATACGATGACAAGATGACTTAATCTGTATATGATAGTTTTATGTATGTCAATAAGATACTTGTAGATAGTGCACATATACTGTAGATTGTAATGGAATATGTTGAGATCATCCCTGGTTGTAGCCCTGAGGATGAACTGCTGAGGAGTGCATAATGAGTACTAACATTTTGTTTTATTTTTTCTCCCTTTTCCCATTTGCTGCTGCCTTCCACCACCCACCGCCCTTCAACGCCTACATCGCTTTGCTCAAATTTTTCCCATCCTGCAACTTGGAATACACAATGTACAATCTTCTGAAATACATTGAATACTAATTTCATTGTAACATTGCTTTTTATGATGTATTGAGTATGATTTTTTTTTTAATTTGACTAATTGTTGATTATTAATATCACAATTTTATGATATGTAATTTGTGTATGAAATGAATGTGGATTGATTTGCTTAACAATGGTTAATGTGCTCTGCTTTTGTAACATTGTGTTGTTGTTGATGCATAATGGCTCATATTGTTGGCTAATATCTTTTTTGTTGTGTGTGTATATGTAAGCTACTTTTTTATTGTGGTTGTTGGTACTGAAAAATGGCATTGGTAATGGAGCCGACATTGTATATTGTTCCATTTTGCTTGTTAAATTCCATTCTGTCATGATCATTTTCATCAAATGTTAACCCTTGATGTTCCGATACCGTTTGTGAATGGTTGAGTGTGTGTTGTTGGGTTGTTTGTTTGTGCCTTGCTCATAATAGCAAGGATCCACACCACCTTTACCACCACAGAATGAGTCTGAGCCTACTAGCAGCATCACGCAGAACCTCATCCCAGCTGAGGAGGGCAAAGGGCCTGTGCAACTTGGGTGAGATTATTGACACTTTTACAAGTACTTGGCAGTGGTAATGAATCACACATTTCTATAACATACACTACTGATATTTTATAGTACAATACTTGATTTTTTATACAGGAAGAATATAGAAGTCTTTTGTCAATCTGAAGATAGAAATAGAAGTGTATTAATACCCCACAGAGAACAATCAAATATTTCTTTGTAGAGACATCTGTTGGAGGGACTTAGGATGCTGGGTAATGAGGGGTTGTGAGTTCTTGATCATTGTCATCCTCATCATAATCATCACTGTGATCATAACCATCATCACCAATCATCATCATCAAAGAATTTTTTTACTCTTTTGGACAAATAACTTTCAGTTTTGTTGCTGGAGTGATCAACCGTGAACGGATGCCAATGTTTGAACGCATGCTGTGGCGTGTATGCAGAGGGAATGTCTTCCTCCGGCAGTCAGAAATTGATACTCCACTTGCAGATCCTGTAACAGTAAGTTATTTTTGCTAGAATTTCACTAAATAAAAATGGGGCAAAATTGAAAGCTTCAGTCACATATATTTACTTTAATAAACAGTGATGGGCACCTGTTAATGGTCATCCTGCAAGATGGATGGCAGAAAGAATCATAACTGTCCATTTTCAAAACACATTGATCCCCCCACCTCTCTACTTCTCTCCGGGCTAGGCCCCAAGATCCTTGTCTGTCCACTCCAACAAAATTTCCTTCACCTTTTCACATGAGGAGAGCTGGCAATGACTCCCATCCCCCACTACTTTCATCCAGTGACAGAGGAATAATCCCACATAAAAAATACAACACAAACAACAGCCCAAAATTTCTTCCCAGAGAGATCTATGGAAGGGCAGCCACTGTAAGACTGCAGATTTTTAGCCACTGAAACTCAAGGCAGCCCATATTATATTTATGATGTCTTCTCTTTTTCTGCATGAGGGAATGGGGAGGGGTTGCTGATATAATGAAGTGGCCTTGCTGTGGATGTGCTGTATCTTGTGACACTGCTTTCGACCCAGAGCAGTGGGCGAGGTGCAGGGATGGATGACCCGTCATGTAGGAGGAGCCAAGATAAGAGGGAGGGAGTGGGGTGAATGGAGTGGAGTGTGTGGGGAAGGAATGGGTGGGAGTGGATTTTATGCTATTGTTTTTTGGCTGCCTCCCTTGTTAGGGGGAAAGAGCATTTGGTATATGTATGTATTTATGATGTACAGTAGCTGGGGGGGGGAGTAGGGAGTGTTTATGTGTGAATGATATTTTAACACAGCCCAAAGGGATTTCTCCTTGTCTTCTCCTTTTCTGTATGATGGGACAGAGAGGGGGGGGTCGCCGAATTAATGGAACGGCCTTGCTGTAGATGTACTTTGTCTTGCTGCATTGCTTCTAACCCAGGGCAGTGGGTAAGATACAGGGATGACCCATCATCTATGAAGAACTAAGATGAAAGGAAGAAAGTAAGGTGGATGGGAGTGGAATGGGTGGGAATGGGCATGTGGTTTTTAAATTGGCTACATTGCTTATAAGGAAAGCCTTTGGTATATAGATAGATAGCTAGACAGTAGGGGATATAAGAACATAGATGAAGTAGAAAAGATGTCTTTAAGGCATTGTTTTACAATTCTTGCGGGTAAAGGAAACTAGTTTCACCCAGTCCCTTTTGGTTTTTAGTGGTAGATTCATCTACTAGTGATTATTTTGGTTGATAACTGTTCTTTAGAGAAATACATACATGCATATGTATACCAAAGGCTTTTTCCCCCTTACAAGGGAGGCAGCCAAGAACCAAATGCATGGAAACTACTCCCATCCATTCCATCCCCTACATACTCCACTCCTGTCTACCCTCTTCCCTCCCTCTTATCTTGGCACCTCCTGGATGATGGGTCATCCCTGCATCTTGTCCACTGCCCTGGGTCAGAAGCAGTGTCACAAGACACAGCACATCCACAGCAAGGCCACTTCATTAAACCGTCCCCTCATGCAGTAAAGGAGAAGATGGGGAGAAATCCCTTTGAGCTGCATCAAGTTATTTCTCATACATACTCCCTCACCCCCATCCCCCCACCCACTCCCCCTCATGTATCACAGCATCATCTATACACAACCATTCTCCATTCACCCCTATCTTCTGTCCTCTCCCATCCTTCCTCAACAGACATTCCCCTCTTTCCCAAAGCCCCTTTTACCCCATCCATCCATCTCATCCTCTTTTACTAGTCTTTCTTCACTCATTCTTTCCATGTGTCCAAACCATCCCAATACTCTTTCATCAAACCTATCTCCAAACTCCCTTTACACCCCTGTTCTCCTCACCTCCTCATTTCACACTCTATCTAGCCTAGTAACCCCTATCATACTTCTCAGACACCTCATCTCAAACAGATTCAAACTCTTCCTCCCTTATGTTCCATGTTTCTGCCATGCACAGTGATGTCAACACAATCACTCCTTCATACAATCTCCTCTTAGCATCCATTCCCAAATGTCTATTTCTCATTACACTTTTTAATCCCCCAAGGCATTTACTCGCTTCTCTCAATATGCATTCTACCTCCACTTCCACTTTTCCCTTTCCTGCCACATTATCACCCAAATATCTAAAACTATCCACTTCCTCCAGCCTCTCCTCTTAATACTCATTTCCAGGCTGCTGCCACTTTTTCCCTTTGCACATCTCATCACCTTTTACCCACATTTATCTTCAATTTCATCCATTCACATACCTTCCCAAACTTTGTCACTAACTTCCTCAATCCCTCCTCTGATCCTGCCACAAGCGCAGTGTCATCAGCAAACAACAAGTGACTTATCTCCCACTTTTCTCCATTTTCTTTCACCATCTCTAATCCCTGACCCACTACCCTTGCATTTACCTCTCGCACCACCCCATCCATGTATAAATTGAACAGCCAGGGCGACATAATACGTTCCTGAT
Source organism: Oratosquilla oratoria (assembly GCF_046742065.1). Classification (NCBI taxonomy): domain Eukaryota; kingdom Metazoa; phylum Arthropoda; class Malacostraca; order Stomatopoda; family Squillidae; genus Oratosquilla; species Oratosquilla oratoria. The sequence continues at coordinate 7,420,730 of NC_134782.1, forward strand.
GAAGTCCTACCTTTTACCTCAAACCATTCACTCTCCATTTCTAATCCTAACACGAGATCTACTACTCTTGTAAAAGTTCTTGACTGCTCTTAACAGCTTTCCTCCTATCACATATATCTGCAAAACCTCTCACAGTGCCTTCCTGTCTACCCTGTGATATGCCTTTTCCAAATCCATAAAAGCCCAAAATACATCCTTCCCTTATCCTGTAGCTTTCTCACATATCTGTTTTACCACAAAAATCTGTTCAAAATAACCTCTACCTGTCCTAAACCCACACTTTTCCTTACAGTTACTCCTTCTGATCCTATCCTAATCCTCTCAATCAAGACCCTCCCATAAGCCTCTCCAACTACACATAACAAGCTGATCCCTCTGAAACTAGTACACTCACACTTGTCCCCTTTTCCCTTGTAAAGTGGAACTGTACAGGCACTCCTCCAGCCCTTTGGCACTCTACCCTCTCTTAAACAAACATTAACTAACCTCACCAGCCAGTCTACTATCACTGTACCTCATTTTTTCAGACATTCTGCATGGCATCCATCCAACCCAGGTGCCTTACCTGCTCTCATCATCTTAACAGCTGCCTTCACTTCATCTTTCCTTATTTCTCCTCCATTTTTCTCGCTCATCACGGTCATTTTCTTAGCACTTCCCACTGCAACTACATTTCCCGCCCTATCCTCCTTCATAATTAGCAACTCCCTAAAATACTCTGCCCACCTTCCTCTCAATGCCTTCCCTTCCATTATCATCTCTCCATCTGTACCTTTTACCTTTTCTTCTCTACTTGATTCGCCTCCTTTTCCTCTCGTAATTTCTTTCCAAAACATCTTTTTATTACATACATACATATACCAAGGCTTTTTCCCCCTTACAAGGGAGGTAGCCAAAAAAGAAAAGGCATAAAATTATTCCCACCCATTCCATCCCTGAATACACTCCACACCCCTCCACCCTCCCTCTTATCTTAGCACCTCCTGGATGACGGATCATCCCTGCACCTTGTCCACTGCCCTGGGTCAGAAGCAGTGTCGCAAGACACAGCACATCCACAGCAAGGCCGCTTCATTAAATTGGTGACCCACCCCTCTCTGTCCCCCCATACATAAAAGGAGAAAATGGGGAGAAATCCCTTCGGGCTGCGTCAAATTTTGCTCACATACTACTTCACCCCCGATTCCACCTCATGCATCACAACATCATCCATTTACAACCATTCTCCATTCACCCCTGTCTTCTGTCCTCTCCCGTCCTTCCTCAATAGACATTCCCCTCTTCCCCAAAGCTCCCTTCACCCCATCCATCCACCTCATCGTAGGACGTCCCCTCATGTTCACTCCCTCCACATCTGCCATCCATACCTCTTTTATTAGTTTTTCTGTCATACTCTTACCCTATGTCACATCTGCTATCCTCTTTGCCTCCTTTATCTTATGCTTTACTTCTCTACTTTGTACCTCTCATATGATTCCCTCATCCTAATTTGTAACCAATCTATGAAAGCTTGCTTCTCTTCTACACCCTTCTTTGCTTCCTCATCCCACCACTCACTACCCTTCCTTCTATTTTCTCCCATCCTCCTTGTTCCACACACCATCTTTGCACACATTATGACTTCCTCCTTGAACCATCCCCATTCCTCCTCCACTCCTAATTATGCTTTATCCTTCACTCCCTCTCACTCCTCTCTCAGCTTCTTATACTCCTTTTCCTTTTCTTTCTTATTTAAACAGTTCACTCTAAGTGAATAGACAGAGTGGTTTGGAAATGTGGAGTTCCAGGAAAAAATTGTAGTGGAGAGTTGATGGTGGAGATGTGTCTAGAGAGTTGATGATAGCAAATAGTGTTTAGAAAGAAAGTCAAGCATAAGTACACATGGGAGAGGGTGGTGGGTGGAAGGGTGGTATATAGAGTGTTATTGGCCTATATAGTGGTAACCAGGAATATAGTAGGAAGAGTTAAAGATGTAAATGTTCAAAGGGGAGAGAGTAGGGGAATATCAGATAATTTTTTGGTGGAAGGTAAGTTGAGAGTGGAGGATAAGTGGGGAAGAAGGAAAAGGACAGAAGGTAGGGAGGTACTAAGAGTGAACTGCTTAAATGAGAAAATGGAGAAATATGTTGTAGTTGAAAATGTTGTATGATTATAAATTAGATATGTTGCATGTTGTCTCCCAGGTAGGAGACATGGATGACCCTTCATCCATGAGGAGCTAAGATGAGAGGAAAACAAGGGTGGTGGATGGGAGTGGAATGGGTGAGGGTAGGTGCATGCCTTTGACTTGGCTACCTCCCTTGTAAGGGGGAAAAAGCCCTTGTTATATGCGTACTAGATAGATGATGAGGAATAGACTTTTGGGAATGGATGCTAAGAGGAGACTGTATGAAGGAGTGATTGTGCCAACAGCACTGTATGGGGCAGAAACATGGAACATAAGAGGGGAAGAGAGAAGGAGTTTGAATGTGTTTGAGATGAGGTGTCTGAGAAGTATGATGGAGGTTACTAGGCTAGAGTGAGAAATGAGGAGGTGAGGAGAAGAACGGAGGTGGAGAGGGAGTTGGGAGATAGGGTTGATGAAGGCAGATGTGGAGGGAGTGAACATGAGGGGCCGTCCTAGGATGAGGTGGATGGATGGGATGAAGGGGGCTTTGGGGAAGAGGGGAATGTCTGTTGAGGAAGGACAGGAGAGGACAGAAGATAGGTGAATGGAGAATGGTTGTATATGGATGATGTTGTGATGCATGAGGTGGAATGGGCAGGGGGATGGGGGGTGAGGTAGTATGTGTGAGCAAAATTTGACGCAGCCCGGGGGGACGGAGAGGGGGGGTCGCCGATTTAATGAAGCGGCCTTGCTGTGGATGTGCTGTGTCTTGTGACACTGCTTCTGACCCAGGGCAGTGGACAAGGTGCAGGGATGATCCGTCATCCAGGAGGTGCTAAGATAAGAGGGAGGGTGGAGGGGTGTGGAGTATATTCAGGGATGGAATGGGTGGGAATGATTTTATGCCTTTTCCTTTTTGGCTACCTCCCTTGTAAGGGGGAAAAAGCCTTGGTATATGTATGTATGTAGATAGATGATTATAAATGCAGTTTTGTTTTGATTTGTTTTTTATTTGCTTCTGACCCAGAGCAATGGGCAAGATGCAGGGATGACCTGTCATCCAGGAGGAGCCAAGATAAGAGGGAGGGAGGGAGGGGTGGTGAATGGGGGTGGAATAAGTAGGAGTGGATTTATGCCTTTTGTCTTTGGCTACCTCCCTTATAAGGGGGAAAAAGCCCATGGTATATGTATGTATGTTTTGATATTCATGGCAAATGGGTACTTTCTTTTTATAGCATGAAGGTGTGAACAAGTCTGTCTTCATAATCTTCTTCCAAGGAGAACAACTTAAGAACAAAGTCAAGAAGATCTGTGAAGGTTGCCGTGCTACAATGTACCCATGTCCTGAGTTAGGTTCTGAGCGGAAAGAGATGGTCCAGGGTGTCCAGACACGCCTTGAAGACTTGACCACGGTTTGTGATGTCTTGTTTTCTACTACAGGGTGCTGAATGAAAATATAAGAGGTGGAATCATAGTGATGGTAAAGGAGAGCTTTGAGGAAAGTAGCAGAAAGGAGAGATAGCATAAGTTAAAAGTTACTTAACAATCAGCATGAGTGTGATTTAAAGTCCCTAAGTATTGAGTGCATAAAACTTATCCAGTCAGTATCCCATATGGAGGGAGGGAAGTGCCTATGAATGAGCAGTGGGATGATCATTTCAAGTAACTGTGCCAATAAAGTTAAGATGAAATAGGATGACTGTTTTCATATTAATTGTTTGAAGAAGACTTACTTGAAATGGACAAAGTTTTTATTATGTAGTCTCATTATTAAGAGAGAAATTCTCCAGAGAACTAATGGGTAAATTTAATTTTAGAAAGAAAGAAAAGTGCTATTACCTGTAGTAAAGATGTTTTGAAAGAGGTAGGTATGTACAGACTAGTAAGAGTCATTCCATTTTTGCATGGTTGTCATTTTGTAGGTGCTGACGCAAACGACCGACCATCGCCACCGCGTGTTGGCTGCTGCTGCCAAACATTTGCGTACTTGGTTCATCAAAGTTCACAAGATTAAAGCTATTTACCACACACTCAACCTCTTCAACCTTGATGTTACCAACAAGTGTTTGATTGCTGAATGCTGGCTGCCAACATATGATATGGGCTGCATCAGTGAAGCTTTAAGGAAAGGAACGGTAAGATGCAAAATTTGATATTAAGTAAAATGTTCTCTTTTAAGGATAGTGGTGATGGTCTTGCAAGACAGACATTGTAGGGAATTATCTTCATGCTGCTTTCTTTCTTTTATGAGGAAATTTAATTCCTTGGCACATTTTTATAAAAATGTACATACATACATACATGTATGTATGTATGTATGTACATTTTTATAAATTGACTGTGTCATTAATGGGGCTCAAATGTTTTTATTTCATCTTTCAGGAGAAGTCTGGAAGCTCTGTGCAGCCCATCTTAAACCGCATGGACACAACAATGCAACCTCCAACATTTCACAGAACCAACAAGTTCACCACTGGTTTTCAGACCCTGATTGATGCCTATGGTGTTGCAACTTACAGAGAAGTCAACCCAGGTACATATCTGTGGGGCCAACTTTGTTATCTGTATTTTAGGCATTATATAAACATTGAACAAATGTAAATAATTTTTTTATGTAAATACATACATATACTGGAAGGCCTTTTCCCCATTACGAAGGGGGTGGCTGGCTAAGTCAAAGCATTACACCCATCATTTACCATCCAAAGCCCATCACATGTAGAGATGCAGTACTGATGACAATTCAAAGTTTCTTCTCAGAGAAGACTACAGGAGGTCCTGAGGACCATTACTAACTGCTGTGGGGTTGTAGGTTTCTATTGACTGAAAGATTAGAGATTGTGTTTGTTTTGAATTATTAATAGCTTAAAGTTACAGTAAATGTTTTTTTTAGTCTTTCAAAAATGGCTCTTTTGTTGCCCAAGTAGTTAGTCTTTGCCCTTCATTGGTCTTGTTTAATTCTGAAATACTTTATAAACTTTGACTCATCTTTCAGCTTTGTACACAACAACAACTTTCCCATTCCTGTTTGCTGTGATGTTTGGAGATGCTGGCCATGGAATTCTGATGAGTGCTTTTGCCCTATGGATGGTACTGAAGGAGAAATCACTTGCAACACTGAAAACTACAAATGAGGTACAGTTGTGTCATGGGCATCCATACTGGTGCAAGTCATACAGAACTATTCACAAAGTGTTTTAGAAAGTTGAGACTTTCATACATACATGTATACATACATATGTAGATACGAGTTTTTTTTTAGAGTAATGGACCTGAGGCTGAGAAAATGGTACATAAAAAAAAAAAAAAAAAAAAAAAAGAGAAGAAAAGAGTAAATTGGAAAATAACATACTAACAAAGATGGTATGGTTTCAGGACTAAACAAATTAAATGACTATTTGTAAATAAAGAAACCAGACATAAAGGGAATTGTGGAGACAAAATTAAAAGGTCTACTACCATTAAATACTGTGGGACAAGGTCTATACAACCATTGGGTGAAAAATAGAGTGAAGAAACAGGGTGGAGGAGTCATGATTTTGATTAAGAAAGGTTTAAATGTGACAAAGATAACAGGAGGAAAAAATAATGTGGAATTGGTTATGGTTAAAGTTGAAAACAGAAACATGAAAAGTAGAAAATTGTTCCGAAGAATACAAACTCTTCGGTACTCCTTACCCAAGGATTACTTCGCGTAACCCAAAGTTTCTACCACTAATACTGTGTGTTGTTTGAAAAACACTCACTCCATGGGTCTGGGCAACCATTATCCTCGGTAAGGGGCCCTCCTGGGGCAAGGGGGCCCCCCCCTTCCCCCACAAGCATAGGCTGCTAAAGCACCATTGTCTTCGTGGTAACGATAGAGTCAACATCTCTCATGTTACGGCTAAAGTTTCTTAAGTTTGTTTGGGGAACGGTATTCCCCTCTATATTCTAGTGCAGTGCTTTGATTTTCGTACTCCACGGGCACGATTGGCGCCATTCCTGGCCTCTGTAGATTGTGACGAAAATAGGGCAACCTGCTTCGGCCATCGCAACCTCCCAGGGGCTTCCTTTGTTTTGAGCGTTCTGTATCGAAGCCATCCGCTCACCTGGGATTTCTTGAGCGCCCTCTTCCTATCCTGCTTCATTTCCTTAGCCTTCACCGAGTATTCTACGCTTCTCTGTAAGTATGGAATCTGGTCATAGTGTTGTTGTTCGAAATAGGGTGTGTCCCTTCGACAACGGAGAATTTCTCTGCCGGGCTTCTCTCCCGCTAGCCGACGCGGACCCTCATGCTTGGTGTGTTCGCTGTAGAAAGATGGAGTGTTCCCCTTCATCCCCTTGTGCCACGTGCGCTCAATGGGATGATAAGCAGTGGTCCACGTATTTCCATGCTCACAGGAAAGTGCATGCAAAGAACAAAGGACGCAAGCAGGGAAGATGGCTTCCCCCCTCACCCGAAACAAAGGGAAGGCATACTACGCCTGCGGAGGACACGGGCAGTTCTCTCCCTCCTCCAAAGTGTAGTAGACGGAAAGGTTGTACAACATCGGCCTCGAGTCAGTTTCAGGCTAAGTTGGCTCCTATTCCGTCACCCAAGGTGGTTAGCTTTGACGGGCATGCGCCTCTGGCCCCCGGGTACGAGCTTTTTCCCGGATATGTCAGCGGCCGCCCCTCCCACTGCGTTTTCCGGCAGCTTAAACCCCACACGGACAAAGGACCCGACTTCGGAGCTAAAGAGCGCTTCGGCCTCTTCTTCTAATCGGGAGTCCCGCAGTCCACCTTCAATCCAGCGTAAGACGAGATGGGTCATCAACGGAACCCTTTCTATGCCCGGTGGGCAGGAGGCCCGAGGTGTACCCATGCGCGCGCTAGTCGCAGATAACTCCTCGTCCAGAGGTGGCAGTCTCCCCTTGGAGTCTCCCGGAACATCCGCACCCAGGCGGGACTCGCCAAGCGGGCACTCCCAGGACCTCCTCCCCACCCTGTGTTCACTCATTACGACACTCAAGGAACAGATGGAGGAACAACGGGAATTTTTCCGTGCTTCTCAAGCTCAGTTCATGCACCACCCGGAAGCTCGTCAGGAGTCACCACCCCTAAGGGCCCCCCTCGACCATCTTCCGCGTGATCAGAACACCCCTGAACCCATCAGTGACGACGAGGGAAGCGCAAGGTTCCTCCCTGACCATGCAGATCCCTCCTATGACGACGACGATATCCACAGCGCCGTAGGGGGGGGGGCACGTTCCCTTTCCCCTTCCGATTCCCAGTCGGAATCCCCGATGGTGGTCAAACCTTCCTTCTCAGACATCCTTGCGAGAGTTCGGAGGGCCAATCGACTGGGCCCCCCGAAAGAAGAGGAAGCCACATTCGAGTCAGAGATCTTCATGACGGGCAACTCTCAGAGAGCGCAGCCTCCTTCAATCCACCTTCCATGGAGTACGCAGACAGCGAGAGCCATGACCCAAGCCTCCGACGCTCTCGCAAAACGGACAACTGAGAAGGCGCGTTGGCTTCCGGTTCCAGTGGAACACCAGAAGCGCTTCTACACCCCATCGGGGACAACCCTCGGTGCAGCCTCGATCCCGGCCAGGTTACCAGAGCTGGTTAAAGCGGACGCGGAATCGCTACGCAGAAGAAGCGGACGCGGAATCGCTACGCAGAAGAAGCGGACGCGGAATCGCTACGCAGAAGAAGCGGACGCGGAATCGCTACGCAGAAGAAGCGGACGCGGAATCGCTACGCAGAAGAAGCGTCCTCCTCTCCGGCAGGGAAGTCAGCGACCACATTCAATCACTGGCTCTGTCCCTGGCGGTGAACTCCTGGCTAGAACGCCTCCTTGCCTCGGTAATGGAGTTCTTACCCGAACTACAGCCCCAGGAAGAATGCGACCTCCAGGCTCTATTGGAAAGCGCGAGCAGAGCCCTGAAGCATCAGGCTTCCTGTCTCTCAACGTCCTGGGCCAATATCGAGTCCCGCAGGAGAGACACCATCCTCGGGGACCCCAGTGACCCCCTCCTCAGAGAGATTTATGCTCCTTTGAAGAGGGCCCCCCTTCTCACCCACATGCTAATTCCCCCAGAAATGGTGGACTCAGCAATCCATAACGCAAACCAATTGATGCACAACAGAGCCATCGAGAGAACAGCCGTCCCTAGCTCGAGGCCAAGGACCACCCCTCCATCGACCCCTCGGTCCTCTCAGACGCAGAGGCAGCCTTTTCATCTCCCTAAGAGGGCCCCCCTATTCAAAGTCGAAAGCACAGACAGGAAAGCCCCGCCCCTTTCCCAATAGAGAACAGGGGCGCAAACATAAGAGAGGCTCCGGACCCCACCGCAGGAAATTCTAGGAACTCGCCTGCCCTCCCGCACAGGATAGGAGGTTGCCTCTCTCTCTGCTGGAGGGCATGGGAGGCGGCCGGGGCGGAGGACTGGACCATCCAGGTCATCAAGGCAGGCTATTGCCTTCCTTTTCACACCATCCCCAGCCTCTCTCCCTATCCCATCCAAGTCAGCAACTGCCATCCGGACTCGGATCGCAGGTGGGCCCTAGCGGAGGAAATCTCCGCTCTTATTCAGAAAGGAGCTCTAGAGGAAGTCTTGACTCTGGACCCGGGGTTCTACTCGAGGCTATTCCTCGTAGCAAAGGCAACAGGGGGGTGGAGACCAGTCATCGATCTGTCTCCTCTCAACAAGTTCCTTTCCCTGACGAAGTTCCGAATGGACACCCCAGAGGCCGTAAGGGCGTCTATCAGGGAAGGAGACTTCATGGTGTCGCTGGACCTCCAGGATGCCTATTTCCAAATACCTTTGCATCCCTCATCCAGAAAATTCCTCCGCTTCAGTTTTTCTCTTGGCCCTTGCGTCTTCCAAGAGGGTCGGGGAGTTGCATGCCATCTCTTATCGAGTCGCCCACTTGAAGGGATGGCAAGAGGTCTCCTTCACTTTTCTGCCCCAATTCATTGCCAAAAACCAGGATCCGGCCAAAGCCGACCTTAGATTCTGGTCCTTTAGTATTCCTTCCTTAGACGACTTTGTAGGGGGCGAGCATGCAGAAATGGTACTATGCCTGGTACGTGCTATCCGTACCTACCTCAGGAGGACTAAGCATCTTAGACCAGACTTGCCAAGATTGTTCGTCTCTTCCAGGGGTAAGCCCAAGCCCGTCACTAAGACTTCCATTTCTTACTGGATCAAGGAAGTCATCTGCAGGGCCTACACCATGAGCCCCATGGATTGCCCTAGAGCAAAAGCTCATGACCTCAGGGCAATAGGGACCTCCCTAGCCTTCCGAAAGAACCTGTTGGTCAACCAGGTCCTTCAAGCAGGTATATGGAAGTCCCAGACTACTTTCACTTCCTTTTACCTCAAAAGTCATGTGGGAATCCTTAGGGGCCTTCTCTCTGGGTCCCATAGTGGCTGCCCAGGAAGTCCTGAGATGACATACCCCTTACCAATGGCACACAGCCAACCCCGAAACCTCATCTAGGTTCTGGTTCGGCGACCACCGTGATACCTATCCAAAGTCCTTCTCATACTCCTACATTCCCTTCCCGCACCGAGGGCTCTCAAGCATTCCAAGGGAATCAATTCAAGCCCTGCAAGTGGTACAAAGTGAGTATACCCTGTCTGTCTCCATTCCTGGGTACGGAACTAGGTGCCCTTCACAGTTTAGGGGAATGTATAAGGGTCTGGTCAACGTAGGTCTTAGCACACAATTTTTTCCTTACGGAGGTTTCCCAGGCTAGATAACTACTTCCTTCCCAACTAAGTCCGAGTCTCTTTGGGTAAGGAGTACCGAAGAGTTTGTATTCTTTGGAACAAATGTAATTTTCGCAGGAAAATTAATTTTTCCCTGATACAAACCTGAGGTACTCCTTACCTCTAATGGCCCTCCTCAGCCACCCCTCTAATAGTTCCTTCTACCTGGCCTGTCAAACCTCGTGATTATTTTCATACCTGGCTCAGACAATGGTGCTTTAGTGGCCTATGCTTGTGGGGGAAGGGGGGGCCCCTTGCCCCAGGAGGGCCCCCTTACTGATGATAATGGTTGCCCAGACCCACGGAGGGAGGTGTTTTTGAAACAACACACAGTGTGGTCTTATCAAAGTGATTAGTATTTTCTTCACCATTTCTTCATCCATGTATGTAAATGCCACTTTGACTGTTCTTATTAAATGATAAGTTTCTCCAAAAATCTTGTTTATATGTTTCTCATATGACATATTATTCATAATAATGACTCCCAGGTCCTTCTCATTTTCTACTTTTTTTATTTCTCCTCCTATTCTTTTTTTGCTTTTTCCAAATTCCATTATACTACACTTCTTAGTATTGAGCTCCATCTCCCACTTCCTACACCATTCCCATACTTTATTGAGATCACTCTGTAGTGACTCACAATCTTCTTCAGTGTTCACTTTTTTTAACAGTTTTGCATCATCTGCAAAGAAGCTCATGTAACTTTCAATTTCTTCATCCATATCATTAATATATATAGCAAACATTATTGGGGCCAGAACTGTTCCTTGTGGAGCACCACTTATTACTTCATCCCAATTAGTGTTTGTCTCTTATCACTACTCTCATTTTTCTTTCTTGCAAAAAGTCTTCTATCCATTTAAGCAGTTTGCCATGTATTCCTCCTTCAGTTTCTAATTTCTTAAGCAACTTCTTATGTGGTACTTTGTCAAAATCTTTTTTTAGGTCTAGAAATGCACAATCAGCCCATCCATCTGTTTCTTGTATTATATCTATTAGCCTTGAATAGAAACATATTAAATTGGTGATGCATGATCGTCCTTGTCTGAATCCAAATTGCCTTGGATTTAGCACGTTGTTTTTCTAAATACCTTACCCATCTACTTTTGATAATTCACAGATTTTTGCTATTGTACTTGTTAGAGAGACTGTTCTTTAGTTGGTAGGGTCTTTATTTCCCAATTTATATATAGGTACTATATTTGCTCTTTTCCAATCTTTTGAAACTTTTCCTTCTTTCAAGGAACTGTTTATTATACATACATATACATACATACATATACCAAGGCTTTTTCCCCCTTACAAGGGAGGTAGCCAAAAAGGAAAAAGCATAAAATCATTCCCACCCATTCCATCCCTGAATACACTCCACACCCCTCCACCTTCCCTTTAATCTTAGGACCTCCTGGATGATGGGTCATCCCTGCACCTTGTCCACTGCCCTGGGTCACAAGCAGTGTCGCAAAACACAGCACATCCACAGCAAGGCCACTTCATTAAATCGGTGACCCCCCCTCTCTGTCCCCCCATGCATAAAAGGAGAAGACGGGGAGAAATCCCTTTGGGCTGCGTCAAATTTTGCTCACACATACTACCTCACCCCCCATCCCCCCGCCCATTCCACCTCATGCATCACATCATCATCCATATACAACCATTCTCCATTCACCCCTGTCTTCTGTCCTCTCCTGTCCTTCCTCAACAGACATTCCCCTCTTCCCCAAAGCCCCCTTCACCCCATCCATCCACCTCATCCTAGGACATCTCCTCATGTTCACTCCCTCCACATCTGCCTTCCATACCTCTTTTACTAGTCTTTCTTCACTCATTCTTTCCATGTGTCCAAACCATCCTAATACTCTTTCATCAACCCTATCTCCCAACTCCCTTTCCACCCCCGTTCATCTCCTCACCTCCTCATTTCTCACTCTATCTAGCCTAGTAACCCCCATCATACTTCTTAGACACCTCATCTCAAACACATTCAAACTCCTTCTCTCTTCCTCTCTTATGTTCCATGTTTCTGCCCCATACAGTGCTGTTGGCACAATCACTCCTTCATACAGTCTCCACATAGCATCCATTCCCAAATGTCTATTCCTCATTACACTCTTCAACCCACCAAGGCATTTACTGGCTTCTCTCAATCTACATTCTACCTCCACCTTCACTCCACCTTTTCCTGCCACATTTGCACCCAAGTATCTAATACTATCCACTTCCTCCAGTCGCTCTCCCTTAATGCTCACTTCCAGTCTACTGCCACTTTCACCCCTTGTACATCTCATCACCTTACTTTTACCCACATTTATCTTTAGCTTTCTTCTATCACATACTCTCCCAAACTCTGTCACCAACTTCCTCAGTCCCTCCTCCGATCCTGGCACAAGTGCAGTGTCGTCCGCAAGCAACAGCTGGCTCACCTCCCCTTTTCTCCATTTTCTTTAACCATCTCCAATCCCTGACCCACTACCCTTGCATTTACCTCTCGCACTACCCCATCCATGTATAAGTTGAACAACCAGGGCGACATAACGCATCCTTGACGAAGTCCCACCTTTACCTCAAACCACTCACTCTCCATTTCTAATCCTGACACAAGCTCTACTACTCTCATAAAAACTTTTGACAGCTCCTAGAAGTTTTTCTCCTATCCCATATATCTGCATAACCTCCCACAGTGCCTTTCTGTCTACCCTATTGTAAGCCTTTTCCAGATCCATAAAAACCCAAAAAACATCCTTCCCCTTTCCTATAGCTTTCTCACATATTTGTCTTCCCACAAAGATCTGATCTACACAACCTCTACCCGTCCTAAATCCACACTGCTCCTCATCAATTACTCCCTCTGCTCCTCTCCTAATCCTCTCAATCAAGATCCTCCCATAAGCCTTCCCAACTACACTTAAAAAGCTAATCCCTCTGAAACTACTACATTCACACTTTATTATGCTATGTATTTTGTCTGCCAGTTCATTCCTGCATTGTTTCAAAATCCAGTTTGCTATTTCATCTGGTCCATGTAATTTTCTGTCATCAAGATTACTCAAGTGTTTCATTATTTCATTCTTTGTTATTTCTATTTCTTTCATAGGGGGGACTTTCTCTTCCCATTCGATCTCTCCAGGTTGTCTGTTCTCTCTTGTAAACACCGATTTAAAATGCTTGTTCATAATTTCTGCCATTTCTATTTCCTCTGTGTATTCAACTCCTCCTTGTCGTAATTTCTCTGATTCTTGTTTGTTTTTCAGTTTGTTGTTTACAAATCTGTAAAATAGTTTTGGTTGATCTTTACATTTTTCTATGACATCTTTTTCATATTTTCTCTTTTCCTCTCTGGACACTTGTACATATTCATTTCTATAACAAGTATATATTTTCAATTTTTCAGGTCTTTCGTCTTTTTTCCATTTTGTCCAAGCTTTATCTCTTTTGTCTTTTAACTCCCCACAACTTTTGTTGTACCAGCACTTTACATATTCTTTTTCTTGCTTTTGTCTTGGGACATGCTTTTCCACTCCTTTTTTATAAATTTTTGTCCAAATATTCCATTTCTCTTCCACTGTTGTTTCCTCTTTGTATATTCTTTCCCAGTTTTCTTTTTGAAAGAATTCTCTTATTTTATCAAAATTTGCTTTTTCATACATCAATCTTCCTTTTCTATATTGTTCATTTCTTTTCATGTATTTTTCCTCATTTAGTTCCAGTTCAATCAATATGTGGTCACTTTTACTTATTGGTGTCTTATATTCAATCTTTTCCACTATTTCAGGTTCTGATGTGATTATTAGGTCTAGTCTTGATGGTTCTTCATTTCTATACCTAGTGTTCTCTTGAATCCATTGTGTCATTGTATGGTCAATAATCATCTCAAGTAGAACATTTCCCCATGAGTCATCTCCACCCTTTACTGTCATCTCTTCCTAGCAGACTTCTTTGCAATTTAAGTTGCCCATCATAACTATTCTTCCTCCATCTTCCAATATCTTATTTAATGTTATCCTTGTGTCTTCTGACATACTTTTATGTTCTCTCTCTTCCCACGAGGCTGTTTTTGGAGGTGCATAATTTATTACAAACTTTCTGCTCTTCTTATCTCTGTCTTCCACTTCGATTGTAATCGTCTCTATTCTTTCCATATGTGACACTCCTCATGTTTATATCCTTCTTAGTCAGGAACATAACTCCACCCCCTTGTTTTGTCTCTCTGTTTCTAATTTAATAATTATATGCATCATGTCCTACACTGTTGGGTGGTAGTGGACCTTTTAATTTTGTCTCTACAATTCCCATTATTTCCAGTCCTTTTTCCTTCAGATAATCATTTAGTTCATTCAATCCTGTTATTAATCCATCTATATTTGTGTAAGACACTCTTAATTTTCTGCTACTTACATTGTATTTTCTGTTTCCCTTTTGTTTTTCTCTGTTATGACACATTTCCTCACTTTCATATTCACTACTCTCCAATAGAATTCCTCTATTTCTGACTCTGATCTCATCTCGTTTTTTTCTTTAGCTTCTTGTCTTTTTGTCTTCTCATCCTCTCTTTCCTCTTTATTCATTTCTCTTTTTATCCATACCTGCTAGTTTCCCTGTTTTTGCTAAGATATTCTCTGTTGTCATATGTGACCTGAATTTAACCTTAATTGGTCTGGTCTTATCTGTACTATATTTCCCGAGCCTATACATTTCTTCAATTTGTTTCCCGATTTTAGGTTCATCTTCCTGAACTAATTCTAATATACTATTTACTTTTTCCTCTTTGATTCTTGTGGTTCTATTTAGAATATACTTCTCTTACATTCCTAATATAATTATACATTTCTTTTTATCTGCTAAGTCTCTTACTATATTCTCCTTCTGTCTCATCACTTTAATAACTGTGTCTTCAGTTTCTTTCATCTGCTGTTTTACATACATACATACATATACCAAGGCTTTTTCCCCCTTCCAAGGGAGGTAGCCACAAAGGGAAAGGCATAAAAACACTCCCACCCATTTCATCCCTAAATACACTCCACACCCCTCCCACCCTTCCTCTCATCTGAGCACCAGGGTTCAGGGATGACCCGTCATCCAGATGGTGCTCTGCTGTTTTACTATGTCATTAAATGCATTTTTGTTGTTCTCTTTGATTTTTTTCCATTCCTGTGTTTCTTTTGCTATGGACTCTTTATTCTCTTTATTATTCTTTAATTCCTCATTCTCATCTTTTACTTCTTTTAACTGTCTTTTTAATACTTCTATTTAGTTAGTTTTTGGTTCACCTTCTCTAATTCTTCCAGTTTTTCAACTCTCTGCGTGATCTGTGTGAGTTCACCGAACCTATCCTCCCAATGTTTGACAATTTTCTCAATTTTTTCTTCTAGGCTTGCTAATCGGGGAGGGTTGGCTTCCCCCCCTCATTAAATCATTGAAAATTGTTATCTTCACCTTCCATTGTGCTGCTCTTATCTATATTTCTAATCTTTATATTTGTATTAATCCCTTCTTTGTCACTAAAGTCATCTGGCCCGCGTTTGTTTACAAGGCGTCTGCCTGCCTGGACCAAATTCTCCCCTTCCTTATTTCCTTCCATTTCCCTCAGTAATCCCTCCCCTTCTCCTTTTTCATCACCTTCCCACTACACCACAAGCTTTCCCCTTCCCTATAAATACAACACAGGTACTTCCTTGTCGTTGTGATCCTTGAAATTCTTGGATAACTCCAGAGTCTGAACTTCACTGCCACTTTGACTGACGTGTATGTGTGTGTGTTTATATATATATATATATATATATATATATATGTATATGTGTATACACACACACACACACATACACACACATACATACATATACCAAAGGGTTTTTTCTCCTACAGGGGGGGAGTAGCCAAAAAGAAAAAGGTATAGAAACCACTCCCACCCATTCCATTTCCTATATATTCCACTCCCCTCCTCCCTCCCTCTTATCCTGGCACCTCCTGGTGTATATGTATACACATATACATATATATATATATATATATATATTTACAGATATGGAAAATTTTCTTTGGTGGTCGTTACATCATTCTCTTGATGGGACTGTTCTCCATCTACACTGGAGTAATCTACAATGATGTATTCTCCAAGTCTTTCAACATTTTTGGATCTTCTTGGCATGTGAAACCTGGCATTCCTGATACGACATTGATTAATGACAAGCAGGTCACCCTTAACCCAGGTGACCGTGAAGAATATATAGGAACTCCATATCCTGTTGGGTTGGATCCTATGTGGCAGGTGAGTAATTTTTTATTGTAGAATGCTTCATTACCCATTTGTATTTACAGGAACATCACAGTTGATATGAGCTATATATTCACCTCATTCTCAGTTTTCCCCTCATGTTCACTCCATCCACCTCTGCCTTCTACACTCATTTTGCTGGACTTTTTCACTTGTTCTTTTGATTTGCCTAAGCCATCCTGGTATTATTTGATCAGCCTCATCTCCCAGTTCCCTTTCCACCTCTGCTCTCTGTCTCACATCCACATTTCTCACTATCCATCCTAGCAGTCCACACCATACTTCTTTAAACACTCAGATATCTTTATGCTTTTTGTCATCCCATAATACCTCCCAGTCAGTTCTGTTTTCTTATTTCTTCTCAACAACCATTCCTCATATGCATGTCTTCTGCACCACCACTGTCCCACTATTCACTGCCCCTCCTCTTCCCTCCTATCCTCTTTACCCTACACACCATTTTTGTACACTTGACTCTTCTAGAACATATTCATTCCTCCTCTACTCCTGTTTCTCCTTTATCCTTTACTACATCCCATAGCTCTCAGCTTTGCCCAATATTCTTTCTCTCTCTCCTCGTTCAATATCAGCACCTCTCTGCTTACTTCCTTTTTCTTCTTTCTCCACTTGATTTGTACTCTGCAGTTTCATTTTCACCCACATCATCCTCAGTGATACACCCTTCCATTCTACCACACATACATCTCTTCAGTTACCAATAGGGTCACTCCATCCTTCCTTTGCCCTCTTACCTCTCCCAACACTCTACATACCACATTTCCAAACTCAAACTTGCGGTACTCCCCAAGGCAGGCTTAGCTCCTCTTGGGGATCGGTGCCACCTGCGTAGAGCTGATGGCCAGGGGTGGTTGCTGCTGTTTGGCCCCCAACTCTTGGGGTTGGGGGGTGGTCCCACGACGAAGACGCTGCAGCTTCACAGATAACACAACAGAAATCCAATCCATCCGAATCCGCACAGGCAACAAATCAACACTGACAATAGTTAACATGTACATTCCCCCCCCCCAATCATCCCTCACAGTTCCAAACACCTTCAGGCCTCAACTTAGCCAACTAGCCTCAATCTCCAACCTGATCATGGGTGGTGACTTCAACGCCAAGTCGTCTGCCTGGTATGTCGACAACCCTGACACAGACAGAGGGCTTGTTATACAGACTCAGTTTGACTCATTGACTATCATGAACAACACACATAATCATACACACATCCCACACCAAGCCCTCTACTCTCCCTCCTCTCCTGATATCACCTTCTGTTCCCCCTGCCTAACCCCAACAACATCATGGAGAGTGGCTGGAACCCTTGGTTCTGACCACCTTCCAATCATCATCACCACCAAAACAAGATGCACCCCAGTTGGCCACAGACACACATACACCAATTACAAGAGAGCTAACTGGGAAGCTTTTACTGAAGAGACAGAACAACATTTTGAAACACTTAACAGTACACCAATCACAAACATAAACAATGCTGTACACACTTTTAATACATACAAAACGCAGACAAGAAATACATCCCTAGAGGCAACAGAAAATCACACAACCCCAACTTCACACCAGAAATCCAAGGCCTTATCAGACAACGTGACACACTTAAACACAGTACCCCCACACCTATCCCTCAAAACATAGACCAAATACAAACACTAAACACTGTAATTGCCAATAAAATACACGAACAAAAAACACAAAAATTGGCAAAACTTTATCAATACACTTGATCACAAAACAAACACCAGCAAATTGTACAAAATACTCAACGGCATTACACTATCCAACAGTAACACTACACGCTCTCACGCAGCAATAATCATAACAACAGATAATCTACCCTCAAACAGACAACAAGCAAACGCACTCATAAGTCATTTTGTACAGACAAGCCATCTCACTTCTCACCCTGACGACCGACGCACCATTTGACGTAAGAAATACTTTCCTACAGACTCAAACTATACACCCTTTATAGACAGTCAGACAAAACACATAATACATAATCTCAAACACTCATCTGCCTGTGGCTCTGATAACATAAGCAACATCCACCTAAAACACATTGGACCACAAGGTATACACGCACTCACAAACATTGCAAACTACAGCTATTCACACAACACTATACCCGACATCTGGAAGCATGGTAAAATAATCACCATTCCAAAACCGAACAAAGACCCAACAATCCCAACATTGCACCACCCAGTCACACTTCTCTGCACCCCCTCTAAAATCATTGAACACCTAATACTTAAACTTGTCACACCACATATTCCCCTTGCTGACTCACAACATGGTTTTAGGCCACTACACTCCACAAACACTCTTCTGATAAACCTCACACAAAGAATTTTTGATGGCATCAATTCAGATAGGCCCCACCACAGAACACTTCTTATAACATTAGACATTAGTAAAGCTTTTGATGCTATCCCCCACCACAACCTAACAAATAAAATATATAACACAAACATGCACAATAATACTAAAAGATGGCTGGCCAATTATCTGGCAGGTAGGAATGCTTACGTGTCATATAATGGCCAATTATTGCACATCAGAAACATTAAGAATGGGGTACCACAGGGCTCAGTTCTATCCCCCACACTATTTAATCTATACATGCATGACTTACCCACACCAGACACCTCAGAAATACTAATCTCTTCCTACGCAGACGACATAACAATCACATGCACACATCGTAACACAGACAAAGCTGCAGAAATAATCCAGCCATACCTTGATACACTCAACACATGGTTCATCACAAACAGACTCAAAATAGCTCCAACCAAATCTACAGCAACACTTCTCACCAACTGGACAAAAGAACACAAATACATACCTCATCTCTACATCAACAACACTCTAATACCACACACAAACACACCGAAAATTCTTGGTGTAACATGCGATACATCCATGTCTTTCAAACAACACATCACAAACATAAAAAACAAATGCACACCTAGACTTAACGCACTTAAGTCAATCACTGGAACAACATTTGGACAAAACAAAGAAACTAATATAACAATATACAAACAATGCATACGCTCAGTGATGAATTATGCGAGTCCTGCATGGGCTCCTAATCTCAGCGAGACACACAACACCCTTCAAATCATACAAAACAAAGCCCTAAAAACAATTACAGGCTGCACAAATACAACACCTACAGACCATTTACACCATGAAACAAAAGTCCTCAAAGTCAAGGACCACCTCGACATGAGAGGCACACAAACACTTGCCGCAGCCACCACAAACACATCACACCCGCTACACTACATAGCAGAACACCCACACACACCAAGAAACATTAAAACAACACCCAAAGACCTTTATCACGCACAGATACTCTCTTCTCTTCCTCCACAACCACCAAATACCAGCCTCCGGAAACATATTCATAATCATATCACTCACCGCTCCATTAACACACTGAAAGACAACACACTGCTGCATGCCAGACCCCCTGATATCCACCCTTCTGAATCCTCTCTCCCACAAAAGGACAGAGTCCACCTGGCCAGACTGCGGTGTGGCCACCACCCAGCACTTCTAAGCTACCAGAAGAGGCTGGATGACTGCATTGTAAACAGCTGCCCAGGATGTAACACTTCACCCCATACCATACAACACATAATGGAAGACTGCATTATACACAGTCATGCATGCAAACAACACAACATACACTCTATAAAGGATTTGTGAGAAAACCCAGTTTCGGCTGTGGTATTCCTTGGAGAGACGGGACTGCTCGGACAGACAGTCTAGGGAACGACAACAACAACAACAACTCAAACTTGCCCATTCCTTTCAGTAATGTTTTACTCTATTCTAACACATCCATCTTTCTTCTCACTATCATACTACCAATCATCCCCCTTTTGCTGTCATCCATCCCACATCTGTGTACATTCAGTGACCCATATACTAAGGTTCTGGTTGGAGTGTTCTTCCAGATCGTCTTTAGCCTTGACTCTTCATAGAAGAAAATTATCTACATTATACACAACAAACCTTGGGATTGAAGGGTCACCCTGCTAGTCCACCATCACAATGCTTGTGATGAGGCAGTAGGTGACTTCTCATAAAAGAAAACTATCTATATTATACGCAAATAAAATCCATTCAACAAGCCCTCTCATCACAATGCTTGTGATGGAGCATTTTGTGACAAGTGACACACCATAGTGTGTTAACAGTAGGAAAGATTTAAGGGTGAAATTGTGTTGTGAAAGTTTTCTAGCATCGCCTTGTAGTGCTCTTTTAATTTCACACTATTTTGAATCTGTGCGATTAGATTTTGCAAAACTCACAGGAGTAATGTACAGTAAAAACTATACCCCCCTGGTATCTGGTGCATTGGTATATTCTTATGTTCATTAAAGGTAAATGAAAACGTGAGGATTTGTACTCCTATGATTTGATATGATGATTGTTTTCATCTTTTACTGTTTTTTGTTATTTTCAGATTTCAGCTAACAAGATAGCATTCCAGAATAGTTACAAGATGAAGATATCAATCATCATTGGTGTGGTGCACATGCTGTTTGGGGTAATGGTTTCCATCCTTAACCATGTGTAAGTATTGTAGATAGCTCAGCTTTTCATTTTCATAATATGTACTGTATAACAATCAATCAATCTATTGCCTCTGGTCTCATGTACAGAATACCTGTGGCCACCAGGAAACCGGCAAGAACTTCCAGGTGTGACCAAATAACATTGACATCATATGCATATAGAACTTTCACTGTAGGACTTCTTTTCTTTCAGGTTTTTCCGTCGAGTGATCAACATCGTTTGTGAGTTTATTCCTCAGCTCATCTTCCTGGTTGGTCTGTTTGGCTATTTGGTTATCTTGGTGTTCCATAAATGGGTCAATTATGGTGAAGGTCCTGAATTTGATGTTCAGCATGGGTCTTCATGCGCCCCCTCGGTCCTCATCACTTTCATCAACATGGTACTCATGAAGAAAGAGAATGTAAGTGGAAAAGCAAAAACTGTACTGATTAGTTTTTTCAGTTCAATTGCTCTGTAGGTAATGGCTTATTGGTTGGAGAAGAAGGAAAAAAGATAGTGCAGTGGGGTCCTCATGTGAATGGTTCCCTATATGAACAAACGGCTTTTCTGAAGATTTGCAAATTGAGCCGAAATTTTAACAGTGAACTGTAAACAGACTGTGCATACAAAGTGCCAAGGAGTGGCCTTGATTGAGGAAGTTGCTGTGTTGCATTCATTTTTCATCAAAGACTGAGAACATAGCTCACACATTTTCACATTTTATGGTGACTCAAGCTGATACATGTATTTAGATCCTCATGGAGCTTCTTTAGAAGCCAAAGTAATAACCATGAAGTAGAGAGATAGTTCAGTCAAAAGGACCTTGATATATAGATAGTTATTGTTCCAGAATTCTGTCTCAGGGGATATTTGTTTATATTTTCAACTCATTTACTATACACTTCCAATCATTTTACTTTTGGCTAAAGATTTGTATATTTTTATTTCTATTCATACTTGAACTAATGTTATCATCATTGTTCAACAGGAAGAAGGCAGTGTTTGTAGCCAGTACATGTACCCTTATCAGTACATAATCCAGATGGTCATGTTAATCATTTGTGTTATTTGTGTGCCTATTATGCTGATCCCAAAACCAATAATTTTGAAGAAGCAACATGATAATAAGGTGATCATGAGGCAGCTGCAGAGACAGAGAGCAGAGGTAAGTCTTCACAGATTTAGTTTAGAATAGTGGAAACAGAAAACACGATGGAAGTAGCAGAAAATTGAAAATTTCTTACACAAATATACATACATACATATACCAAGGCTTTTTCCCCCTTACAAGCGAGGTAGCCAAAAAGGAAAAGGCATAAAATCACTTCCACCCATTCCACCCACAAATATAGATGGCTTAATAACAGGCTTGAACGAACTGAATGATTATCTGAAGGAAAAAGAACTGGACATAATGGGAATTGTGGAGACAAAATTGAAAGGTCCACTACCACCCAACATTTTAGGACATGGTGCATATAATTGTTGGATTAGAAACAGAGAGATAAAACAAGGGGGTAGAGTTATGTTCCTGACTAAGAAGGATATAAATGTGAGGAATGTTACATATGGAGAAAAAAGAGTAGAGATGATTGTGATGGAAGTGGAGGACAAGGATGGGAAGAGTAGGAAGTTTGTAATAAATTATGTGCCTCCTAAAACAGCTTCATGGGAAAGGAGAGAACACAAAAATATGTTAGAAGACACAAGGATAACACTAAATAAGATAATGGAAGATGGAGGAAGAATAGTTATAATGGGTGACTTTAATTGTAAAGAAATCTGCTGGGAAGAGATGACATTGAAAGGTGGAGACAACCTATGGGGAAGGGTACTACTTAATATGATTATAGAACATACAATGACGCAATGGATACAAGAGAATACTAGGTATAGAAATGAGGAAGAACCATCGAGACTAGACCTAATAATCACATCAGAACCTGAAATAGTGGACAAGATTGAATACAAGACACCAATAAGTAAAAGTGACCACATAGTGGTTGAACTAGAACTAAAGGAGGAAAAATACATGAAAAAAACGAACAATATAGAGAGGGAAGACTGATGTATGGGATTTTTTTTTTTTTTTTAAATAGGAGAATTCTTTCAAAAAGCAGACTGGGAAAGGATACATAAGAAAGAAACAATAGTAGAAGAAAAATGGACTAATTTGACAAAAATTTATAAAGGAGTGGAAAAGTATGTTCAAGACAAAGCAAGAAGAAGAATATATAAAGTGTTGGTACAGCAAAAGATGTAAGGAGCTGAAAGACAGAAGGGATAAAGCTTGGATAAAATGGAGAAAAGACAAAAGACCTGAAAAATGGAAAATATATTCTAGTTACAGAAATGAGTATGTACAAGTGTGCAGAGAAGAAAAGAGAAAATATTAAAAAGGTCAGAAAAATGTAAAGATCAACCAAAACTATTTTACAGATTTGTAAACAACAAACTGAAAAACAGGCAGGAGTTGGAGAAACTATGACAAGGAGTTGAATACACAGGGGAAATAAAAGTGGCAGAAATTATAAACAAGCATTTTAGATCGGTGTTTACGAGGGAGAACATACAAGCTAGAGATATTGAGTAGGAGAAAGTCCCCCCTATGAAAGAGATAGAAGTAACAAGGAATGAAATAGTGAATCACTTGAGTAAACTCGATGTCAGAAAATCGCATGGACCAGATGAAATAGCAAACTGGATTTTGAGAGAATGCAAGAATGAACTAACAGACAAAATACATAGTCTAATAAGCAGTTCTTTGAAAGAAGGAAAAGTTCCAGAAGATTGGAAAAGAACAAATATAGTACCAATATATAAAGGGGGAAACAAGGAAGACCCTACTGACTATAGACTGGTCTCTCTTACAAGTACAATAGCTAAAATTTGTGAAAGAATGATCAAAACTAGATGGGTAAGGCATTTGGAAAAAAAAAACTTACTAAACCCAAGACAATTTGGATTTAGACAAGGATGATCATGCATCACAAACTTAATGTGTTTCTATTCAAGGTTAATAGATGTGATGCAGGAAAGAGATGGATGGGCTGATTGTGCATTTCTAGACCTGAAAAAAGCTTTTGCAAAGGTGCCACATAAGAAATTGCTAAAGAAATTAGAAACTGCTGGAGGAATACAGGGCAAACTGCTGAAATGGATGGAAGACTTCCTGCATGAAAGAAAAATGAGAGTGGTGATAAGAGACAAACATTCTAATTGCGATGAAGTGATAAGTGGAGTTCCATAAGGAACAGTTTTGGCCCCAATAATCTTTGCTATATATATTAATGATATGGATAAAGGCATTGAAAGTTATATGAGCTTCTTTGTGGATGATGCAAAATTGTTGAAAAAAGTGAACTCTGAAGAAGATTGTGAGTTGCTACAGAATGATCTCAACAAAGTATAGGAATGGAGTAGGAAGTGGGAGATGGAATTCAATATTAAGAAGTGTAGTATAATGGAATTTGGAAGAAGCAAAAAAAAGAATAGTGGGATCATATACCGGTAAATTGGGAGAGGAAGAAATAAAAAAAGTAGAAAATGAGAAGGACCTGGGAGTCATTATTATGAATAATATGTCCCCTGAGAAACATATAAACAAGATTTTTGGAGAAACTTATAATTTAATAAGAACAATCAAAGTAGCATTTAAATGCCTGGACAAAGAATTGGTGAAGAAAATACTAATCACTTTGATAAGACCAAGATTGGAGTATGCAGCAACGACATGGTCACCAATTACAAAAAAAAAATGTATAACAAAACTTGAAAGAATACAAAAAGCAATTACGAAACTGGCACCAACACTTTCAGAACTATCATATGAAGAGAGACTAGCAAAACTGGAACTACAGACATTAGAACAAAGAAGAGAGAGAGGAGACTTGATAACTATTTATAGAATCATGAAAGGCATAGAAACTATTGATAGAGAAGATCTAATAAAATGGGATAGCAGAGATACAAGAGGACACAGAAAGAAAATCAAGAAGGACAGTTATAGAAGAGACCTGAAAAAAAAATAGCTTTCCCCACAGGGTGATAGAGGTCTGGAACAAATTAGATGAGAAAGTGGTATGTGCAAAAACAATTCATGAATTTAAAAGCAGTCTAGACAAAATGAGATATGAAGCCGGGACACCACGAGCATAGCTCCCCTTCCTGTATAATACAATTAGGTAAATACAATTAGGTAAATACGCACACACCACAGGTGCGAATGGATGGCTAGAAATGAGCTCTGATGTGCAGCACTTTTGATAAATTCAAAGGAAACACCTAGTATTGTATGTATATTTGGGATAGGGAACTGTGTTTATCGAGTGACCAAAATGATAAAATAGAGAAGTTTCACATCAGTGATAAACACACAAAATGGAGAATGATGGAGAAAGACAAAAATATAATGAACCTACGAAGAGAAGATTGGATGTAAGCAGGGTGGAATCACTGTTGTGGGTCATACCTAAAAACTCTTGTAATATGGAAACCCTGAAATGAACTCAAAGGTTTGAAAATAAAAAAAATTCAGGGTTTATAAAAGAAAATGGAATACCAGGAAGAGGTTTAGAATTGGAAAGAGAATCAAGGTTTAAAAATATTCTAAGAAATCAAGAGATTACAGAATTGATCAATGAAATTATAGATCTGAAAGCTGAATATAGGGCAATGGACAGGGAGGTGAAGGAACTGAAAAAACTGAATGCTGAAACTAACACAGAGCTTAATGATCTAAAAAAGGAATTGAATATAGTCAAAAGTGAAAAAAGAATGAAAAATAAAGATATGAACAAAAATGAGGCATTAAAAAAAGAAGTAAAAGAACAAATACAAGTGCTGACTGAGAAAGTTTGAGAAATAATTAAAGAGAAATAAAAAAAGAAAATGGAAAGTGGAACAAGAAAATAAAAAAACAACTTTCAAAGAAATAGTACAGCAACAAGTGGAAGAAAATGCTAAACAGTAATTAAAGTAAGGAAAAAAGAGAATTGGGACAGAGACACAGTGGATAAAAAAATGTGCATAGTGGTTTATGGTATTAAAGAAAAATTTAATGTATCTAGATATCAAAGAGAAAAAGAGGAAAGATAAGTTCTGAAAGTGATACAAGAGGAGGGATAAGCAATGGAAAAAGAAATAGAAGTGCATAGAATGGGGCAATACTCTAAAGAAAAAAATAGACCACTAAAAATCAAACTAAGGTCTCAAATGATAGTGGAAGTACTATCAAAAACAGCAAAGTTGGCAAAAAGTGAAAATTACAAAAATGTATGGATGAAAAAATAAATGAGTGATAAGGAAAAAGAGAGAAAAGATGCTAAGAAATGAAGCAAATGAATAAAAATGAGAGAAGAACAGAGACCAAAAAAGAATGAGTTTTTTTGAGAGTAATAGACCTGAGGCTGAGAAAATGTTTTTTTCTGCATATATATATATATATATATATATATATATATATATATATATATATATATATTTATATATATATATATATATATATATATATATAAGGAAACATAAACAAAAAAGGACAAAGGAAAAAATAAAAAACAATGTATACCAACATAGATGGCATGATTTCAGGAGATAATGGGAATTGTGGAGACAAAATTAAAAGGTCCACTACCCCCTAATACAGTGGAACAAGGTTTATACAACCATTGGATGAAAAATAGAAAGGAGAAACAGGGTGGAGAAGTCCTTTTTTTGACTAAGAAAGGCTTAAATGTGACAGATAACAGAAGGAATAAATAATGTGGAATTAGTTATGATAAAAGTTGAAAAGAGTGACATGAAAAATAGAAAATTTGTAGTAATTTATGTACCCCCAAAAACATTCTTGGACAGAGAGCGATCATTCTGAAATGTTGAAAGACACAAAGCATGCATTAATTGAATTACTGAAAGGAGGAAACATAGTAATTATGGGTGACTCTAACTCTAAAGAAATATGTTGGGAAGAGATAACAGTGAAAAGTGGAGAAGACCTATGGGGAAATATACTACTGGATATGACCATTGAATACACAATGATTCAGTGGGTAAAGGAAAATACCAGATATAGAAATAATGAAGAACCGTCGAGACTAGACATAATATTTATGTCAAAGCCTGATATCATGGATAAAATGGAATAGAAGACATCAATTGGAAATAGTGAGCACATACTAATAGAGTTCAAACTAAAAGAACAAATTGATTTATGAAGAAATGAGAAACACAGAAAAGGAAGACTAATGTACAACAAAACGGATTTTGAGAAACTCAGAAAATTCTTTCAAAATGTAAATTGGGAAAACTTATTAAATGAAGAAACAAAGATGGAAGAGAAATGGAATATATTAAAAGAAATTTATAAAGAAGGAATAGATAAGTACGTACCAAAGCAGAAACAGGAAAAAGTTTTCATTAAGTGCTGGTTCAACAAAAAATGTAGTGAGGCTAAAGATAAAAGAGACAAATCTTGGAAAAGATGAAAAAAAAAAAAGTAAGTGGCAAATATATATTAAACTAAGAAATGAATATGTAAAAATACACAGGGATGAAAAAAGAAACTATGAAAAAGACATAATAGACAAATGCAAGGACCAACCTAAACTATTCTACAAGTATGTGAATGGTAAATTAAAAGATAAACAAGAAATAGAGAAACTGTGTCAAGGGAATGATGAATATACAGAAGATGTAGAAATGGCTGAAATTATGAACAAACATTTTAAATTGTATTCACAATTGAAAGCACACAAAATTGGGATGAAGGACCAAAAGAGCCTCCAATGAAATAAATAATTGTGACACAGAAGGAAATAAGGGACCAAATAATAAACCTTGATGTCAGGAAATCACATGATCTGGATGGAGTTGCAAATTGGATACTAAAAGAATGTATTGATGAACTAATGGACAAAATACATAAGATAATTGATTACTCACTCAAAGAAAGAAAGGTACCATAAGATTGGAAAAATGCAGATATTGTACCAATATATAAAGGGGGAGATAAAGAAGACTGAACAAACTATAGACCGGTCTCCCTTACAAGTACAATAGCTAAAATATGTGAAAAAATGATCAAAAGTAGATGGTTTAAACCTCTGGAAGAAAATAATATACTTAATCAAAAACAATTTGGCTTTAGACATGGAAGATCATGTACCACTAACTTGATTTGCTTTTACTCAAGGCTAATAGACATAATGCAAGAAAGGGATGGGTGGGCTGATTGTGCTTTTCAAGATTTACAAAAGGCATTTGATAAAGTACTACACAAAAAGCTATTAAGAAAAATCAAAATAATAGGTGGTGTACAAGGAAAATTATTGAAATGGATGAAAGTTTTCTTGCATAGAAAAATTAGGGTGGTACTTAGAGACAAAAACTCGACCTGGGAAGAAATGATAAGTTGAGTCCCACAAGGTTATCAGCTCCGATAATGTTTGCCATATATATAAATGACATGGATGAAGGTGTAGAATGTTATGTGAACTTCTTTCCAGATGATGCAAAACTACTAAAGAAAGTACAGAAAAAGACTGTGAATCACTACAGAGACCTGGATAAAGTCTGGGAATGGAGGCAAAAGTGGGAAGTGAACTTCAACATCAAGAAATGTAGTATAACGGGGTTTGGAAAAAGTAAAAATAGAATATCAGGGCAATATAAAATGGTACAAAGGAAGTAAAAAAAAAACTAAGCTCAGAAAAGAACCTAGGAGTAATTATTAACAAAGACATGTCACCAGACAAGCATATTAACAAAATAGTTGGAGAAACCTTCAATTTACTAAGATCAATAAAAGTGGCCTTTGACAACTTGGATGAGATGATGGTAAAGAAAATATTAGTCACACTAATAAGACCAAGATTGGAGTACACTGTGACGCTATGGACACCCAGCACAAAAAAGAATATAAAGAAATTAGAAAGAATTCAAAGAGCAACAACAAAGATGGCACCAACACTTTCTAAATTGACATATGAACAAAGATTGTTCAAACTGGAACTACCAACCCTGTAACAAAGAAGAGAAAGAGGAGATCTATTGGCCATATACAGAATTGTGAAAGGGATGGAAGTCCTTGACAGAGAAGATTTATTAAAGTGGGATAAAAGAAAAACAAGAGAACTGAAAAGAAACTTAAAAAGGATAGTTATAGAAGAGATCTGAAAAAGAATAGTTTCCCACACAGAGTGGTAGATGTCTGGAACAAATTGGATGAGGTAACAGTGTGTGCAGAAACTATACAAGAATTTAAGAACAAACTAGATACTGAAAGATACAAAGACAGGTCACTATGAGCATAAGCTCCCTTCTTGCATAATACAACTAGGTAAATACAATTTTTTTTTCCCTTAAGCAATAATAATAATAAAAAAAAAAACATAATTCCATGTGGAGCTTCTGTAGTACATGATTTTGATAATTGTTTTCCATTGAAAGTCACAGGAGGAAGATGGTATGGCACCTGCTGTACATGAGGAAGGAGACGAGGCATTCGAATTTAGTGAACTTTTCATTCACCAAGCAATTCACACCATTGAATATGTGCTTGGCTCAGTGTCCCACACTGCATCATATCTGCGGTTGTGGGCATTATCATTGGCTCACGCTCAGCTTTCAGAAGTTTTGTGGACCATGGTCTTTCAGATTGGACTGCGGCAGGTAGGTTTTTTGTTCTAATTTATTATTATTATTTTTTTAGTAATTTATTTATTTCTGTTATCTATTTATTGTTTTATTGTTGTTATTCATATGATATTGATATATATTATTATATTATTAATGTATATTGTGGTATTATATCATAATTTTTATGAGGGAGGGGTGGTGAATGGGAGTTGAGTTTGTGGGGATGAAATGGGTGGGAGTGGATTTATACCTTCGACTTTGGCTACCTCCCTTGTGAGGTTGAAAAAGCCATTGGTATATGTATGTATATATATATATATATATATATATATATATATATATATATATATATATATATATATACAGGGTGATCAAACCAAGTGTAGACACACATTTATTTAAAGAACAATACAGTTTTTACAACAAAAAATGAAACATTTCAAGAAAGATGAAGAATAAAGTATAAGGAAGCAAGATATGTAATCAATTTTCAATGTATCCCCCTTTAGCCCTCACTAAGCGCCTCAATCTGTTATGTACATCACTGCAGGCAGCACGTATGGTTTCTGGCGATATTTTGTCCCAACAAGAGCGCAGTTTGACCTTCAGAGTTTCGATATTTGCATGATTTGAACAACAAGCTTCCCTTTCCAAGATACTCCATATTGAAAACTCCATTGGGTTCAAATCAGGAGAGGAAGGAGGCCACAATTCCTTAGGCCAAAACCCTGCCATATTCTCCTTACACCATTTCTGAACAATATTGGCTGTGTGCGATGTGGCTCCATCCTGTTGTAGGGTTATTCCATCTTCTCCGATAGTGTCATCAATCCAGGGAACCAATTTCTCCTTCAGCATCTTGAGATAAACGTGTTGGTTAACTTTTACGCCCTCATCAATGAAGATGAGGGGGGTTTTCTGGCCAGTTGAAGTCACTCCACCCCAAACCATCACAGAAGCTGGTTTCTGCCTCCTAAACATCAGCAATTCATTTAGTGGGAAGACATCTTAATGCACTGCATAGATCCTATCATTTTGGTGATTGTGCACAGCCTGGACAGTGAATAACTTCTCATCTGTCCACAGGACTGGTGGTTGCGTGCCGTTTTCAAGCTTCTCCAAAAGAAGCTTCCCTCTGGCTAATCTTTTGGTCTTTGTCGCTTGTGAGAGTAACTGAACTTTAGTTTTCTTGTATGGCTTGAGACACAGATCCTTTTTCAGCACATTTTGCATTGTCCCATAACTTACTCCAGCCTCTGAAGCCAACATTCTTATGCTTCTCTTTGGATTTCGTCTGATTTTTTCTCTGGTGGTTTTGATGAGCTTTTGCGTTCTTACTGTACGACTGGGAGTGCTTCGTACCTTCGGAAGGGTCGAACCTGTCTCCTTCAAGCGTTTTAAAGCCTTATAAACACCAGCTCTGCTTACACGAGCTTTCAATATTCTACAGATTTCACTGGGGGACTTTCCTGCTTGAGACAATTCTTGAATAGTTGCATTTATCGTGCTCATGATAGACTAAAATCTATATTTCAATCTGCAAAGATAGACAATTGTTTAATAAACACATAAAGCTATACTCCTACACAAAAAGATTTTAAATTTCATTTCGTGAACATATATTTTTTTACAATCAAAATTTGTCTACACTTCGTCTGATCACCCTGTACATACATGCATACATATACCAAAGGCTTTTTCCCCCTACACGGGGGGTAGCCAAAAAGAAAAAGGCATAGAAACCACTCCCACCCTTTCCATTTCCTATATATTCCACTCCCCTCCACCCTCCTCCCTCCCTCTTATCTTGGCACCTCCTGGATGACGGGTCATTCCTGCATCCTGTCCACTGCCCTGGGTCAGAAGCAGTGTCGCAAGACACAGCACATCCACAGCAAGGCCGCTTCATAAATTCGGTGACCCCCCCTCTCCGTCCCCTCATGCAGAAAAGGAGATGACAGGGAGAAATCCCTTCGGGCTGCATCAAATATTTCCTCATACTTACTTCCTCACCCCTCTCCCACCCACTCCCCCTCATGCATCACAGCCTCATCTATACACAACCCTTCTCCATTCACGTATATCTTCTGTCCTCTCCCGTCCTTCCTCCACAGACATTAATCTCTTTTGTAATGCCCCTTTCACCCCATCCATCCATCTCATCCTAGGATGCCCCCTCATATTCACTCCTTCCACCTCCGCCTTCCACACTTCTTTTACTAATCTTTCTTCACTCATTCTTTCCATGTGTCCAAACCATCCCAATACTCTTTCATCAACCCTATCTCCCAACTCCCTTTCCACCCCTGTTCTCCTCCTCACCTCCTCATTTCTCACTCTATCTAGCCTAGTAACCCCTATAGTACTTCTCAGACATCTCATCTCAAACACATTCAAACTCCTTCTCTCTTCCTCTCTCATGTTCCTTGTTTCTGCCCCATATAGTGCTGTTGGCACAATCATTCCTTCATATAACCTCCTCTTAGCATCCATTCCCGGATGTCTATTTCTCATCACACTTTTTAATCCACCAAGGCATTTACTCGCTTCTCTCAATCTACATTCTACCTCCACCCCATTCCTCCCTTTCCTTCCACATTTGCACTCAAGTATCTAAAACTATCCACTTCCTCCAGTCTTTCACCCTTAATACTTATTTCCAGCCTGCTGTCACTCTCTCCCCTTGTATATCTCATCACCTTACTTTTACCCACATCTTCAGCTTTCTTCTTTCACACACCTTCTCAAACTCTGTCACAAACTTCCTCAATCACTCCTCTGATCCTGCTACAAGTGCAGTGTCATCAGCAAACAACAACTGGTTCACCTCCCATTTTTCTCCATTTTCTTTAATCATCTCCAACCCCTGACCCACTACCCTTGCATTCACCTCTTGCACCACCCCATCCATGTAAAGATTGAACAGCCAGGGCGACATAACACATCCCTGACGAAGTCCCACCTTTACCTCAAACCATTCACTCTCTCCATTTCTAATCCTAACACAAGCTCTACTACTCTTGTAAAAACTCTTGACTGCTCTTAACAGCTTTCCTCCTCTCCCATATATTTGTAATACCTCCCACAGTGCCTTCCTGTCTACCCTGTCATAAGCCTTTTCCAGATCCATAAAAGCCCAAAAGACATCCTTACCTTTTCCTATAGGTTTCTCACATATCTGTCTTACCACAAAAATCTGATCTATGCAACCCCTACCTGTCCTAAACCCACACTGTTCCTCACCAATTACTCCCTCTGTTCCTCTCCTAATCCTCTCAATCAAGACCCTCCCATAAGCCTTCCCAACTACACTCAACAAGCTGATCCCTCTGAAACTACTACACTCACACTTGTCCCCTTTTCCCTTGTAAAGCGGAACTATACAGTCACTCCTCCAGTCCTCCGGCACTCAACCCTCTCTTAAACAAACATTAAATAACCTCACCAGCCAGTCCACCATAACTGTACCTCCTTTCTTCAGACATTCTGCATGGCATCCATCCAACCCAGGTGCCTTACCTGCTCTCATCATCTTAACCCCTTCCATACGGTGCCGCACACGTAGGCGTCATGAGGAGCAAGTGGATTCGCGACGCTGCCATATCGGCGTCTTGATTATATTTATTGTAGTCGCCCCTGTGTTTTTACATTCTCCCAAATGCGCCCTTAATCCCATTCTCTGTGGTTTTCAAAATTCGCGGGTGAAAGAGAGAACGATCGATATAAGCGGCGACTATATTTTATGATGCGAATATTATTTCGTTACGTCGTACGGCTGGCATTGGCTGCTGCCCGCGAGATTTAAGTCCCGTATTGAAGTGGTTAACCTCTTCACTCCGGGGCACATCGCACGTCTGGCAGCATTAGCTGCCCAACGTGCGATGTTGCGTCATAATAATCGCATTATAAAAAATAGAGTTAGTGCTCAATCATTCGTTCTCTTTCACCCATGTATTTTGATAACCATAGAAAATTGATGAAGCCAGTTTAGAGAGAATAGAAATTATGTAGGTACGGCTACAATAAATATAATGAAGATGCTGATGTCGGCATCATCGAGTACCCACTTGCTCCCCATGCCGCCTACGTAGGTGTCACCGTATGGAAGTGGTTAACAGCTGCTTTCACTTCATCCTTCCCTATTTCTCCTCCATTTTCCTCTCTCATCACTCTCATTCTCTTGGCACTTCCTACTGCAGCTATATTTCCCTCCCTATCCTTCTTCACATTTAGCAACTCCCTAAAATACTCGGACCACCTTCCTCTCACTGCCTTCTCTTCCATTATCATCTCTCCATCTGCACCCTTTACCTTTTCTTCTCTACTTGATTCGCCTCCCCTTTCTCTTTTAATTTCCTTCCAAAACATCTTTTTATTACTTTCAAAATTTCCTGTCATACTCTTACCCCATTTCACATTTGCTCTCCTCTTTGCTTCCTTTATCTTATGCTTAACTTCCCTTTCTCTCTCTCTCTCTCTCTCTCTCTCTCTCTCTCTATATATATATATATATATATATTTCTATATAATATTTTGATTGATTTTAAAATTTATTATTAAGATGATGAAAGCAGGTAAGGCACCTGGTCTGGATGGATGCCATGAAGAATGTCGTAAAAAAGGAGGTACAGTGATGGTGGACTGGCTGGTGAGGTTATTTAATGCTTGCTGGAGAGAGGGTAGAGTTCCATTTTACAAGGGAAAAGGGGACAAGTGTGAGTGTAGTAGTTTCAGAGGGATTAGCTTGTTAGGTGTAGTTGGGAAGGCTTATGGGAGGATCTTGATTGAGAGGATTAGGAGAGGAACAGAGGGAGTAATTGGTGAGGAACAGTTTGGATTTAGGATGGGTAGAGGTTGTGTAGATCAGATTTTTGTGGTAAGACAGATATGTGAGAAAGCTATAGGAAATGGGAAGAATGTTTTTTGGGCTTTTATAGATCTGGAAAAGGCTTACGACAGGGAAGCAGTGTCGCAAGACACAGCACATCCACAGCAAGGCCGCTTCATTTAAATCAATGCAACAGTCATTATAATTTTGTATTTTTCTGTTCATGTGTTGACTACATCACAGCAGCTTGGCCCAATCTGGGTTTTGATATATTTATTCATGTTTCTATACATCTATGTATATTTTGATATTTGTACACTATATCCCTTTTAATGTTACAGCAAAGTATAGTTGGTGCAGTAATGCTATACTTCATCTTTGCGGCCTGGTCAGTACTGACTATCTCCATCCTGGTTCTCATGGAGGGTTTGTCAGCATTCCTTCACACCCTCCGTCTTCATTGGTAAATAATATTAATATTTGTTACTTATATTGGATGTAAGAGGAATGTCTGTTGAGCAGGAAAGGGAAAGGGTAAGAATTAAGTGTGAGTGGAGAGTAGTTGGATGAGGAAAGGACACAACTGAAGGGATTTCTTGTCTCTGTAATTCTTGAATGGATGAGGAAGAGGGCGAGTGTCACCATGTAAAAAAGCAGTGGAAATAAAATAGCTTCCACTGTTGGTAGAGGTGTTGACTTGTCTTGCTATGTTGCCTCTGACCTGAGGAATGTATGGAGGACGTAGGGATTTGAACTGAGGTAATTCTCACATGAAGTAGGAGTACTACCTTTGAGTTACCTGGAGGTTCCTACAGATGAGATTTAATGTAATAACTCACATTAATATAGCTTCTTGTCCTAAGTTATGTAATCGATGAATAACCCTTTTCCTTTTATTTTTTCCTACAGGGTCGAGTTCCAGTCCAAATTCTATAGTGGGGAAGGTTATGCCTTCACTCCATTTTCCTTCAAGCATTTTATTGAGGGAGAAACAGAAGAGTAAAGATTATGGGCTAATTCAATCGTGAATTGGTTAAAAGAAA
This sequence comes from Oratosquilla oratoria, assembly GCF_046742065.1. Taxonomy (NCBI): domain Eukaryota; kingdom Metazoa; phylum Arthropoda; class Malacostraca; order Stomatopoda; family Squillidae; genus Oratosquilla; species Oratosquilla oratoria. The sequence continues at coordinate 7,455,957 of NC_134782.1, forward strand.
TTGGCCACATTTTTCATATCTTCCATAATATTTAAATATTTTATACAAACAACTGTTGCCAAATAAATAAGGATTTAAATAAAAAATAATAAAGTTTTGGTAATTTGAGAAGTTGACATGATTCATGATCAGTTTACATTCTGGTTAGTGATTTTGGTTCGTGAACAGATTGATAAACTTTCCCATGTTAGTCAAACAGTGTGGAATTATGTACAGTTTAATTAGTCAGCCATGGCAATTGTATAATTGGGTCATTGGAATTGGCAGACTTTTTTGGGTTGTATGCATTACTTATTAAATTTTAACAAAAAAATGTATTTTATTAGCCTCCCAATTAAAACACTGTGTGAATGATAAGTGTGTTTATGTGCATGCATGATTTGACTTTGCCAACCCTCCATTCCCAAATAAGGGTGGAAAGGCTCTTCCCACTTTGTTTATTTTTTGTATGAGGGTATAAGGAGGAAGTGCCTTGCAAATGAAGTGGTCATGCTGTGGATATGCTATGTCTTGCTGCATTGCTTCTGACCCAGGCAGTGGGCAGGAGATGGGGGATGACCCTTCATCCATGACGATGAGAGGAAAACAATAGGAGTGGGAATGTGACTTGCCTGGCTACCTATCTTATAAGGGTGAATAGGCCCAAGTTATATAGATATATTGACCACCCAAGGGCATAAGAACATAAGAATAAAGGAGACTGCAAGAGACCATAAGGCCTACACTAGGCAGCTCCGTATCCATCACCACCTGTCATCCCCATCCATAAAGTTGTCTAATTGTTTTTTAAAACAACTGATAGTTTCAGTGCTCACTACATGGTTACTATTTATTTCATTCGTCGACTAACCTATTAGTAAACCAATTCTTGCCTATTTCCCTTTTAAATCTAAATTTGTCCAGTTTATAACCATTACTGCGAGTCCTGCCCTGTTGTTTTAATATGATGACCTTGTTTGCATCCTCCTTGTTAAAGCCTTTGATCCACTCGAACACCTCTATTAGATCACCCCGCACTCTGCGTCTTTCCAGAGAGTGTAAGTTAAGGTGCCTAAGCCTCTCTTCGTAAGGGAAATTTCTGAGTCCGTGTATCATTTTGGTAATTCTTCTCTGTACTGATTCTAGTGAATTGATGCCCATTCTGTAGGATGGAGACCAAAACTGTACCGCATAGTCAAGGATGGGTCTAACTATCGCTAGATAGAGTTTAATAATTACCTCTGTACTTCTATTCGTTACTGTCCTAGCAATGAGACCTAATGCCCTGTTAGCTTTATTTCTGGAGCTAATGCACTTTCCTGGTTTCAAGGTCCGGACTCGCCAGAACTCTCAAGTCCCTTTCGCACTCAGATTTTTCTAAAAATGTGTTGTCTAAGTTGTATCTATTTTCGGGGTTGTGTAGCCCTACATTTAACACGCTACACTTAGAGATATTGAAGTTCATTTGCCATTTCACCGACCATGTTAACAATTTATTAAGATCACCCTGCAGAATCTCTGCATCGTCTCCTGACCTAATTAGGCATACTATGTTAGTGTCGTCCGCAAACTTACTAACATCACTATTTATCCCATCGTCTAAGTCGTTTATGTACATAATGAACAACAAGGGACCCAAAACCGAGCCCTGGGGGACCCTGCTAGTAACATTGCCCCATCTAGATTTTATTCCATTTATGGTGACCTGCTGTTTTCTGTTATTAATCCAAGTTCTAATCCATTCTAACACTTTTCCTCCTATGCCATGGACTTTGATTTTATTTAGTGGTCTCTGGTGTGGTACCTTTTCGAACGCTTTGCTAAAGCCAAAGTTGAGGCTCTGTCTGAATATGTGCCTTTCTGTCTCTAGCGTCTGCACCTTTGGCTTGAGTGGTCTCCAAGTAATGTCCGTGGGATACCTCGTGGTCCTCGACCTGTGGGTAAGATGGTGGCCCAATTAGACCAAGTGGCCAGATTGAGCTAAAAAAAACCCTAAGGGATTTTGACCATAATGGTCAGTTCGGCCGATTTGGCCCAAAACTGCCATAGAGGGAGAGTTGTCTACAGGGCACTGGGAGGAACATGAGAGGAAGCTGGACCCAAGGGCGTGTGCCTGGGGCCCAGCCAAATTTGAGGTTCTTGGTGGATTTCAGATTTCCGCCTCTGGTGGTCGTGCCGTTGGACTGAGGGACGTCCAGGTCAAAGCTGGAGACCTCGTGAAATTCGAACTATGGATAAGAAGGTGGCCAAATCAGAGCAAGTGGCCAGAATGACCACTTCGATAAATCGGAACAAGTAACCAAAATGACCCCCAAAAATCTATAGGGGATACCCATGGATTTGGCCAAAATCGGCAGGTGACCGATTTGGCCCAAACTCAGCCTAGAGGGAGAGAGTTGGTCACAGTGGATGGTGAGCCTGGGTTCAAGGGAGAAGCGGTGGCGCCCCTCCTAAATTGGGGAAGTGGGAGGGGGGCTTTTCTCATGTTTTTCACTGCTTTTGGGCCTCTGGAGCCCGTACTGTTGGCCTGAGCGGTGTCCAAGTGGACCCCACAGGAGCCCTGAGCCCCCTCGACCTGTGAGATGGTGGGTAAATTGTAACACGCGACCAAAATGAGCCCTATAAATCTGCAACTCATAGATTTTGGCCAAAATCGGCAGGTGGCCGATTTGGCTCAATCTTAGCCCAGAGGGAGTCATTCAAAGTGGACAGTGGACCCCACAGGAGCCCTGGGCCCCTCGACCTATGAGTGAAATGGTGGGTAAATTGGAGCATATGACCAAAATGATCCCCAAAAATCTGCAAGGGCAGATTTTGGCCAAAATCGGTAGGTGACCGATTTGGCCCAATCTTAGCCCAGAGGGAGAGAGTCGTTCACAGTGGACGGTAAGGTAGACGCGAGGAGCCTAGGTTGAAGGGCGTGGCGGTGGCGCCCCTCCAAATTTGGGTGCGAGGGTGGGTGGGGGCTTTTTTCCCGTTTTTCGGTTTTGGGCCTATGGTGCCCGTACTGTTGGCCTGAGGGTTGTCCAAATGGACCCTACAGGTGCCCTGGGCTTCCTCGACCTATGAGTGAGATGGTGGGTAAATTGGAGCAGATTACCAAAAAGATCCCCCAAAATCGGCAGGTGACCGATTTGGCCCAATCTTAACCCAGAGGGAGAGATTCGTTTACATTGGACGGTGGGGTAGACGCGAGGAGCCTAGGTCCAAGGGTGTGGCGGTGGCGCCCCTCCAAAATCTGGTGCAAGGGTGGGTGGGGGCTTTTCTCACGTTTTTCTGTTTTGGGCCTCTGGCGCCCGTACTGTTGGCCTGAGCGTTGTCCAACTCGACCCCACAGGAGCCCCGAGTCCCTTAAACCTGTGACGGAGATGGTGGGTAAATTGGAGTACGTGACCAAAATGTCCCCCAAGAATCTGCAAGAATTTGGTCAAAATCGGCAGGTGATCGATTTGGCCCAAACTTAGCCCAGAGGGAGAGAGTTGGTCACAGTGGACGGTGAGGTAGACACGAGGAGCCTGGGCCTAAGGGCGTGGTGGTGGCGCCCTTCCAAATTTGGGTGCGAGGGTGGGTGGGGCTTTTCTCCCGTCTTTCGCTTTTGGGCCTCTGGCGCCCGTACTGTTGTTGTTGTTGTCGTTCCCTAGACTGTCTGTCCGAGCAGTCCCGTCTCCCCAAGGAAGGCCACAGCCGAAACTGGGTTTTCCCACAAATCCTTTATAGAGTGTATGTTGTGTTGTTTGCGTGCATGATTGTGTATAATGCAATCTTCCATTATGTGTTGTATGGTATGGGGTGAAGTGTTACATCCTGGGCAGCTGTTCACAACACGGTCGTCCAGCCTCTTCTGGTAGCTTAGAAGTGCTGGGTGGTGACCGCATCGCAGTCTGGCCAAGTGGACTCTGTCCTTTCGTGGGAGAGAGGATTCAGAAGGGTGGATATCAGGGGGTCTGGCATGCAGCAGTGTGTTGTCTTTCAGTGTGTTAATGGAGCGGTGAGTGATATGATTATGAATATGTTTCCGGAGGCTGGTATTTGGTGGTTGTGGAGGAAGAGAAGAGAGTATCTGTGCGTAATAAAGGTCTTTGGGTGTAGTTTTAATGTTTCTTGGTGTGTGTGGGTGTTCTGCTATGTAGTGTAGCGGGTGTGATGTGTTTGTGGTGGCTGCAGCAAGTGTTTGTGTGCCTCTCATGTCGAGGTGGTCCTTGACTTTGAGGACTTTTGTTTCATGGTGTAAATGGTCTGTAGGTGATGTATTTGTACAGCCTGTAATTATTTTTAGGGCTTTGTTTTGTATGACCGTTGTCCAAGAAGACCCCACAGGAGCCCTGAGCCCCCTCGACCTGTGAGGGAGATGGTGGGTAAATTGTAACACGTGACCAAAATGACCCCTACAAATCTGCAAGGGTACCCATAGATTTTGGCCAAAATCGGTATGTGACCGATTTGGCCCAATCTTAGCTCAGAGGGAGAGATTCATTCACAGTGGACGGTGAGGTAGATGCGAGGAGCCTAGGTTGAAGGGCGTGGCGGTGGCACCCCTCCAAATTTGGGTGCGAGGGTGGGTGGGGGCTTTTCTCCCGTTTTTCGGTTTTGGGCCTCTGGCGCCCGTACTGTCCGACTGACCGTTGTCCAAGTAGACCCTACAGGAGCCCTGGGCCTCCTCGACCTATGAGTGAGATGGTGGGTAAATTGGAGCAGATTACCAAAATGATCCCCAAAAATTTGCATAGATTTTGGCCAAAATTGGCAGGTGACCGATTTGGCCCAAACTTAGCCTAGAGGGAGACAGTCATCCAAGTGGACGGTGAGGGAGACGCGAGGAACCTGGGTCCAAGGGCGTGGCGGTGGCGCCCCTCCAAATTTTGGTGAGAGGGTGGGTGGGGGCTTTTCTCCCGTTTTTCGCTTTTGGACCTCTGTACTGTTGGACTGAGTGTTGTCCAAGTGGACCCCACAGGAGCCCTGGGCCCCCTCGACCTGTGAGTGAGATGGTGGGTAAATTGGAGCATATGACCAAAATGATCCTCAAAAATCTGCAAGGGGTACCCGATGATTTTGGCCAAAATCGGCAGGTGACTGGTTTGGCCCCATACTAGCCTAGAGGGAGAGAGTCGTTCACAGTGGACGGTGAGGTAGACGTGAGGAGCCTGGGCCCAAGGGCATGGCGGTGACGCTCCTCCAAATTTGGGTGCGAGGGTGGGTGGCGTTTTTTCTCCCGTTTTTCTCTTTTGGGCCTCTGGTGCCCGTACTGTTAACCTGAGCGGTGTCGTAGTGTACCCCCACATGAGCCTTGGTCCCCCTCGACGTGTGGGTGGAATGGTGGGTAAATTGGAGCAGGTGACCAAAATGACCACCGAAAGCCCTCAAGGGGTACCCGATGATTTTGTCCAGAATCGGCATGTGACCGATTTGGCTCATACTTAGGCCAGAGGGAGAGGTACAGGTACACACGAGGAGCCTGGGCCCACGGGCGTGGCGGTGGCGCCTCTCTAAATTTGGGGAGGCGGGGAGGGGGCTTTTCTCTCGTTTTTTGCTTTTGAGTCTCTGGCGCCCGTATTGTTTGCCTGAGCTTTGTCCAAGTGGACCCCATAGGCGCCCTGACCCCCCCCCCACCTCGACCTGTGGGTGAGATAGTGGATAAATTGGAGTAGGTGACTATAATGGTCAGGTCGGCCAATTTAGCCTAAACCTGCCCTAGAGGAAGAGAGTCGTCTACAGGGCACTGGGAGGTACATGGGCTTAGAACACAGCCAAAGTTGAGGTTCTTGGTGTATTTAAGATTTCCGCCTCTGGCGTCCGCGCCATTGCCCTGAGGGACGCCCAAGTCAAATCCGAAGGAGGCCTCGTAAACCCCGACCTGTGGGTAAGATGGTAGACCAATCGGACCAAATCTACCTCAGAGGGAGAGAGTCACAAGGCAGTGGGAGGTACATGGGAGGAAGCTGGACACAAGAGCGTATGCTTGGGGCCAGCTAAGTTTGAGGTTCTTGGTGGATTTCAGATTTCCGCCTCTGGCGCCCGCGCCTTTGGCCTGAGGGACGTCCGATTTTGCTGACTTATGTCTCGGGCGGAGGGAGGGGGTGGAGCGGGCGGAGGTGGTTGGATTGGTCCTTGATGTGGGGCACGGCGTGGAGGGTGTAAATGGATGGCCGAGGTGGGTAGAGTGTTGAGGTCACTCACAGCGGCAACGCTCGACCGACGCGATAGCGTGGAGGGTCGAGGTGGGTAGAGTTTGAGGTCACTCACGGCGGTTACGCTCGACCGACACGATAGCGTGGAGGGTCGAGGTCCGCCTCTAGCCGGCGCGAAGTTCCTGGTAGGGTCCGTACGTAAAGGTCTAAAAAGATTACGGGACATAAGTATGTGGCTATGTTTGATACTTATGGGACTGGGGTGGGTTGGTTTGCTGGAGTGAGAAGAGGTTGCAATCGTCGCTTCGGAGGGGACGGTTGTGGAGGGGGTGGTGAGTATACTGAGTGGGTAGGAACTCGGCGCTGAATGAAGTTGTTTGGAACTGCTGACCCTGAAGTCAGTGCGTTGGGTCTGGGTCCTTTGCGACCTGTTAGAGTCGCGGAGTGGATTGCGAGAATGCTTAGCAATGCGTTTGATGACATTTCAGACGGTTCTGCCGGATGGTTGGAGTGGTCGGTTGGGGGGGTGGAGTGATTAGAGGTGCAATGGTTGTTTAGAGAGGAACGATGTGGAGGGGTGGTGTGTAGACTGACTGGACAGGGACTTGTCGCTGTCTCGGACGGAGGGAGGAGGTCGAGTGGGTGAGGGTGGTTGGTGGGCTCGAAGTAGGTGCGCGGGGGTTGATTGAAGTCTTGTGGGTAGTTGCCTCGATTCCGTGGGCTTGACTGAAGTCTTGAAGTCGATGTGTTGGGCTTGATTGATACTGGGCTTTGATGCGTTGTACTGGGAGTTCTTATGACCTGATTGGAGTTTGATGTGGTGATGCGTTGAGTTGATTGAAGTCTTGAATTTCGCGCTGCTGGTAATCACTGCTTTGGGCTGACGATTCTCGTCGTGTAATTGATGGATGGCAACTCAGACACAATACGGAGGGGTAGTGTGGTGAGTCTTTTAACCTTGTGGTCTCTTACTCAGAGACGTTACGGAGTAGTGTGGGGAGTCGAGGACAGGTGGTTTTTCCTACTCTGACAGAGGTCTCTTTTCAGACAGCGGTCTCTCTTCTGATTGGTAGTAAACTGCCATGAGGTGCTTTGAAGTCGAATGCCTTATCGATTTGACCACCGACTCTCTTCAAGATGGCTACAACTGCAGGTTACACTTGTAAGGTCGGCAAACGTTTTTAGTAGTCGGCAGACTTGGTAAGGCGATGACGGCAGTTAAGCTGGTGGGGTGGGGGGGTAAGCTGGCAGACGGCAGACGTTCTAGAAATCGACTTGGTGGGTAGGCGAGCTGGCAGAGGGCAGACGGGCTGACGTGGTAGACGTCAGACCTGGTACGTGGCTAGTCGTGGACGAACAGCTTGGCAGGCGACGACGGTTTTACCCGGGTACTTGGGGCGGTCTTCTCTTCGGGGGCGTGGGACCACCGCCTGGCACCAATATGTAGACGTTGAAAAGGTTGGCTACTCTGGCAGTGCAGCGGACAGACAGCACACGGCAGACGGGTGTGGTAGTCGTGGACGAGCGGCTTGGCAGGCGGCGACGGTTTTAGTCAGGTCTCTTCTTCGGGGGCGTGGAACCACCGCTTGCCGCCAATATGTAGCTTTTAAAAGGGAACTACAATGGCAGTGCCAGCGGGATCTCTTCGGATGGGCGTGGGTACTCCTGGAACACCACTGTCATTAAAAAGTTTAGGGCTACACAATGGGCTTAGCGGGGTCAGATAAAACCTCTCTGGGTTTTCTTGGTTTATTTAGTAGATGATCTGGGATTACAGCTTTGGGAAACAATCTCCCTAAAGGAATGTCTTCCCTATCGAGTCTAGGGAGAGTGTCTCTCCTAGGCTCCTCTCTCTGGCGAACGCAGTCGACTGTTATATAGGTAAAATAAGCTTAGATAAGCATGTTTGGTGTAGATTGTCACATAGGAAATGTGTCTGTGATAATAATAAATATGTGTATTAGTTGCATTGTATTGGGTTTAGTAGTATTATTTGTGGATGTGGCTAGACATAGTGTATCTTGGAGTTATGATAATGTAGCTTAGTAGGTATAAGGAAAGAGTGATAGATTGTCTGGTGACATTAGGTACTTGTGTCGGTTCTTTGCTGGACGACGGTGCGATGTAGCTTGTTATGATGTGTTGCGTTATTTGAGTCAGGTGTTTATGATTAGGAAATGTAAGGTCATTAAAATTGCTAAAAACTAGTGCCTTCTTGTACGTGGGGGATTATGTGTCATGGCGTGTGATAGTAGTGGTAGGATACAGCAGCCTTGCTGGAAACATTGAGCACCAGAAACTACTAAATAAAGTGAAAGTCTATGGTATAGGAGGAAAAGTGTTTGAATGGGTAACAGAAAACAGCGGGTCACCATTAACAGTGAAAAGTGTTAATGGGGGAGTGTTTCTAGTGGAGTTCCCCAGGTCTCGGTTTTGAGTCCCCTATTGTTCATTATGTATATAAACGACTTGGACAATGGGGTTAGTAGTGATGTTAGTAAGTTTGCGGACGACACTAAAATAGGACGCCATATTAGGTCAGGGGAAGACGCCGGAATACTGCAGGAAGATCTTAACAAATTGTTTGCATGGTCGGTAAAATGAAAAATGAATTTCAATATCTCAAAGTGCAGTGTGTTAAACGTAGGTTTACACAACCCAGAAGACAAACATAGCTTAGTGAACACAAATTTAGACAAAAAAGGATGTGAAAAGGACTTTCGAATGTTAGTGTGTCCGGACCTTAAATTCAAGAAACAGTGCATTAATGCTAGGAATAGAGATAGCAGGACATTAGGATTTATTGCTGGCACGGTTACAAACAAAAGTGCAGATATAGTTATCAAATTCTATCTGGCGTTAAATTTGGACTCATCCTTGACTATAGTGTACAGTTTCGGTCTCCATCCTATAGAATGGATTTACTAGATTCACTAGAATCAGTACAGAGGAGAATGACCAAAAGAATACGTGGGCTCAGAAATTTACCACATGGAGACAGGCTTAGGCATCTTAACTTACACTCTCTGGAAAGACGTAGAGTGCGGGGTGGTCTAATAGAAGTATTCAAATTTGTCAAGGATTTTAACAAGGGTGATGCATACAAAGTCATCATGTTAAGACAGTAGGGTAGGACTCGCAGTAATGGATTTGCATTCGGCAAATTTAGATTTAAGAAGGAAATAGGCAGGAATTGGTTTACCAATATAGTTGTTAACGAATGGAAAAGACTTTAAACCATGTAGTGAGCACTGAACTATTGGTTGTTTTAAGTTAAGGTTAGATAATTTTATGGATGGGGTTGATAGGTAGTAATGGACATGGAACTGCCTAGCGTAGACTTTATGGTCTCTTGCAGTCTCCTCTATTTTAAGTTCTTATGTAAAGGGTAAATCAAGAGTATAATGGCCTTATTCGCTTTGGGTGTATGCTTCTGGCACACTACCTACACTCTCCAAATCAGCTTTAACTCCAATACAATGCATGAGGCACATGCCTTCATAAATAGGATATTACCACTTGGATGATATCTTAAGTGCCGACTATCATAGCTCCACCTGCAGTCTGGAGAAGAGTTACTTATCCCCACCTCTGACGACCTCCCACTAACGTGTAAATGACATATATACCAATGACAAAGATAATATCCTTGGAAACACTCCCACCATAAATGTCTGCAAGCTGAATTTCACGGTTTCTCATTTTTTAGCTACTTCGGCAAAACCAGGCGTACATGTTTCAATTCGTGCTGTAGGATAAGATACAGCTAATATTGTAGCTTTACAATTTTCATGGTGACGCAAATAAATCAGTGACCTGGTTTTGATTCTGAAGTAAAGGCATTTATGGTGTGGTCTAATTATACCTTCTTTGCTCCTTCTTGTCAAATGTTGCACAAATGATGATTCTTTGAGCATCCGTATCAAACAAGGCACAATGGGATGCTTTTCTGGGGCCAGGGGTTTGAGTTTTGTTCTGCGGTATGGCTATTGGGGGGTATTTGCGGGTTTGTTAAATATTTTCCGGCACATGACGGGATTATGATCTGTCAAAGAACATATCTGACAGGGACTCACATTTTTACAATGAGGTCTAAGGTCGTAAACATCGCATACATTATTGAAGTTCTCTTATACGGCTACTCCTTGGTTCCCAGGTGCCAAAACTTGCATTATATTCTACTGCAGAATGCGCCTGATTGCACAAAATACAATTCATTCGGTTTGGCTGGCTGGCCTTAAATGTAGAAGTAGCAGGTAAATGGAACTGTTTTTCAGACGCAATATTACGATTAGGAATTGAAAGAAGATACGTCGACTGGCTAATGGGGTTGATAAATGCTGACTGCGGAAATTATTGGCTTGGTCAGCTATCGCGGTCATCCTGGAAATTAAATTGGGCAGTCCTTTATCAAGTTAAGTCTAGAGAGAATTCTGCATGGTTATACTTACCATACAGATACTGAAAGGCCTGGGGATCTAACATTTTTGGTTACAAGACATGCAAAATAGTCAAGATATCCACTTCCCTGTTTATGTAGTTGGAACAGCATACTTTGATGGTGGCATTGTGATAGCCGAGGTTGATAGAGGCAACGGGAGCTTTTGGCTGCATTATTCCGACCCCCTTATCTACACTTAGCTGGCCACGGTGTCAGGTCGGTTTCGAAACTCCAAAACAAGGCTCAAACAATTGGGTGGTTTTGACCAAGAGCTAACGACCAATGAAGGAAGCCGTAACGCACACTTCCCAGGTTAGGAAACGGATTGTAATGGAATAGAGTGGTTGAAGGCCTTGGGCTGACCACCAGCTGCTTACAAAGGAACATTGGAACATTGGCTTATCATATGTAACAGTAGTTCAGCAAGACGCTTTTTTGACAAATACGATTTACACATACACGCCAACAGTTAGGGCTTCAAATTACTTTATCAATGCCTTTCCTAGATCAAATTCATTGGCATATTAATCCTTCAGACTTTGAATAGCTAACTGATAGCTTTGGTTACCCACTTTGTAACATGTGACCAAAATAGTAGCAGTACCAGTGAATTCACTTTTCAATTTACTGAATTTAACGGCATATCAGTCCGTTCATGGACAAGTAGGCAATGCGTCCCAAAATTCTTGCCAGTATTTGGGGTCCAGGGTTGATCATCCTACCCCAGCAGAAGTGTGTGGTGCTGTATAGGGTTTTTTAGGGGCTGTTCTTTACTGAAGGGATGACTGACCGTTGGAATCTCTCCATCTTGTAGTTCAGGTTGTTACGTTGTAAATGAGACCTTATTTTTCGTTTCTGTAGATTGCCGGTAAACCCGTAGCATCTCATAGATTTCCACCTGGAGGGCGACTAGTGCTGCCAAATGATCCTTTTGTGTCGTGGTCCAGATACTAAGCTGTCCCCATAATTTTTCTTGGCACTAAGTACCGAAGAAGGTTCATTATCCTGACTTAGGGATAACACGCTGTAACAGTTCTTCCATGGTTTCACTTTGTGCAATGAAACCTTCCTCTTGCGGGGCCCTAAGCCTCAGAACATCATAGTCAACATTTGATGTATGGTCCAGTTTGCTATCAGACATTTTACTCTTCAAAGAGACCAGGTAGATTGAATAACACTAATGCCAAGCCAACACAGCACAGATGCAATCTTAATTCATAGAATTGTTATTAACAGGAAAGTCAAAGAAGATTTACCAAACCCAAAGTAATCCTAAGGTGATGGTTTTAAAAATTAACCAAATATGAAACTGTTGTCAAACAGACACCTCAAAACAAGTCAAAATGGCTCTAAATTCAACACTTTTTTATAGTAACGAGAGGGGGGTGGGGCAGACAGGAAATGGCTAATTCAGAGCTCTTAATAAATCTTACGTCCATAGAAGAGGAACTATATGTGTTTATCTATCTATCTATTTATCTATCTATATATACATATATATATATATGTATATATATGTATATATATATATGTATATATATATATATATATATGTATATATATGAATCAATCAATCAATCAAATCAGCCATCCTGAGTCCACTGCTGAACAAAGGCCTCCTTCATAGCATTCCATGATTCACACGACCGTGCCACCCTCTGCCACGTCACTCCCGCAAACCTCTCGATCTCGTCTCTCCACCTTCTGTCTGGTCTCCCTCTTCCACGCTTCCTATCTCGCGGCGTCCATTCAGTAACACACTTGCTCCATCGCTCATCAGTCGTTCGCACCAACTTACCTGCCCAATTCCACTTCCTCTCTTTTACTGCTTCCACCATATCTTTCACTCTAGTCTGCTCTCTCATCCAACTTGCTCTCTTTCGGTCTCTCAGTGTTATTCCCATCATTGATCTCTCCATTCTCCTCTGTGCAGTCCTTAGCTTTGTTTCCATCGTCCTCGTCAGCTTCCAAGTCTCACATCCGTAGATTATTGCTGGTAGAATGCATTGGTTGTAAACTTTACGTTTCAAACATAGAGGTAGAGAGCCTCTCAGGATTTTACTATACTTACCAAACATTTTCCAACCAATTGTAATGCGTCTTTTTATCTCATTATCATGATCTTTCGTCACCTTCACCATCTGACCTAAATAATTATACTCTTCAACTTCCTCAAGACTCTCATCATCAATTACGATCTCTTTACTTTGAATTTTCGTGTTGAACATTACTTTGGTTTTACTCTTATTCATTTTTAAACCTACTTTGATACTTTCTTTGTTTAGATCGCTCACCATATCTTGCAAGTCGTCTGCTCTTTCTGAAATAAGAATGATGTCATCTGCAAATCTTAGGTGGTTCAAATATTCGCCATTAATCTTCAAACCTTTCTTTTCCCAACTCAATCTTCTGAAAATATCTTCTAAACAAGCTGTAAATAGTTTGGGTGAAATTGTATCGCCTTGCCGTACTCCTTTCTCGATTTTGATCTTTTCTGTGTCTTTATGTAGTCGAACTATAGCGGTACCTTTCGAATAAATCTTTTCTAAAACTCTAAAATCTGTTCGTTTGTACCTTGTTTGCGTAGCGAGTTTAGTATTGCTATTTGTTCTACTGAATCAAAGGCCTTCTCGTAATCTACAAAAGCTAAACACAGAGGTATATTATATTCTGTCGTTTTCTCGATTAGTTGATTTATCGCCTGCAAATGGTCTAGAGTTGAATATCCGCTTCTAAAGCCTGCCTGTTCTCTCGGTTGGTTTCCATCTAAAACTTGACTCAGTCTATTTGTGAGGATCTTGGAGAATACTTTATATACGTTTGATAGCAAGCTAATCGGTCGATAGTTACTAAGGTCCTTCTGGTCTCCTTTTTTATGAAGCAAAATCACTATAGCATTGCACCACGCATTCGGAACGCTTTCTTGACGTAAGCACTAGGTGTACAACTCAGCTAATTTAATATGAACTAATTTACCAGCGTCTTTCAATAGATCTATTGATATACCATCTTCCCCAGGTGCTTTTCCTCTTTTCATAGTTTTTAGAACAAATTCTACTTCTTCCTTTGTAATGTCTGGTACACTACTAACGTCTACACATGTGTTTACTGACTCAACTACGGCCTTCGAAGAGTAAAGCTCTTGGTAAAATTCTTCTACTCTTTTTACTATTTTGTCTCTACATTTAATTATTTCTCCATTTCTATCTTTCAAACATATCATTTGCTGTCTTCCTAAAGCATGTTTACGCTCGGTCACTTTAACACTTTTACCTTTCCGAATAGTTTCTTCTATTTCGTCTATGTTTCTCTTTCTTTTCTCTAATCTCTGCCTTTTGTTGATAAGCTTGTTTAGTTCTACTCGTTCTATTTCGTCTCTACTGCTTTTAATCTGCATGTTCCTTCTTCTTTTAATTAGGTCATTTGTAGTTTTGGAGTATTTGTTTTCTCTAATGTTTTTTGTACTTCCTACTTTCTCTGCTGATTCCTTAATGATATTCACTAAATTCACATTGATATCTTCCACGCTGTCCTCGTTAGTTCTTAGAGCTTCGAATCTATTTTTAATTTCTAACTGAAATATCTTTTTATTATCCTTAACCTTTGCAAGGCTTATTTTCCTTTTTAAAACTAGTTTATTTCTCTCGGCTCTGAAGTTGAATTTAGCTGTGCATCCTACCATTCTATGGTCACTCCCTATGTTGACTTTATTTATCACCGTAACATTGCTAACGCTTTTGCTCTCATCTCCTAATATGAAGTCTATTTCGTTTTTTGTTGTTCCATTTGGACTTCTCCACGTCCATTTACGACCTACACGCTTTTGAAAGAGTGTTCATTATCCCCATATTGTAGTTTTCTGCAAAAATTGACTAACATCTCACCTCTGTCATTTCTTTCACCTACTCCAAACTTCCCAATGCACGTCTCATCTCCCATCTTCTTCCCTACTTTAGCATTAAAGTCTCCTATTACCAAAGTGTACTTACTTTTTTCTTGATCCATTACTTGACTTAAATCATTATAGAAGGACTCAATTTCCTCGTCTGAACTCTGTGAAGTTGGTGCATAGACCTGAACTATTTTTAGAGTGTACCTTTTACAAAGCCTAATCACAATCCAAGCTACCCTGTCCGATAAACTACTGAATTTGATTACATTACCCGCAACCTCTCGGTTGATCAAGAATCCTACTCCACTAGATCTTTCTTTGTCCTTACCTCTGTAGTAGAACATATATACATATATATACATATATATGTATATATATGTATATATATATATATATATATATATATATATATATATATCACAACAAAGTTATGTCGTAGCACATTTGTAAAATAATACTGATGACCCACTTTCGGAGAAGAATAAGCGAAGATATAGAGATCTGTATATTTCGATCACTTACTGTGATCCTCTTCAGCAGATATGAATTACAGAGTAGAGAACAATGTGTATTTATACTAAAACAGTGAGGTAAGCCCCCGTCCCTTCTAGCTTACCTCACTGTTTTAGTATAAATACACACTGTTCTCTACTCTGTAATTCATATCTGCTGAAGAGGATCACAGCAAGTGATCGAAATATACAGATCTCTATATCTTCGCTTATTCTTCTCCGAAAGTGGGTCATCAGTATTATATATATATATATATATATATATATATATATATACAAACACACACACACATATATGTATATATATATATATATATATACAGTATATATATATATATATATATATATATATATATATATATATCAGCAAATACTAAGGAAAAAATAAAAAAGGGTTTGAATTTTGACATGTATTCATGTTCCATTAAAAAAAAAAAAAGACAAATCAGGTCTACATTTCATTTTTTTGGCTAAATACTATTTTTCTTTATCATAATAGAGCCATTTTTATCCTCTGGCCCTCTCCGACTCATCGTTATTCATGACAAGTCCAGCAGATTTTCCTTTTCTCTTTTGTGTTGGACATTTGCACGTGGGGAGTTTCCTTTGGCCCTGAGAGGCGGAACAGCAGAAGCTGGGTGTCAGAGAAACCAAAGAAATTTAAATCCTGCCAAGTCGAAGAAAGAGAACTTGAGACTTCGGGAGTAGGATCTAGCAGAGTCCTGGGTGGTTTTCCTCGATGTCGCAGGCTCCAATCTCAGGCACGAAGGCAGTACCAGGAGCACAGTGGAAAGCGTACATGACCCATTCCCCGTCGACACCCTGTTGGTGGGGATGGTAAACACGAGCAAGAACAATTAGGTGTGTGTAAAGAAAAAAACATATTACTAGTAAGAAAACGTAATATTTTTCCTCTTAGGAATTGTTAGTATTTCCCTGAGGCACAGACAATATTGGGAAAGGACTGAGACGGAGTTTCCGTCGCGTAACCACTACCTAGAACAGCCAAACTGACCACGGGGGCCTTGAGGCACCCGAAATAAGAAGTAGACCAAACAGTCCATGGCTCACGGCTCTAGAAGACGGTCCACGGCCGCTGGTAATAATAATTGTTGCCCCGGGTTTTATTGGCAGGAAACCTGTAACCCCACAATGACATGCTACAGTCCCATGGGCCCTTCCATAGATCTATCTGGGAAGAAACTTTGGGACGTTGCCTGTGCTCGGAAGCCACCCTGCCCTCATCAACCGTCCTCTCTAGCCAGCCGTATCTTCTGTAGCCCGATGGGATGAAGACCGTGGATTCCGTTCTTTCACCTCAAAATGAGTCATCATGCATTTCTGCAGACGACGCAGACGACGTCGTTAAGGAGACTCGATTTGTAGGTCTGATTACCGACACACTGATCCATTTCAGTGATCAGTCACAAAGTTACCGGTCCATGCTTGGTGAAACAACCGCTTCCTATGCTTTAATAAAATCTGAAAAAATATCTAGATATGTACTTGAGAGGAAATACTCACGACAGAACAGCTGTAGAAGATGGTGCAATCAGTGGGGTCCTTGTTTAGGCCGACATGCTTACAGATGTCATTGGGCGAGGGCGTCCCGATGGGCTTGGGCGTGGTGGTGGACTGTAACAGGGATCAGATTAGAATAGAAAGAAAAGTACCACCACTTGTTTCGATAGGCATTCATCGAGAGAAGCTCTAACTCATTCCCTGCAGGAGAAATTATAGCCATCAGGATGAATGAAATCGCTGGTAGCATGAATTCAAAGGAAAAAAGCCACACAGTACAAAAGGGGCGAGGGTTCGAACTGTCATGTGATGTAGCAAAGGCATAAGGAATTCTGGGGCTGAATTAAGTATTGCCGTCACTATGTAGTTTTCTGACAACTTTAGATAAGTTAGGTGAGGTGAACTAATGACAAAGTCTTGATAAACAACACAAACAAGAATGCCTATGATAAAACTTTATCATTAGATATTACGCTTCATACTACCATATTTTGCATGCTAAAATTTAGTTCATTACATGTTAAAAAAAAAACAAAAAAAAAAACGCTCGAATGAAAAAAGCGAAACAGCAAAAGCCCCCTCTACAATAGAAGTAGCCACAACATCTTCCAAATTTCACGTCCTGGTCAGGGGACAGGAACTCTCAAGAGATCCTCTTACCGGAGCGTTGGGGTCCGGAGTGGTGGTGACGATGACGGGCGGGGTGGGCAGGGGTCCACCTCCGGTGAGAGTTGTAACGATGGTCTTGATGAGAGGGAAGGTGCCGGTGCCGCATGTGTTGTGGAAGTCGTCCGTCTCGATGGACCAGACCATACCTCCCATCAGGTGGTTAGCAGAAGCGTACCTCGACTGAGGAAACCCGAGGAAGAGGAGGTTAAATATCCTGTTTTTTTCAAGATAGTTGCTTTGGGAAGTTCACAGGAAGAGAACGGTTGAGCATATTCCCCACAGGAGTGAGAAGTTCAGGTTAAATCAATGGGTCCTATTCTTTTGATATCGTTATCCAATTTAGGTATTATGGCACATCAAGCCTATTTAACCCCCTTTCATAAAAACTGGGTCAGTATTCGTAATCGTTGCATAGATTCAAACCCTAGATATCTTATTTTGTGTTTGAAAACATATACAAAATTTTATACATTATAGTATAATCTATACGATATTCCACCTCAGGGTGTTTGTATTGTTTTTTTTTCTCTATTACCTCTCCAAAATTATTAAAATATCCCCGACCCGTGAATAAATTATCCTATGGGGATAGATTAAACCCCAGTTTGGGAAACGCTGGGTTAACCCTGTTAACTTAACAGACCGGTTTTCCACAATGAAAGCTTGGCGTTCGTTTTGAAGCAGCAGTTAATCATCATATGAATTTTACTTGGCAAAACTAAAAAAAAAAAAAAAAAAAAAAAGAAGACTAAATTCTGGTGGTGCACCACTAGGCGTTCACATTTTATATAGTATGATCTCGAAACTAGCAAAATGTCTTTCCATTCATGACCTTAGATGTTAAAAAAAAAGATATACTGTATATATTCGTATATATTTTTTACATTGAGTCCTGACACAATGTCGAGCGGTCCGGTCCCCCTCCTGGGAGGGAGGCCTCTTTACCTTGGTGGTGATGGACTCGATGTGGTCATAACCGCACCATTGGCGGTCCTTGTAGGTGTAAGGAGCCATCATGTATGGGTCGTCCACGATAGTCCAGCCGCCCTGCATCTGCTTCTCACAGATCTGGAATACAGGACGCAAACGAGGGGGGAATTCAGAACAATCTGTGTTACTGAATAGACTAGCTTCCCTTAAACAAACTCTGTACACATATCATTCTTTCCGATGTCATCCATTCTCACGATTCACACACACGATCTCGCCTCACTATCTCACTCTTTGACTTTAATGAGATTTTTCTATGAATTCTCTTCCCTTTCCTACCTCTCTCCTCCCTCTCTTATCTCTCTCCTCCTTCTCCTACCCCTATCCTTCCTTCCCTAACCCTCTTTTCCCTCCTGCACGAGTCGCGTCTCCCAAGCTCACTGGAAGATCGTTGCATCCCCCGAGACTCACCTCATTGTAGCCCATAAATCCGGGTTCCCTGGTGTAAGGTCCGGCAGTTCCTGCCTGGGGTGCCGGATCGTAGATGTCGTGTTGCTGGGCACTCTGGAGGGTGAAGCAGCGCCCGTAGAGACCCATGCCGAGGGCCATCTTATTGGCGGGGAAACCCTTCTGGATCCAGTACTGGACGGCGAAGTCCTGAAGGAGGAAGAAAGAAGAACCAAGGTATTAGTTTTCCCCTACACAAATGAGCTGTCATTGTTCGGTTGGCGAGGCATTTGTAGATGCGCGTAACCACATATATATAGAGTGGTGTGGGTATGGCAGTTGCTACTTTGAATTAGACAAAAACTCACCACATTCAGGTATTTGGCTTCTCCCTCGTCCTTGGGGTGGGCGTAGAGAGGTGTCTGGTGGTGCACGAAGGGATCCCAGGCCCCGTGCATGTCATAGGCCATCAGATTGAGGATGTCAAGGGATCTGATAAAAAGAATATATATATATATATATATATATATATATATATATATATATATATATATATATATATATATGTGTGTGTGTGTGTGTGTGTGTGTGTGTGTGTACAACACTGAATGGGTTCCAGTGAACATATTTACATTTATCAATCGCAATTCACTTTAATTCTGAGCTATCAACATTGAGGAACTCGAGGAGGCCAATATGCAGAAATTGAAACGTGGTACTATATATATATATATATATATATATATATATATATATATATATATATATATATATATATATATATATATACATCTAGTTTGACAAAATGAATGTGATTTTGAAAAGCCGTGTAATAGTGAAAATGGAACAAGATCCTCTTTGGTCAAAATAGGGGATGGGTTAGGTTAGGTTAGATTTGGATAAGATAGGCTAGGTTAAGTTAGGTTTGGTTATGTTAGGTTTGATCTGGTTAGATTATGTTAGGCTACGTTAGGTTAAGTTAAGTAAGTCATTGAACAAATGTCGCAGAGATAAATTAAATATATTGGCGGCAGAAAAAAACAACAGCAAACAAATTGAAAAGTGACCCTACTATACAGTACTATTTACGAAATATGCATGCGTCCTATATCACACCAAGGGTAACGAAAGAGCCAAGAGCTTAATGGCTCACTGAAGGTTCATACATACTTGGCCATCCCAGGAATGTTGTATGCGAGGTCGATGGTGCCCTTGCCCGCCGACACGGCAGCCGTTAACAGCATGCCCTTGGCGTGCAGAGCCGCCTTCAGTTCGTCCAGGAGGAAGATGAAGTTCTCCTGTCGAGGGGCAAGGAGGAGATGAAACACGGGTACAACTAGATTTGTGTGTGTGTAGGTATCTACTGCGAGAGGTTTATAGTTAGTGCCTTCAGTGTAGAGAATTTCTAAGAACATCGAAATGGCTTTAGTTAGGAAATGGGTACCTTCCTATAGTGCGGTCTTTTTGGAGGAGGCTTGTAGTTAGAGAATTTAGTGTAGAGGGCCTCTTTGAAGGAGGCTTGTAGTTAGAGAATTTGGTGTAGAGGGCCTCTTAGGCTCTAGCAAATGGAGTGGTACATTACTCATTATGTGGTCCCACAGGAGGATACGTGTAGTTGACGCCCTCGGCAAAGAGAACCTTTTACGAAATCGAAATTGCTCCAGCGATCAGAGTGCCGCTTACCCTGTCTTCGGGGCTTCCTCCGCGTTGAGTCGGGTACTCCCAATCCATGTCCAGACCATCGAAGCCGTACATTGGGAGGAACTCCATCACGCTGTCCACGAAGGTCTTCCTGGTGGCGGCGGTTTTGGCCATCTGCGTTTTGGAATGGGGAGAGGAGAGAGCGTGGTGAGCGAGAGGAGGAGGCAAGATGCTCGAGTAAGAGGTAAGAAAAATGATCTGAGGTCATACATCAGGACACAACGACTGTGAATTGGTGATGGAGATCAAAGACACAGAATTGAGCGGGTACTGTTTATCGTTCTTAAATGTAGGCACATTCTATAGGTAGCCAGGTATTATCTAATGGTCCTGAACGAGGACATATAGTCTGGTAGTAATTGCCATATCTGCAGAGGTTCATACTGCGGTAGCAATGACACCAGCTAAAAACAACACACTAATGATAACAGCTAAGAACAACACACCAATGACGCTGGGTAAGAACAACACACCAGTGACATCAGTCAAGAACAATACACCAATGTCACCAGCTAAGAACAACACATTAATGATATCAATAGAGAACAACACAGCAATGACACCAGCTAAGAACAATACACCTATAACATCAGTTAAAAAACAATATACACATGACCCCCATCTAAGACCAACACACCAATGACCCTAGTCATGCACAACACACCTGCGAGTATTTGACGGATCCTTCGTTCCATCCTCCGATGGCAAGAAGAGCCTTCAAGGTTGGGTTCTGCTTCTTGAGGCCTGTGAAACGCTCGTAGGCGCCTGCGAGCAGAGACAAGAACTAAACGTAGCACCAAAGGATGCGTGTGTATGCAATAAAGCTACCCTCTTGTTATGAGGATGTTTAGAAATATAACTGCATATTGATTCTAGCTGGCATTTGGCATTTGTGTTTTCGTTACGTATGATACAGCTGGAATTAATATATATTTCAAATCAAAAGTAGATAGTATTTTCCATTGTCGACAATGTCTATCAGGGGTCAAAAGAAGTAAATTACAAGTCAGATGGAACCATGAAAAAAAAAACTGTTGAAAACAACTGATTTCTAGACTAGAAAGTTATTTTCTTGAGTACTCCATAATATATATATATATATATATATATATATATATATATATATATATATATATATATATATATATATATATATATATATATTGTGACCCGTTAACTTCTCCAGTCCTGACGAAACTTCCAGAATTTGGTTTTCGCTGACACCAGGCTATCTTATTCAGCTTAGAGAGACTCCTAGGGCCAGAGGGGCTAAAGCTTAGTGGTCTCATCTGGCTAAAAACATTTCTCGAGTGACTCATGACATTTCAGTGGCTATTTTTACGGCTTCGTTATGGCTAACGCCAATTGATTTTGTTTGACTTGGAGTTACTTCTGGGCCCTCATGGGTCCATCCATGACTGGCGACCCAGCAGAGCTCACCTTTGCCGAACTCCTCGTAGAGGTCATTCCATGGATCCAAGGCAATGATCCTGTTGCTTCGGAGGCCAGCGAAGCCATAGACGATGTGTGTGCACAGCTCAGGAGGGATGTCTTCAACATCGAACTTGCCCTGGCCGGGTCGGTACACGGCCCAGGACCCATAGTAGCACACCATGGCACTGCCGCCTGTCAGGGAGAGAACGTTGGTATTAACACTTCGTGGCCCAAAACCAAAGCTATTCTTGGGGATGATATTGCGCCGAAGAGGTGGAGTCAGAGGTGGACATAGAGAGATTTAAGGAGGGTAGCAGAAGTTAAAAACGATCAGGATTCTTTTTTGAGTGCTAGGAAACGCTGTTCCTTGTAGCAGCTGTAATTCTTGTAACCAAGGGGTAGTGGACTACTGCAACCTGAGCTTAGGGGCTGCTGAGGTCGGAAGAGTTTCAGGAACACTTCTGGCCAAGAACTTGCCTGTTTTGTCCTCGCCCTTGACGACGAAGTCGGGTTCAGCCACACCAGCTTCTGCGGCGCGGTTACCCTGCCAGGCCAGCAGGGCCAAGAAGAGGAAAAGGCACTTCATGGCTGTCTGGAAAAAAGGAAGAAGAATGAAAATGGATAGAATAAATAAGGAGATAAACACATGAACAAATTGATAAATGTATGAGTAATGAAATAAACAGATAGATAAATAAACAATTAAATAAGAAAATCAATAAAATAAGATGAAAAAAGAGAATTTATGGTAGCAAGGACGCATAGCCTATGACACCAAGATAGATACAAAGTGATTGGATTATGTATCTATCAACTTGTCTATCCATCTATATACTATATTCTTTCCTCAGATAAAACAAATAAGATTCCAGGACTGATAGTACAATCTTTTGATTTCAAAAGTCCATCATCAACCAATTATATAGGATATTAGTCCGCTCATATTTGGAATATGCAGTTCCCGTATGGTATCCAAATCTTATCAGGCACTGATCAAATGGGAAGGGTATAGAAACGAAGAAAAACAATAAGACATCAGAAAACCATATGAAAACCAAATAAACATATAAATCCTTCCCTCTCCCCCACCCCGCAAAAAAAAAAAAAAAAAAAAAATTCGTTGTTAGTGTGACAGAGGCATCTTTGACAAACGTAACCGTGTGCAGAGAAACCCACGTGATAAGAAGATAAGAAGATAAGGAGAGACAAAGCGCTCCTAAAGAGTACCGTTACCAATGCAATGCATGGTAACCTCCCCCTTCCCCACAACCACGGTCTTGGATCACGTGCAGGATTTGTGATCGACAGCTACTACCCTCCCGGATTCGAGCTTCGAGCTTATCTTCTGAATTATGGGTAAAGCACATCTCTTAGTTCAGGGAGAGGGCTAGTAATGACTTATCGTATTAGTGAAAGCTTCATACGCCGTGAGCGTGGCACGAACTCGGCACCACAGCGTGGCAGTCTAAGACGCTAATCATTACACCAGCAACCCGTGTTGTGGGTAGCTGGGGTTCCCAACGTCCGCTCCTCCAGCGATTTGGAATTGGAATCGATATGTAACCTTATCCCTCTAATTTTATTCTGGTTGTTGGCAGACGGTTTTATTCAGCTAAAGGGAACCTCCGATAGCAAAAGGGTTTATCTCACCACAGAGTGTTTGAGCCCAACAGCCACTGGGCATTCAGAGGAAATCGCAAACTTCTGTTTTAATACGGAACGAAGAGGAAAAAGAAGAAAAAGACGAAGAAGAAGAAAAAAACGAGAAAGATGAAGAAGAAGAAAAATAAGATGAAGAAGAGGAAGAAGAATAAAAGGAGAAGAAGAAAAAAAGAAGAAGAAGAAGAAGAAGAAGAAAAAGAAGAAGGAAGAGAAGAAGAAAAAAGTAAAAGAAGAGGAAGGAGGAGGAGGAGAAGAAGAAGAAGAAAGTAAAGGAGAAGAGGAAGGAGGAGGAGATGAAAAAGAAGAAGAAGAAGAAGAAGAAGAAGAAAAAGAAGAAGAAGAAGAAGAAGAAGAAGAAGAAGAAGAAGAAGAAGAAGAAGAAGAAGAAGAAGAAGAAGGAGAAGAAGAAGAAGAAAAAGAAGACGGAGAAGAAGAGGAAGGAGGAGAAGAAGAAGAAGAAGGAGGAGAAAAAGGAGAAGAAGAGGAAGGAGGAGGAGAGAAGATGAAGAAGAAGAAGAAGAAGAAAAAGAAGAAGAAGAAGAAGAAGAAGAAGAAGAAGAAGAAGAAGAAGAAGAAGAAGATGAAGAAGAAAAAGGAGAAGAAGAAGGAAAAGAAGAAGAGGAAGAAGAAGAGGAAGAAGAAGAAGAAGAAGGAAAAGAAGAAAAAGAGGAAGAAGAAGAAGAAGAAGAAGAAGAAGAAGAAGAAGAAGAAGAAGATGATGAAGAAGGAGAAGAAGGAAAAGAAGAAGAGGAAGAAGAAGAAGAAGTAGAAGAAGGAGAAGAAGAAGAAGAGGAAGGAGAAGAAGGAGAAGAAGGCGATGAAGTAAGAGAAGAAGAAGACGGTGAAAAGGAAGAGGAGGAGGAAGAAAAAAAAAGAAAAGGACAAAAAA
>NC_134782.1:7485158-7492658 GCF_046742065.1 Oratosquilla oratoria
TAAATTATTTTTGCAGAAACCACCGGGAAATTGAAAAAACAGATACCGAACGTTTTCATCTATTAAGACATTTTCAAAGGTACAGAAAATCAATACAGAAAGAAACAATATATACATAAGAAGACAGAAGATATTCGGAAAGGTCCCATGTTACATATTATCACACACAATTTTGTCAATAATAAAATTGTCCAATTTAAATAAACCCAAACTCAAGTTCATGCTATTTCCAAAATTTCTTTTTATGAAACAAGACTCAATAATATTTCTTTCTATAATATTATTACAAAAAGTAATTATTTTAGAATTTCCCCAGTCAATATTATGACCATAATCCCTTTGGTGGACAAATAATCCACTGGACACTTGCCCCGTTCTAACACTAACACTTTGCCATTTTGGCCTATATAAATAAAATCGACTTATAAGTTATTATTAATTTCGTAAATTAGGACAACAAAGACTCACCTATCTACTCCACAGCAAGAAAGTCTGCTCGAAGTCTGCCCAGCCATGTGGTCTTGCTGCTTATAAACGATTGGGAAGGCTTCTAGGGGGGAACTCCTTATCTAAGTCTCTCACTAGGACAGGTCCTCTCGTTCTCACGACAGACACTCACCAGACAATTTATTAAAAACGAAAAAAAGAAAGAAAAAAAAAGAAAGAAAGAAAAAAAGAAAAATCTCCCACGTCTTTTCTCTAAGCAACACAGTGATTAAAGGAAGTGATGCATGGAGGCCACGTGACCTGGGCGTGATATTAGTGACGCTTAAAACTTGCATTGCACGTGTTAAAGAGAAAGATTGACGAATAAGCAAATCCCAAGGGCAAAGACTTTTGACATTCAAGTTCATTTGTATTCTAAACATCACTTAGTTTAATGACATTATTCTAAAGTTGCGTCTCATAAGGAAGCACAGCCGACATATCCTATGTATATCAGTATATACCCCACTCTAGCCACATATCATTAGATAAATATACTAAAACGTGCACCCCTGACATAAGTGCTGAGTGGGGCATTAGGAAATCAAACGAAAATCGAACAAAAGCCCCACCTTTCAGGTTACCACCCAGACACAAAAGAGGCAGACCCAACTCACGCCAACTAGGATACCGTCCCACATTCACATAACACAGACACCAATGCAATGTTTCTTCTCTAAGAGGATTGTAGGTCATCCAGAGGACCATTGCCGAGTATCTTGAGGTCGTGGGTTTCCTGCAAGTGAAATAATAAATGAGAGAAGTATATATCTAATTCACCTACGTTCTATTTCAGACATCAGTAAAATGATGTCAGATGTATATGAAAAATCATACGTAAAATTGTGGGAATGTGATTTGGAGTAACTCTAGGGTAAGATCTCTGTTAAGAAATGCTAAAGCGTTGAAATACACAATATGTATTAATTTTCTAGCTGCATCCTTCCGAGTAAGAAAGATCTAGGGAAGGAATCACATTTGGGCTAATTACAAGTTTATTCGTCTCTTGTCTTACATAAGAACATAAGAATGAAGGAGACTGCAAGAGACCATAAGGCAGCTCCGTATCCATCACCATCTGTCATCCCCATCCATAAAGTTGTCTAATCGTTTCTTAAAACAACTGATACTTTCAGCGCTTACTACATGGTTACTAAGTTTATTCCATTCGTTGACTAACCTATTAGTAAACCAATTCTTGCCTACTTCCCTTTTAAATCTAGATTTTTCCAGTTGATAACCATTACTGCGAGTCCTGCCCTGTTGTTTTAATATGATGACCTTGTTTGCATCCCCCTTGATAAAGCCTTTGATCCACTTGAACACCTCTATTAGATCACCCCGCATTCTGCGTCTTTCCAGAGAGTGTAAGTTAAGGTGCCTAAGCCTCTCTTCGTAAGGAAAATTTCTGAGCCCATGTATCATTTTGGTCATTCTTCTCTGTACTGATTCTAGTGAATTGATGTCCATTCTGTAGGATGAAGACCAAAACTGTACCGCATAGTCAAGGATGGGTCTTACTATCGCTAGATAGAGTTTAATAATTACCTCTGCACTTCTATTCGTTACCGTCCTAGCAATGAGACCTAATGCTCTGTTAGCTTTATTCCTGGCGCTAATGCACTGTTTCCTGGTTTTAAGGTCCGGACTCACTAGAACTCCCAAGTCTCTCTCGCACTCAATTTTCTCTAAAAGCGTGTTATCTAAGCTGTATCTATTTTCGGGGTTGTGTAGCCCTACGTTTAACACGCTACACTTAGAGATATTGAAGTTCATTTGTCATTTCACCGACCATGTGAACAATTTACTATCAACCTGCAGAATCTCTCCGTCGTTTCCTGACCTAATTAGGCGTCCTATTTTAGTGTCGTCCGCAAACTTACTAACATCACTATTTATCCCATCGTCTAAGTCGTTTATGTACATAATGACCAACAAGTGACCCAAAACCGAATCCTGGGGGACCCCACTAGTAACATTGCCCCACCTAAATTTTACTCCATTTATGGTGACCCTCTGTTTTCTTTTACTAATCCAAGCTCTAATCCATTCCAACACTTTTTCTCCTATGCCATGGGCTTTGATTTTATTTAGTAGTCTCTGGTGTGGCACCTTATCGAACGCTTTGCTAAAGTCAAGGTAAATAATATCGTAATTTTCATTGTTATCTGACGTCTTGTCTTTATTCCAGTAGAGAAAACACCAGTGACCAGTGTCTTGTCTTTATTCAAGTAGGGGGACACCAATGACCAGTGTTTTGTCTTTATCTGAACATGGAAAACATCAGTAACCAGTGTCTTGTCTTTATTACATTGGGGAAAACACCAGTGACCATAATATTTTGTAGTCTAAAAAAAAAAACAAAAAAACATTATTACGCCCTCGCGAGGTTTTACTTCAATCGGATAAAACCGTCCAGCTATAGCCAGAACGAAATCATTTAAGAGGGTCACGGTAACGAAAAACACCAAACTACTGACCTACTGCTTTCACCAAATTTCTATTTGGCTATTTATTTACTTATTTATTTAACATTCATTTACTTATTCATTCGTTAATTGGCTTATTCATTTATCTGCTTGTGTGCTTGTTTCTAGACTAGCAACAATCCGAGTGGTTTAGTCCATGAGAAGCTATTTTCCGGCTACGAACATCCGGGCAGGTCATTTCTAGGCTGCAATAGTCTACGACAATCATATTCCGACAACTGTTAGCTCCTGAGAAGCTATTTTCCGACTGCAAAAATCCGGGTGGGTCATTGTCAGGCTGCAGTAAACTATGGTAATCATATGCTGGTAACTGTATAATCATATTCTTTGCTATGATGACTGCAAGGACCGGTCCCACTATCGTTGCTTGCCCGACTCGTGTGGGAAACGCACAGGCGAGAAATCTCGACCTTTGAGAGTTCGTTTAAGTAAAAAGACTTCGGTTACAATATTCTAGTATTCAAGTCTCCGAATATCAGCTTATATTTCCGTCATATATAGCAAATCTGAGTGATGAAGTTAGATATTATAAACCTATACGAATGTTAGTAATACTGTTAAAATGTTCTTAGAGAAATCTAGATTTCTGTAAGCGAAGTCATATTCTAGTTATTCAAATGGAGGTTGGAGGTAGGATGTGGGAGGGAAAATAGCCCAAAGGTTGAAGAACCTAAACAGCCTAACAGTTCGGAAATTGTTACCAACTCACGGAATTAATACCCAGAACATAATAATTAGGGACAATGAATAAGTCCCATGTTAACATCGTTTAAGCTCTTGGCAGGTTTAATTTACACGAGACATACCTCACCCAAGTTAATACTGGTACCACGTTGATCGCAGCATTTACTTCTGTTATTTGATAATCAGAAATATAACTACAGCACCAGATGTTAAAATTCCGTCACCCCGATATCTGTGTCAGTATTTTCTTTTGGAATCCACAGGGAGAAGAAAAACAACTTCATACAGCAACAGCAAGACACTTTGTCCTCATCGACCCATGGACAAAGATAGCAACCGATGAGGTTGACAAACTTTTTGGTGGCAACAGAACACTGGAAACAATGCTTGTGAGAAACAGTTACCAGCAGCCGTTTGGGCGTAAGCCACATTCTCAGGGAATTCAGTTTTCTCTTATTGATTGGTCATATATCCGTTTTCTATGATTGATGTGCCCGACCTTACTGCGGGAAACCGAATAATATGTTCTGTTTTCTTTTAATAAGGAATTACTAAGTAGATAATCAATGAAATAATGTGATATAGAGATATGTAGACAAAAAAATGAAGAAAAGGTTGAAATTATACGCACAGCAAACAATTTCCACCACTTAAAGCAATCACGACACATCACATCGTAATCACAGATTATTTATCTATAAATTGAATTGTTGACAAATATCATTCATCTATGATGGAAAAATTCATATGATGCTATCATTACAATCATATTCATGTTTTTTTTTAATTCATTTGCGATGGTTAGTATTGAATGTGTAATTTGGAAATGGTATATTGGTTAATCAAACAACAATGGTTAACAAGCTAACTTGTTTACAGCCTTCCGAATGTGCCAAATATATTAAATATATATATACATTTGATTTCAAGCACTTGGCATAATTTTCAATGCATTATCGATAAGTTATTCAACTTCATGAGCCCTGTACATCCGGTGGAGTCCTGTAGATTCGGTGGAGTCCCGTAGATCCGGTGGAGTCCTGTAGCCGAAGGCTGAGCTCCCTGCGGAGCGTAGACTGGCGCAGCCGGGGGCCCATAAGTAAATAGATGGATAAGTAAACAAATAAACAACTAAATGAATAGATAAATCAATAGATAAATAAACACATAAGTTAGTTATACAGATAGATAAATGAATGAGAGGTTGAATCAGTCATTCTTTCAACACATACCTTTTGTTCTGACAAAATGGAGTAAATCAATAAAATTAGAAACACTAAAAACATTTACTCCAAATGACGTAATGTGACGGGAATGATGGCGAAACAAGAAGCCAATAGGGAGTGGAGGTTCCTTCTTGATGAATCAAATCGCGTGGCGTTAAGCAGAACAAACATTTACAATAAATATATGTTGATATTAAGTACTCATGTATAATAAAGAAGTATTACATATACAATAAATATATACAATAATTAAGTAAATAAAGGAATCACTACAGAAATTATTCAGGAGGTCCGCCGTGGTAACCGCGTGGTGAATTCGGCGTCAGTTCGAATCCTGGCAGCGGTGATGGCCACCGACCGCTGCTAACCTCAGATTTGAGGTGACTTGGTCATGTCACTGTATGTGGGATACATCGGCCTCCTCCGGATATCGTCACTGATGTGGCATAGCGTGGACTCACCGTCAATCCTGCGTTCGAACGGTTCCGGGCCACCAGCAAGGATGAGGTCCGAGTGGGTTCCAGTTCTGCAGAAAAAAAAAAAAAAAAAAAAAAAAAAAAAAAAAAAAAAAAAAAAAAAAAAAAAAAAAAAAAAAAAAAAAAAAAAAAAAAAAAAAAATACTGAGCCGACACTCCAAAAAAAGGCGCAAGATTGATTGATGATCACGTGCCCAAGAAATGATGACACTGCCATGGATTAGAATGAAATACAATAGAATAAAATAAAATAAAATAATATGAAATAAGATAGAATAAGTTAGAATAGAATAACATGAAATTGAATAGAATTAAAAAATAGAATAAAATGAAATAAAATAGAGTAAAGTCAAATGAAACAAAAATAATAAAACAAAACGAATCAAAATAGAAAAAAAGAAAACAAAAGAAAATAAATAAGGAAAAATAAAAGAGGATAAAAGCGAGTGAAATATCAGAAACGTCACTGCCAGGCAGGACGTTATGTAAATTGATTGTCTGTCCGTCTTTACAAAAGTCATAACAGATCGTGAAAAAAAGGACAATAAATTTTATTTTCATTAAAAATTCTAACATGAACAACTATGTGGAACAAGTCACTCGGATACCGCAATTATATATAAAACGAAAACGAATAATTCAATAACGATGGAAAAAGAATACAGGTTATTGTATTTACATCACAGAAAAGAATGAATAAATAAATGCAATAAAATCTAGGAGATAACCATTATACTTGTATTATTAGATCTGCGCAAAGCATAGAGATTGGCCCTGACAATAATCTACAGAATTAATTAGTAGCTTACATTTAGATATGATTAACTACTTTGATAGATAGCTAAACGTAAAAATGATATGGTCTAATAGTTGATATACACGACTCTTTTATCTATTTTACATATTCATTCATATATTCGTTTGCCCATTTTTATTTATCAATTCATTTGTATATATATTTTCGCTCATCTATTTATTTATTTATTAGATGTATTCATTTTTGTCTATATTAATTTGTTTACTTTTCTATTTATTTATTTACTTTTATCTACCTAATTACTTGCGGCAAAGGTCGAGGGGATGGCGGTTCGAATCCTGCCACCGGCGAACTTGAACCAAGGACATGGTTCATTAACTACCACGCTACAAAGCCCTCTGTGAGGGGCACCGTCCTAGTCTTCCGATAGGGGGGAGTTTGTGACGTTAAACCATATCATATCATCATCTATAATATTTGTTTTTTTCACGAGGCAGTTCCCGAGGCCCAGTC
Source organism: Oratosquilla oratoria (assembly GCF_046742065.1). Lineage (NCBI taxonomy): Eukaryota > Metazoa > Arthropoda > Malacostraca > Stomatopoda > Squillidae > Oratosquilla > Oratosquilla oratoria. Next base: position 7,491,790 of record NC_134782.1, read on the forward strand.
ACACTATATCGATTCCCGTCAAGTGTTTTAAATTTGAAAAGCTGCAGGACGACTTCGCCTACAGTATTCTAGACTTCCCTAAGTCTACAATTCAACAATGTATCTAATATTGGTATATATTCAACTTCTCTTTGTTCGTCATTCAGCTCCTCAACATATGACGCAAAGGTAATATGACATTTGGAGATTCGAACAAATAAAGAATTGTAAACGAAGTCGTTTCTAGTAAAACGAACTCACGTGAGTCGTGATAGTGTGACCGGGGCAATAACAATCCCTTGTGTGGGTTGAGAATAGGAATCAGGAAAATCCACACAATCTTTATGGTACGATGTTTGAGATAAGAAACGTTTCCCACGGAAGGCTTTAGTCAACATTGTGAGGCCTAAACAAGCCAAGGAAAGGAAAAAGCACTGAGGTACAGTTAAAAAATATAAATAAATAAACTAATGAATGAAGAGATGAATAAATACATGTAGGCCTATGGGTATAAAAGAAATACCTAGATACGTAAATAAATAAAAATACCGATATTTAGCTGAATAAGTAAATGAATGAAAAACACTTAAATAAATAAATATATTTATAAATAGATGAATAAAGATTGATAAATAAATACATGAGTACATAAACACACAAATAGGTAAATGAAAAAATGGATATGTAAGTAAATATATGGATGAATAGATAAATGAATAATTAGGTACATGACTAAATATATAAGTAAAAACAAACAAATAGAAACATATATAAATAAGATAAATAAGTACATAAAAAGATAACTAATGAATTAATAAAGATACAAAGAATATTGAAGAAACACCCTATAGATTAAAAGAAATGTAGATATAGATCGGAGAAAATTACAA
>NC_134782.1:7510158-7515158 GCF_046742065.1 Oratosquilla oratoria
AAGTATTTTTCTGAATATACAATAAGATTAAACACCAAATATAGGGCTGAAACATTTGAAGAGAACAGGGTCGTTTATCCGCAGGAAAAAAATAATATGTCAACGTAAATGTACAAATAGTTCCTGTTTACAGTTAAATAAACGAAAAGGACTACATTTAAACATGAATATAAATACAGATATAAATAAAAATACAAATCTAATATAAACATATATATATATATAATTGTAAATATTAATATAAACATATATATGAATTTATATATATATACATACATACACACACACATATATATATATATATATACATATATATATACATATATATATGTATATATATATACATATACATATATATAGGTACATACACACACACACACACACACACACACACACACACACACATATATATATATATATATATATATATATATATACATATACATTATATATATGTATATATGCATATATATATATATATATAATATATATATATATAATGTATATATATATGTATATATATATATATATATATGTATATATATATATATATATATATATATATGAATAACCTATGCAAATATGAATATAGATAGAGGCTGAAATACACTGCTTAGATGATTTGAGATCGTTACTGATAATTACGCCGAGATCCTTTTCACTATCCACTTTTGTTGACAAATTTCCAAATAACTTGTAATCGTACTTACTGTTATTTTAGCCTGTAGTATGTGTATTACCTTGCATTTACTTATGTTAAATTTCATTAGCAACTTTTCAGACCATTGCTATAATTAACTAAATCTTTTTGAATATGTAATTGGTCTAAGTGATCATCTGCTATTCCGCACATTTTTGTATCATCAGCAAATTTGGAAACAAAAGATTTTAGTCCGTGGTCTATATCATTTATATATACTATGAAAGAAGTGGCCCAATTACTAGTCCATCTTAATAGGCTACCACTTATTCTTTATGAAGCTAATTTAGTAAATAGTCTTTCGTGGGGGACGGTATCTAAAGCTTTTGCAAAGTCTAGATATATTAAATCTATATTGTTTCTTTTGTCATAATTCGAGATGACTGTGTTGTTGAATTTGAGTTAGTCACGCAAGAACGTTTCCGCCTGAATCCCTGCTGGCTATCATTATCAAACAGTTATTTCCTGAATGATATTCGATAGTATCTTTGATGATAGTTTCCATAATTTTTCTTACGATTAAAGTCAAGCTTATAGGCCTGTAGTCATTTGATTTCTTTTTGTTACCTTTTTTGAATATGGGAGTAATGTTAGCTAGCTTCCATTCTCTTGGGACATCTCCGGATATAATGATGACTGTGTTGTAGAATTTGAGTAAGTTAGTCACGCAAGAACGTTTCCTTCTAAATCCATACTGGCTATCATTTATCAAACAGTTCCTTTGTAAATGATGTTGACTAGCATATTTGATGATAGTTTCCATAAACTTTTCAACGATTGAAGTCAAACTTATAGGCCTGTAGTTATTTGGTTCCTTTTTGTCACCTTTTTGAATATGGGAGTAATGTTAGCCAACTTCCATTCTCTTGGGACATCTCCGGATATGATGGATTTCTTGAAAATAATTTCTAATGGAACAACACTCTCATTTTTCACTTCCTTTAAGATTCTTGGATGCCAGCCATCAGGCCCTGGTGTTTGAGTTTTTCTATACACTTTTTAATTTTTTTGTTTTGTTATAATTACCGTAGTAAGTTTACCCTAGACTTTTCACAGGTTTCAGTTTGGAGTTTACTTTGAGGTGTTTCGTTTATGAATACTAACTAAAATAGTTATCTAAAATATCACGCATTCCTTCATTTGAATATTCAAGTCGGCCATCAGGAGATAGTAATGGGCCAATGTGATTCCAAATAAATTTTTTTATCTCTAATGTAACTATAGAATTCTTTGGGATCCTCTTCGGATTTATCAGCGATATTCATTTCATATTGTCGTTTTCGTTTTTTTATTGTCTTTTTTAAATCTCTCTGTATTAATACATAACTTTGATAGTCATTAGGTGCACCCGAGCACTTGTATTTCTTATAATCCTGTCTCTTTTTAGCAATACTTTTTTCAGTTTCTTTGTCAAGCCATTTTGGGCGAGCCTGTTTTGGGGGCGTTTGTCCTTAAACGGGATGTAAGTATGAATCATCTTAGTAAGCGTATTTTGAAACATTTCCCACATCTGATCTACAGGTCTTTTGCTTAATTTTGCCTCCCAATCTGTAAACTGAAGCTTCTGGCGTAGTCCTATAAACTGAGCTTTACTGAAATCGGGCATTTTAGAAACATAAGTATCTATTCTATTTTTTTTCTAGCAATTTGAATATAACTAAATTGTAATCGCTATTTGCAATAGTTTCACCCACTTCTACATCGGTTATCATGCTTTCGCGGCTAGTGATCAATAGACCGAGTAAGTTTCCATGTCTTGTGGGCTCTTTTACATGCTGAACTAATTGTCACCGAGAAAATCTATCAAGCGACTACCTATATGGCCATGTTCTAGGGTTATCCAATAAATGCCAATAAAATTGAAATCACCCATTATTAATATTAATAAGTCCCGGTTGCAGAAACTAGACAGTTCTTGAAACAACAGTTTGTCGTCTGCTAATGATAATGTCTTTGGACTATACAGTATATTACACCATTTATTTTTTGTCTATTTGTTTGAGTTAATTCTACCCACAAACTATCATATGCATCCTGTTTTTCTTTCTCTAAAACACAGACATGAACATTGTTTTTAACTTACAACAGAACATCCCCACCTTTCTTGTGGTTGCTATCCTGATGAAAGTGTTTAAATCCCGCAATATTAAATTCAGCTTCAAACTCTCTACCATTTAACCATGTCTCGGTTATTCCTATCATATCGAAATTTTTGCTTTTGATATATGCCTGTATTTCTTGGAATTTGTTCCTAATACTACGAACATTAAAGTACATGATTTTAAGAAACTCGTGATTATTTCTTTTTGACACATTTTGAATTTCACTATCATGCCTTACATTATAATTTGTTCTTTATTGACATTTTGCTCTATATTGATATTTGGACCTTCATTGACATTCAATGTCTCATGAACATTTGCCCCCTCACGGACATCTGGTCGCTCACGGTCATCCGATCTCTTATGTACACCTTGCCCCCCTACGTCTCCGTGTTCCACACCGGCCTCCCGTCGTTCATTGACATTCTGTCCGGCATTCCTTCCTATAATGATATTCTGTCCTCCACTGACATTATATTCTACCGTGATACTTTGTCCTCCATAATCATTACATCCCATCGTGATATTTTATCCTCCACTATCATTACATCCCATCGTGATATTTTGTCCTCCACTATCATTACATCCCATCGTGATATTTTGTCCTTTGACATTACATCCTAATGTAATATTTCGTCTTCTACCGACATTATATCCTAAAATTATATTTTGTCCTACACTGACATATTGCTCTACATTATTGCTATACTCTGTTTTCCCTAGTACACTCTGTTTCCCTTCCCTTTGATTTTCTACCCCAAAAAGGGAACTAGTTTATTACGAACTCCCACAATGAGGTTTGTAAGAACATCTTTGCCTCTGCGTGTAAGGTGGATCCCATCAGAAGCGTAAAGGTCATGACGCCTGGAAAAGAGATACCAAGGATCAAGAAAGTGGTATCTCAGTTGCGTGCACAATTAGGATATCCTCTAATTGATCCCTATGGCTCTACTGTTCTAACACGAGCCTGCGTAGATCCTCGGAAGGATCCCACAGACTACGTGACAGCTTCCAGGTTCCTTCATCTCCTGAAGGAGGACCTTTTAATTTCGAATAAGTTCCTCTGATTTCACCCTACCCACATCATTACTTCCCGTATGAACAATCGTAACTGTGTTCGTCCGCCTTTGCTCCCTGATAGTCTGGGTACAATCGGCGATCCCACTGCCCGGTTGACATTCAAGTTTGCAACGTCGTTTAGTCTTCTGCTGCAGGATCTCATCATAGCCTCGCACCATGGAGTCCCCCACCACCAAGAACTCCTGATTCTTAACCACCTCATCTTCCAGCAGAGCAAATGGATTGGCTTGAGCCAGCGGTTGCTCCGCAGGGCACCCGCTTACCGAACGGGGGCTCGACAAACGGGACCCCACGGAGTGCCACTCGTTCACGGCAGTGGCAGAAGTGGAAGAAGTGGGATGTTCTTTGGGTTGTGGGGAGGATTCACTCTTCTCACAGAGCGCACTCTTGAGAAGACGAATTTCCTCCTCACACGTCCTGAGACGGTCCTCCAGGTTCACACAACCTTCACAAGCCACTTCGCTCGTCCTTCATTAATACAAACGGCAAAAAGAAAATATAAATCAACAAAAGAAACAAAAGCGGTCAATAAACTAAATACACAAAGCTGACTCTGCTTACCTTATACTATTACTCCTACCTTTCGAGTACAATAACAGGCTACTCTTTTGGTTATAAATTAATAAAACACTACACTCTATCTTATACCTGTAACTGTAAAGCGCTATACGTATACAATTACAAAAACACAACACAATCACATGTCACTATTCGAAGACATAAAACTTCAGAGATATTCGCTGGCTGGTGTCTCGGCAGAAAACGAGTTCTCTAGCTGAGGTCACTGCTGAGTGTAGATATGAGTATAAATATAAATATAAATATGAATATAAATATAAATATAAATATAAATATGAATATAGATATGAGTATAAATATAACTATAACTATAAATATAAATATAAATATAAATATAAATATAAATATAAATATAAATATAAATATAAATATGAATATAAATATAAATATAAATATGAATATAGATATGAGTATGAATATAGATATAAATATAAATATAAATATAAATATAAATATAAGTATAAATATAAATATAAATATAAATATAAGTACAGATATAAATATAGATATAGATATAAATATGAATATGGAAATAGATA
>NC_134782.1:7525158-7535158 GCF_046742065.1 Oratosquilla oratoria
GTGTTTATCTAGTCAATCTTGTCGGCAGACTGCCACTTTTAAGCATATAGGCACTCCTCCAGTCCTCCGGCACCCTACCCTCTCTTAAACAAACAGTAAATAACCTCATCAGCCAGTCCACCATAACTGTACCTCCTTTTTTCAGACATTCTGCATGACATCCATCCAGACCAGGTGCCTTACCTGCTCTCATCTTAACAGCTGCCTTCACTTCATCCTTCCTTATTTCTCCTCCATTTTCCTCACTCATCACGGTCATTTTCTTAGCGCTTCCCACTGCAACTACCTTTCCCTCCCTATCCTCCTTCACATTTAGTAGTTCTCTAAAATACTCTGACCACCTTCTTCTCACTGCCTTCTCTTCCATTATCATCTCTCTATCAGTACTTTTTACCTTTTCTTCTCTACTTGATTTGCCTCCTCTTCCTCCTCATCACATCCTGGGGCTTTGTTATTCCTCAGCTCCTTTATGCTCCTTTTTGCCTCTGCTAGTGAAGGCTCCTTCACCTCATTCTCGATTTCTCCTCCTCTATCTCCTGCTATCTGTTGGCATGGTGGTATAGGGTTCACTGGGTCTTGCCTGTTCAAAAGTACCTTGAAGTAATGCAGCCACTGGTTTAGCAATTCTTCCTCGCCATATACAATTTCTCCGTTGTCTGTTTTAACCATCCAATTGCGTGCCTGTAAGCCCTTCTTGACTACATTTAGTCTCTTATGATGTTCTCTAATCTTTCCTTCTTTTCTGTCCCTTTCTATCCTATGAAGTTCTCTCTCCAGGTGTTTATTCTGTTTCCGTTTGAACAATCTTTTTGCCCTACTTCTGCATAAGGTTAAACTTTCACCACTTTCTTGGTCATCTGTATTCCGTAGGTACTTCTCTCTTATTATTCTTACCTCTCTGGAGGCCTCTCTACATTCTTCATCGTACTATTCTTCTTTTCTTCTCTTTGTCTCATGTCCAATAATTTCTTTTGCGGACTCAACAACTATATCTTCTATGTTCTTTAGAATACTGTTCACATCCTCCTCCACCCCCTCAGACAGGAGATTCAGTACATCAAACCTGTTATTTAATTCATTCTAACTCTTTCTTGTTGTAATTCATTGGTATCAAACTTTCTTATTGGCTCATTCCTGGGAGTTCTCTTTGTCTGCAGTTTTGCCTTGATTTGACCTACGACCATATGGTGGTCTGAATCACACTCCGCGCCTGTGAAAACTCGAACATCCTGTAGTGCACTTCTGTGTTTTCTGTGGATTAATATATGATCTATCTGATTGCTAGTCCTTCCATCTGGGGATATCTAAGTCTGCCTATGGATGTCTTTGGGGGGTGAAATACGGTACCCCCCATGATCATGTTATTCATTAGTGCTAGTGATGCTAGTCTAATTCCATTATCATTGCAATTTTGATGTAGGCTTTCCTTCCTTATAGCTGGTCCAAATGTGTCCATTTCTTTGCCGACCTTGGCATTCATATCGCCTAATATAATTATTAAGTCGTGTTGTTGAACTCCATCATACACTTCCTTAAGGCACGTATAGAAGTCATCTTTATCGCTGTCATCTTTGTCTTCAATAGGTGCATGTGCTGTTATTAATAACATGTGGAACCATTTACATTTGGTCCTGATTTTAGCTATTCTTTCACTGATAGGAGTGAATGTCGGTAAAGTTCTGATTACTTTATCACGTATGCAAAAACCAAGACCAAGTTCATGTATTCCATCATGTTTTCCACTGTGCAAGATGGCGTAGCTGTCTATTTTGACTTCCCCTTGTTGTGGCCACCTTATCTCTTGCAATGCAGCAATTTGGATGTTGTATCTGCTTAGTTCTTCTATAATCTCCTTAGCACTTCCAGTCCTGAACATTCCATGTAGCTATTTTGAAAGGTCTTCTCCAACTCGTTATCCCGTTCCTCGCCTGGTCGTCATCATTAGCTCCGTTTATCCGAGGCATAATTTCAGTTTCCGTAACAAGTTTCTTTAAGATAAGCAGGTTGTTAGCCTGCCTATCCGAGCTGGGTTATACCGCCCGGCACTCGGTCATTGGACGTACATTCAGTAGAAGCAGGGACACCACGAGCAGGTAGTACGCCAACTATTAGGAAGCAGAGGCTAAGTAGCCCAACTTAATTCTAGCTTAGACTATGTATTGCGCTTGCATTCCCTTCGTCCCCTATACATTTATATATATATACATATACATACATATATATATATATATATATATATATATATATATATATATATATACTGAAGATGTTATATACGAAAGTACTTACTGTCTACAAGTTTCCCCTTTCCTGTGGTTATTTTGCATATATATATATATATATATATATATATATATATATACATATAAATATATATATATATATATATATATATGTGTGTGTGTGTGTGTGTGTGTGTGTGTGTGTGTGTGTGTGTGTGTGTGTGTTTAGTGTATTTCTGGGTGGAATAATAAGAAAATTGATGAAAACGTGAAAACAGGGAGAAGAGATTGATATAGAAAGACTCAGCTCCTCCAATACAGTGGCATAGCAAGAATGTGGGCGAGGGGGTAGGAGGGATTAGGGAGGGTTAGGGAGGGGACCGTCTTAGAGGGATTATCTGGTCCCTTGGCTAGGGATGAAGAAGAGGCCAGTGTTAAATCAATGCTCGTGAGATTATTATTATTCTTTTGTAATAGCTTAGGAATTCGTTTTTTTAAAATACGTAATGTAATATATTGTATGGAAATTGCTGGAAAAGCATTTAAGAAGAACTATTTTAAATTTGAACATATCGAGTCGTTTTATGCAAATGTCAGCATTGTGACCTTCCATCCAAGCGACATGACGTCACACTAAGCTCTGTCTTCATCGACAGGCTTAACCTAAGCTGAATAAAACCCTCTGATTAATGAAAACAATACATCCTGAAAGCGGCACTCCAGTAATTACAGGATTGAGAAAAAGTGCGAAGTATTCTTATTTAAAAGCAGTTCTGACTAGGACGGAGATTGTAATTGAAACAAGAAAGTGAACAATGTGAAGAAGCAGATACTGGGCTGGATTGGAAAATGTATGCATATAAATGAAACAATGAATAAGCGGATGAATAAATGAATAAATAGATAAATAAACGAATGAATAAATGAATAGATGAGTAAATAAACAAAATATAAAAAGATTATTAAATAAATGAATGAATTGATAAAAAGATAGATAAACAAGTAAATGAATAGATAAGCAAGTAAGTGGGTAAGTAAAAAAATAAAAAATCAATATACACATAAATATGTAAATGAATAAACCAAATAGGTAAATATGTAAATACATAAAAATAAAAATATTTAGATCTATTTCTGTGTTTTAAATTTCACAAGACCTTACTGGTTGAAAAATACTTTTTCATTCTTTCTCGTCGTGTGGGCTCACATTTCTCTACCAAAATTATTATCATCATTATTATTTTTCTTTTTACTATTTCGGACGATTCTTTTTGTGTAAGGGGGGAGGGAAAGCTCGATATATTTCAGACGAGTACTCCAGCTTGTCCATATTGACCGTAGTGGAGTGGGTCGTTCTTCCCACTCCCGATGGCCCGAAGAACTTCGCGAACGTGAGTTTATGTTTTCTTCGAAGGTGGACAAAAGAAGGGTTCCCACTTCTCCAAGCCCTTCAAGATCACACCTGACGAGGGCGAGGTAGCTGGAGGGTGACCTCAAGTCGGCTAACAAGCAAAAGGACCAAGCAATCTTGAGTCTCGACTTCTGGGTTCTTTCCTTCGGGAGTTGGCAGAGTTTCTTCTTATGGTTTGCTGTTGCGGGACGGTGTCATTATGGGCTATTTTGGTGTCAATGGGAAACGAGCCTTTTGTTTACTTACCGTTGGGGGGTCGTCACGGGGATAAACGAGGGCGCCAGGAACAAAAGGAAAAAGAACAAATCAGTACGAAAGAGGTTGATGGCTACGCCGCTTCGATCTTGTTGCTTCTCTTTCACATTCTGTTCTTTTGTTGGAATCTCTTTCTGTGCTGGTGTGCCTGTCTCGCTTCCTCTTGGTCGCCTTTTATATCTCTCTTTGCACCTCAACTACTCTCTCTAAAACCTCTTTTTTTCTCTCCTTTCTTCTCTTTTGGCCTTTCCATCTCTCTGTCTATATCCTCCAGGATGTCTTTGTCTGTTTGCCTGTCTGCCTGTTTGTCTGTTTCCTGTCTGTTGGTCTTGTTACTTCTTTCCTGAGTCCATTCTCTGTGTTGATATATTTTCAATTCATTTCCTTCCCCTCTTCACCTTTCTTTCTTTATTTCTTGCTTTTGCTGTTTTCTTCCGTGTTTCCATTCTTCTCTTCTCCTCTTCAGTCCTTCCCAGCTTTGTTTATTCTCCCCCCACGATGTCTTTCCATTCTTTTAATCTTTTTTTTTTTATCCCGTTTCTCTTCCATCTACTCCCATTTCCCCCCCAATGATGTAAAAGCTACAGAATAAATGTAATCTCGGATATGTTTCCGTAATAGTGGCCGTTAGTTATGACAGCGAGGCCCGCTTTCCCTAATCTATTTTCTCTTTGTGTTTTTCTCCCTAACTCTTTCCATCCGGTCCGACTCTCTTTTTTTCTCTCTTTTTACCTCTTTGGCGATGTGCACCTCTTGGTTTGATGTGACCCCACACTTGATGCTCTCTTTTGAAACAAGAAGTGCTCAAGGTATGAACCCTCTGGGAAAGTGCAACAGCGAACCAAGACAAACACACACACACACACACACACACACACACACACACACACACACACACACACACACACACACACACACACACACACACACACACACACACACACTCGCACTTCTGCTTACATACATATATACATTCATGCACATATACATATACATATAGATATACATATATCTATATCTATGTCTATCTATCTATACACACACACACACACACACACACACACACACACACACACACACACACACACACACACACACACACACACACACACACACACACACATATGTATATATATATATATATATATATATATATAAATATACACATAGATTTACATCAACATATATATATATATATATATATATATATATATATATATATTATATACATATATATAAGATAATTTCTTTTGGCAGTAGCGCACGGGTTCGTATCCCGTGCTCTACTGCCAAAAGAGATTATCTGATTGATGTCGCTGTCCACTAGCGAATTTCTAAAAAAAAAAAAAAAAAAAAAAAAAAAAAAAAAAAAAATATATATATATATATATATATATATATATATATATATGTATATTTATATATATGTATATATATATATATATATATATATATATATATATATATATATATATATATACACTTATATACATACATACATATACCAAGGCTTTTTCACCCTTACAAGGGAGGTAGCTAAAAAGGAAAAGGCATAAAATCATTTCCACCTATTCCATCCCTGAATACACTCCACACCCCTCCACCCTCCCTCTTATCTTAGTACCTCCTGGATGACACATATTATGCAGATGCGAATAAATTACAAAAACACGTGATTCACAAAATGTGTAATAAAACCACTTGGGAAATAAAATGAAAGGTGACCGAACGTTTTCGTCTATTTAAGACATTTTCAAAGGTACAGAGTAAGGAAACAGTGACAATATATATACAAAAGAAGCACACAATGGGGGAATTAGGACAGGTGTATGGTGACCTCACTCTCTCATCACTGCCGGACGTTTGAGCCGGCTACTGTCAACAATATCGTATGATATAAAGTTATCTAATTTATACATTCCCATACTCATATTCATGTTGTTCTCAAATGAAGCTTTTATATAACATGATTCTATGATATTCCTCTCCTTAATGTCCTTAAGACAATTTTCTTTCTGTTATCCCAATCAGTGCAATGATTAAAATCCCTTAAATACAAAAACAACCCACTTGAAACTTACTCTGTTCTGATGTTATATTTATGTTGGTTTATTCCCAATTTCAAATCCTTGTCTGTTTGTCCAATATAATTAAAGTTACAATTTTTGCAAGGGATACTATAAACACAGCCTACACTACAAGCAGGTGAATTTTTAATCAACCTGTTTTTAACAGTGTTGTTATTTTTAAAGACAACTTGGACACCAAATTTATTAAAAATACGCGTTAAACTAACAAAATTTTGATAAAAAGGGAGGGTTGAAATATTCTTAAAACTGAATTGCTGATTATGAGTAAGACTATTAAAAGATTTCTTTGCTGTGTTTTGAGCTACGTCAATTAAGTGTTTTGGATATTTCAATATATTACCAATGTCATAAATGGTTTCAATTTCTTGGTCTAAAAATTCTGGGCAGATACATATTCATATGCATATGCATATACATATTCATATACATATGCATATACATATTCATATACATATTCATATACATATTCATATACATATTCATATACATATATATATGTACATATTCGTGTATGTGTATATGCATGTGCTACTGCGTTCATTTGAACATGTGCGATGAATTATGAAACCTACGAACAAAAGAATATCGTTTTGTTGCGATGAAGCAATTTCGTTCGCTAAAATAGATTTTTGTTACAGAACTATTGCATATAGAAATATAGCAAATATTCACCGGAGAGCGATTGTGTTTGAATAGGTGTGATATAACATGGGTCAATTTGATTTGTCCGTAATATTAGGTTACAATGTGGAGGGGATCATTCAAACCCTATTTTGAAGGGTTTGATTATATATATATATATATATATATATATATATATATATATATATATATATATATATATATATATATATGTATATATATATATATATATATATATGTATATATATATGTATATATATACAATTTTCTTATTTCACTTTTCAACTATTTTTATTTTTCATTTACGTATCTATTATTCATTCATTTATCTATTTATCTATTTTCTAATTATTTACCAATGTATCTGTATATTAATTTGTTTTTATTAACTTAATAAATTATTTATCAATTTGACTTTTTATAGATATATATGCTTACCTATTCATCTCATTGATTTATTCATTCAACAATCAATTGATTAATTGAATAATTAATTTATTTGTTTATTTGTTTATCTATTTATTCTTATTAATATATTTCTTTTTAGGTGTGACCCAATGTCACTCATTAGGGCTTTCTTGAAATCACCAATAGGGTTATATTTAGCCCTTGGGTGGGACGGGGAAGTGGGCTAGGTTACATATATGGCTTAAATTAGCCTGAGGAAGCCCCACTACAGCTACGGATGGGGCTTGTCAGTCAACCCCAAGTTAACTCCTTTCACGCCGATGACGTCATTCTGGGGTTCAGTGCCTGAGGTTTAACTCAACTTAGAGGAGAACTGAGTAATAAACGGGTTAAAGAATTGAAGGGTTCAGTGTGTCGTTAGGTTCGACGGGGTCGATGGAGCAAATGGAATTACACTGATATCAGGTCAAACGCTCGATAACTCTGATGAGGAGCATCTGGTAAAGATAAAAGAAGAAGTGAAAAAATAAGTAAGCAAAAAAGGGAATAACTAGATAAATAGATAATTTAACAAATTAACAAAGATAGATGAACAAATTAATATATAGAAATAAACAAGTGAATAGATAGATAAACAAATAAATGAGTAAATAAACAAATAAATAAGTCAATGAACACAGATGAATTGATATATTAACAGATAAATGGAGGTAAATAGATGAATAGATAAGGAAGAATAAGTGAATAAATATGTAAATGAATATAGAAAATATGGAAAAGGAGAGTTGGCTTGTGATGGTAAATTGAAGATGATATATGGAATAAATCTGATAGAAGTTATTCAAAAGTTCCATTTTGCTTTGAGTTCATTTCTCTCTATTTCATTGCTAGAAAGGTGCAGATCATTTCCGTCAGATCAACGGATACAGTTCCATTTCTAACCTGACTGCAACGAGATTACAGGTATATTCAATTGATGCTTTTCTGGTGATAATGTTCACGTATGCGTGACCTGCCATCGCCGTTTGAACTTCATATGCAAACATTTTACATATATCCCATACACACACATACAAGCCCACACACACACACACACACACACACACACACACACACACACACACACACACACACACACACACACACACACACACACACACACACACACACACACACACACACACACACACAATGTATTGTGGTATATGAACTAAAAGAAAAACAGGGATTGGCGAGGTTCATGAAAGAAAAAGAAGAAAAAGAGACAGCAGTAGGAATCCTAAATGAAATTCAAGGGGGAGACCGAGATGCAAGCAAAGACCTGGACGAGACATATAGAATCGGTCGCTATTCTAAGGATAGAAATCGACCTCTAAAGATAAAATTAAGGTTACAGATGACAGTAGAAGACATATTTGAAAAAGTAGGCAACTTGGCAAGGAGTGAATAGTATAATAAGATATGGATAAAAAGAGAAATGAATACTGAGGAATTAGAAAAAGAAAAGTCACTAAGAGAAGAAGCAAAGGAAAAAACTCGAAGAGAACGGACACAGAAAGCAAGGAATTCCATTGGAGAGTAATCGACATGAGATTGAGGAAATGGCACATCAAAACGAAAAAACCAAAGATAGAAAAAAATAATGGAGGAAGAAGAAAATTAAAAGTGGCCTATACTAACATTGACGGATTAATTTCAGGTCTGAACGAACCCAATGGTTACCTGCTAGAAGAAAAACCAGGCATAATGGGAATTGTAGAGACTAAACTAAGAGGTGAAATACCATCCATCGATATTGGACAAGGACTATATAATTACTGGATAAAAACAGGGACAAGAAACAGGGAGGAAGAATCATGTTCTTGGCCAAGAAAGACTTAAACTTGGCAAAAATTGCGGAGGGCAAAGGTAATGTTGAACTGATCATGATAAAAGTCGAAGACAAGAATATAAAAAGTAGATAGTTTGTGGTGACCTATGTGCCCCCAAAAACGAACGCTTGGAAGAACAAACATACAAAAATGCTAGAAGATACAAGGAAATCACTAAATGAGATACTAATGGGCAGGGGTAATCTGGTAATTATGAGGGACTTCAATTGCAAAGAAATTTGTTGGGATAACATGACAGTGCTAGGAGGAGATGACTTGTGGGTTAATGTACTGCTGGACATGACCATGGAATACAAAATGACCCAATGAGTCAGTGAAAACACCATATACAGAAGCAATGAAGAGCCGTCGAAACTAGATTTAATATTTACAAAAGAACCTGAAATTGTGGACAAAATCCATTACAAGACACCAATTGGAAAGAGTGACCATATATTCATCGAAACTGTACTAAAGGAATAGATAGATATGGAGAGAAATGAAAAGCATAGGAAAGGAAGATTGATGTACAACAAAACGGACTTTGCAAAACTAAAGATATTCTTCCGGAATGCAAACTGGGAAAAATTCTACATGGAAGAGACAAAAGTGGATGAGAAATGGAATATCTTGATGGAAAATTACAATGAAGGGGTAAACAGGCATGTACCAAGACAAAAGCGAGAGAGAGAGTACATTAAATGTTGGTTCAACAAAAGATGCAGTGAGGCAAAAGACAGAAGGGACAAAGCTTGGAAAAGGTGGAGAAAAGATAAAAAACCTAGTAAATGGCAAATTTATATAAACTATAGAAATGAGTATGTTAATGTGAGAAGAGAGGAGAAAAGGAACCATGAAAAGGATATTATAGATAAATGCAAAGATCAACCCAAACTATTCTATCGATATGTGAATGGTAAACTTAAAAACAAACAGGAAATGGTGAAACTACGCCAAGGGAATATAGAATACACAGAAGAATTAGAAATGGCCGAAGTCATGAACAATCACTTTAAATCTGTCTTCACCAGAGAGAAAATACAAAATTGGGACGAAGATGATAACAAGCAATCTCCACCCATGAATGAGTTTACAACAACA
>NC_134782.1:7540158-7542658 GCF_046742065.1 Oratosquilla oratoria
TTTTGAAATTTGTGGGGTGGTTGGGGGGAGAAGGACGAGGGGGAGGGGGAGGAGGAGGAGGAGGAAATGATGAGGTGGGAGAGGGTGGAGGGTGTATGGGAGGGACTTTGCTCATAAATCTACTAGAACGTCTTTAAAGAAGACGTAATGAGTTAAATTGTATTCTATAAAGCTAATAAATCTTATGGGGGCTGAGCCCCCCCCCCCACGCCCTCTCTTTTTTGGGGCAGGACCCTGACCAAGGGGGTTTTGGGGTGCAGGGGGGATTCCTCCTCTCCCCCCTCCCCTTACACGCACCCTGTTTAAGCCTCCCTCACTGAGATTTAGCCCACTTTGAAACTTTCTCCCCCACCCCCACCCCACCGTGTGGAGGAAAATGTTATCTAACCACACACATTGGTCTGATTTATATTAATTTATGCATTCATTTATTCATTTAATTATTTATCTGTTTAATTATGTATTTACTAATTTATACAATTAACTGGTATGCTTGCTGTTCGAGCGGGTTAGGGCGTCACTACCTGCGACGGAAGTCGAAATGATGGTGGTTCGAACTCTGCCACCGGCGAGTTGAACCAAGGGCATGGTACAAAGTACTCTGTAAGGGGTACCGTCCTAACCTCCTCATAGGGGGGAGGGTTCGTGACATTAAACCGAATTATCGTCAGTTATTCATCTATTTATTTATTAAATTTAAAGATGGAAATACAAAAAAAAAAAAAAAAAAAAGATAAATAAATAAATAAAAAATAAATAAATAAATAAAATAAATAAATAAAATGATATCCTGGACCTAGACCTGGGATCGAGTGTCAGCCCACCGTGCTGCCCCACCAAACGGAAGTGAGAAGGTTGATGGGGTTTGAAGATGGGCTGAGGGAGATGACTGTCTTCGACGTCCTACTCACAGAACCATCTTGTAGAGTTATTCGTCATCAGTCCCCTATAGGTTGGTCGCTCGGTGAAGCACGTGTCTTTTGTTTTGTGCCTTATCGGAGCTGATCTTGCATATTGCCATATGGGTGATCCCTGATTTTGCAACGTCGCTCAAACAAGCCTATAGTACATGACAATAAACTGAGCCTTTACGAGGTGGGAGGGGGGAGGTGAGGGGGAGGGGATGGAAGTCGCTACGGGGTTGAATTAAATCACTTGACGGCACTACCTTGAGTAAAAAGAAAAGCGCAGTGCGGGACGTCAGGTACTGAGTGTAATAAGAAGGATGGGAATGTCCATGACGGTTATTCTGGTTAGGAAAGTGAACAAAATTGTCTGGCGACAGCTACAGTGATAATGCATACGGAATAAGATTCTTTATTTTCTATTATTTCTATGTTTCTCTATCTATTTTTCTAATTATTTCATCTTTGTTCTGCAAATCTTTTGTGGCCTTTTTTTCATTATGAGTTTTGGAATCTCGATATATTGGTAATTGATGACGAGTCGTACCCAACTGCAGAAACAGCATTATTGGAACCATTGTTTCTGCCTCGTCAACACCTGAGTTTTAAGAACACTTTTCGGATGTTCAGCGATTCTGCAGACGTGTCCTTGCGGAGAGATTTTGATGAACGAGATCTTCTTTGCGTTGATGTTTGACAGAAGATATGAGATTGGCCGCTGGTGACGACGAAAACAGAATGATTGATTTTCTTATGTAGATGGAGTAATCACATTTTACAAAAATCACAATTGTGGCTTAATCCACGCGAGAGAGGTTTTCTAATCTACACATTAAAAATAGCTTCGGAAAGAAAAACGAAAATAAAAAAGGAAAGGATGAAAGAAGGAGAAGAAGTAGTAGAAGAAGAAGTATGAGAAGAAGTAGTGGAAGAGGAATTAGAAGGAAAATGAGAAGAAAGGAAGAAAACGAAAAGAAGAAGA
Source organism: Oratosquilla oratoria (assembly GCF_046742065.1). NCBI lineage: Eukaryota > Metazoa > Arthropoda > Malacostraca > Stomatopoda > Squillidae > Oratosquilla > Oratosquilla oratoria. Next base: position 7,542,046 of record NC_134782.1, read on the forward strand.
AAAAAGAAAGAAGAGAAGGAAAGAAGAAGACATAGAAAAAGAAGAAGAAGTAAAGGAGAAGAAAGGTAAAAAGAAGAATAAGAGGAAGAAGAAATTAAGGAGGAGAACAATAAGAAAAAGAAGAAAAGAAGAAGAAGAAGATATAAAAAAGAAGAAGATATGAAAGAAAAGGAAGAAGAAAGAGAAGAAAATATAAAAAACAAAAAACCAATCCGAAGCGCGTATCAGTACGAAATTAAGTTTTGATGTCGGTTGATTCATTATGATATTGTGGATCGCAGTATCAAGATGGAAAGAAAGCGCTTATATTACAAAGGATTACAAAGGCAAAGCATGCCGACAGGAGACCTTTTGATCCATATCTAGGTCGGATGCAAAAAAAAAAAAAAAAAAAAAAAAAAAAAAAAAAAAAAAAAAATAAAAAAAAAAAAAAAAAAAAAAAAAAAAAAAAAAAAAAAAAAAAAAAAAAAAAAAAAAAAAAAAGATAAAAAAATAAATTGGGAAGCAAGATAAAAGAAGAACAAGAAGAAGAGGAGTAAGAAAAAGAAGAAAGAAGTAGCAAAAGAGGAAACACAGAGAAAAGAAGAAAGAGAAGAAAGAAAAGAAGTAGAAT
>NC_134782.1:7575158-7602658 GCF_046742065.1 Oratosquilla oratoria
AGGGTGGAGGTGTGGCACTCTCACTCCTCTGAGCCTAAACGGGTTTGCCTATCGATTGACCCACACTGCAGACCTCTTCCTCCTCCTCCTCCTCTTCCTCCTCTTCCTTCTTCTCCTCTTTCTCATTTTCCCTCTAATCCTTTTCCTTGTCCTCCTTCTATTCCCACTTCCTATCCTTATCCCCCAGTTTCTATTCCTCCTCCTTCTCATCCTCCTCTTCCTCCTCCTCTCTTCCCTCTTCCTTCTCTTCCTCCTATTCCCACTTCCCATTCTTCTCCTCCAGTTCCTCTTCCTCATCTTTTTCATTCTTCTCATCTTCCTATTCCCACCTCTCCCCTCCTCCTCCTCTTCCTCCTTTTTCCCTCTTCCATTCCCTCTCTTCCTCTTCCCTCTCGTCCTATTCATTTGGTACACCTCCTCTTCCTCCTTTACCTTTTCGTCCTTATTCCTCTACTTTACCTCCTCTTCTTACTCACCCGCTAATCCTCTTCCCTCTTCTCTCCTCCTCCCTCAGTTCCTCCTCCTCTTCTTTCAGGTTCTTCATACTCTTCATCGTGATTTCTCTTTTCGCTTTTATTCTCTTCTTCAGCCTCCTCCTCTTTCTTCTCCTCCTCTTCCTTCTTGACCTCCTCATTCTCTTCCTCCACATTCTCTTCCTCCACCTCTTTCTCAGTGTTCAATTCCTTTTTCATATTCTAATTTATTTTCTCGTCTTCTTTGCTTCTGTCTTCGTCCTTTCCTTTCTCTTTATCTTTCTTCTCTTCTTCTCCCTTTTGTCATCTTTCCATTTCTCAATTATCACCACCTTGTCCATCTCTCCTCTTCTTCCCCTCTTCCTCTTCTCCTCCTCCTTCCTTACTTGCTACTTCTCAGTTATCATCGCCTCCTCCCCTCTTCCTCCTCCTCTTCCTTGATTTTCTCTTCCTCCTCCTCGTCCTCCCTCTACGTTGTTATATTCCCCTACTCAATTAGCATTGCCTCTTCTAGCTTTCTCTTTCACATTTCCTCCTCCTCCCCTTCCTCCTCCTCCTCCTCCTCCTCCTCCTCCTCCTCCTCCTCCCCCTCCTCCTCCTCCTCCTCCTCCTCCTCCTCCTCCTCCTCCTGTGTCCTACCTCTCTTCCTTCCACCGTCGTTCGCGCCATCTCTCTACTTCCACTGAACTACAGAAATGACCAGATTCTGTTCATTTCTCTGTCATTTTTTTTTGTTTATTTCTTCCTCACCTCTCCTCATCATCTTTCAATTTTGTCTCCCTTTTCCACGCTTCCTCCTCCTCCTTTTCCTCCTAACCTTCTTCAAACTCCTCCTCCTCCTCCTCCTCCTCCTCCTCCTCCTTCTTCTCGTCCTACTCATTTATATATTTTCTCCTTCTTTTTGCCACACCCTGTGTTCGCTCAAGCATTCCTCTCTTAATCCCTGGAAACAGCTACAGTCAAAAGTTTTGAAGAATTCGATGAATTTCGAAAAAAAAAAAGAAATGACACTTGTTGTTGATTATGGGTCTATCTACACAAGAAAACATTACAGTACATAGTTACAAAAGCAGTTGAACAATACAGTGTGTTCATGCAGTGAAAACGTACTATGGACTAAGACTTTTGTCAGTCGCTGTTCGTGCACGTATCGGCCCTTCCCCTCTCCCCCCCTGCCCCTCTCCCCTCTCACCCCTTCCCCCTCCCCCCCTGCCCCTCTCCCCCTGCAGTGTTCGTGTGGTCCGCCCTCCTTTCGTGTCATTTCTTGCAATTATTCTTTCGCTTTTGTCTCTGCAATCAGGGACCCGTCAGCAGAATTATCACGTCCTCCGTTTATTATCTCTCTTTCTCTCGTGTGCTCTCTTTTTCTCTTTCCCTCTCTCTTCCTCCCACTTCTCATCCCTCCCCCCCTCTCTCTCTCTCTTCTTCTTTCTCTTTTTCGCATTTCCTCTTTGCTGACTTATTTTCTCTATTCTGTCCAGTCAATTGGTTCCCCGACTATTTCTTTGAGAGACTTTCTCCTTTCTTATCTCCTTTATTTTCTTCTTTCCCTCTCTTTACCTGCACACTCTCTTTCTCTCTCTCTCTCTCTCTCTCTCTCTTCCTCTCTCTCTCTCTCTCTTCCTCTCTCTCTCTCTCCCTCTCTCTGCATCTGCTTCTTTATTTCTCTCCGTACTCTCTTCGCATTTTCCAATTTCTCCAGTCCCATTCTTCCTACTTCTCCTCTCCTCCTCTCTATCATATTCTTTATTCCTCTTTCTCTTTGTGTGTCTCTGTGCCCTTCCTACTATCTCCCCCCACCCCCCTCTTCGTCCATTCCCATTAACTATCCTTCTGTGTATTTACCTTTCCTTGTGCATTCCCCCACTGAGTTCCTCCTCCTACGCTCTTCCTCCTCCACCTCCGCCCTTCCTCCTCCTCCTCCTCCTCCGTCCTACCTCCTCCTCCTCCTCCTCTGCCCATCCTCCTCCTGTTCCTCCTCCTCCTCCTTCTCCTCCTTGTTCCCCTTTACACCTGACTTCGCCTGGCTCTCGACTTCATCCGAGGTCTCCTTCGTCATCCTCGTCGTCCTCCTCCTCCTCCTCCTCCTCCTCTCGATCTCCTCCTTGGGCTCCGCCCCCGCCTACCTGACTCGATCAAACCCTTCGCCCCTCAACCAAGGCTTCGCCCGTAGCCATTTGTCTCTCCCCCTTCTTCCCCCTCTCCCCCTCTCCCCCTTCTACCCCCTCCCCCTTCTCCCTCTCTCCCCTCTTCCCCCTCTCCGCCTCTACCCTTTCCCCCGGACCAATGTTTCTCATCTTTTTTTCATGTCCAGAGGGACCCTCCCCCCTTTTTTATTGGATCCTTATATGGGGTTTGCCTTTTCTCTATTTTTATTTTGTCAAGACTCAGGATAGAATATAGACTTAGGGATCTGCCAACACGATCTATCAATTCTAGATTTTGAAGAAAAACAAATGTGATGTGGTAGGGTGATTTGTTGCCTTAGATAGGGGTTTAGGAGTTAGGGTGGGGGAAAGGAGAGGGGGTTCTACCCTATGGTACTTCTTGGTGTTACGATCGTTAGGTTGGGGTGGGCTAAGGGTTGGGGGGGAGGTTGATTGGGGGGTGTAGAGCTTGACTTCCACCCCCCTTCCGCTCCGGGTGGTACTGTTCCTTTGACTCCGCCTGCCGCCAGGCGATTTTATTCACATCGTCTTCCTCTGTCGCATAACTTTTGGTCCAGGACGTACAGTGGCCACATAAAGTTCCATCTCCCCGTTCCAAATTCGATTATGCAGATAGAACGACCACATTTTCTTTTCTTTTTATACCCTTCGATTTTTGCCTGTGTGTTGGTTGTACTTCACTAAATATCTTTCGTATGCATTATTGTTGCTGTTGTTGTTATTATTATTATTATCATTACTATTATCATTATTATTATTATTATTATTATTATTATTATTATTATTATTATTATTATTATTATTATTATTACTATTATTATTATTATTATTATTATTATTATTATTGTTATTATTATTATTATTATTATTATTATTATTATTATTATTATTATTATTATTATTATTATTATTATTATTATTATTATTATTATTATTATTATTATTATTATCATTATTATTATTATTTTTATCATTATTATTACTATTATTATCATTATTATTATTATTATTATTATTATTTTTGTTTATTTATTCATTTATTTTTTTGCCTGGGCATTGGTTATTCTTCAGTAAATTTAAGCTCCTGGAAGACCCTTTAAGGTCCCCTGGGTTACAGGAATTCTGTCTGGGGACCGGATCAGAGCTCTAGACTCTGAAGCACGATGGATTCTCCCTCCCTCCCTCTCCCCCCACCTCTCTCTCTCTCTCTCTCTCTCTCTCTCTCTCTCTCTCTCTCTCTCTCTCTCTCTCTCTCTCTCTCTCTCTCTCTCTCTCTCTCTCTCTCTCTCTCTCTCTCTCTCTCTCTCCCTCCCTCTCTTCCCCTCTCCCTCCCTGCCTCCCTTTCTCCCCCTCACTCTCACTCTCCCTCCCTATCTTTCTCCTTTCCTTTTCTCCCTATCTCCCTATCTTCCTACCTTCCTCTCTGTCTATTTCTACCTCCCTCTCTCTATCCCTTCCTCCCTTTCTCCCTCTCTCCCTCCCTCCCTCTCTTCTTCCTTCCCCACTTCCCTCCTTTCCCCTTTCCCTCCCTGTCTCCCTATCTCCTTCTCTCACTCCCCCTCTCTCACTCTCTCTCCCTCTCTTTCTCCCTCTCTTCCACCTTCCTTCCCTCCCTCCCCCTCTCACTCTCTCCCTTCCTATCTCCCTCTCTCCCTCCCTTCCTCTCTCTCTCCACCTCTCCCTCTCTCCCTCCCTCTCTCCCTCTATCCCTTCCTCCCTCTCTCCCTCCCTCCTCCCTCCTTATCAATGGGGACTCCTTCACACCTGGTCAACATCGATAAGACTCGAGATAACGAGCTCGCTGCTGGCACCGCTATCTCTTATCTCGGAGTCCCCCCAGTCAACCCCTCCAGTCTTTCTTGGCGCCGTTGCACGTCCGGCGAGATCCGGCCGAAGGTTCCCGTCCCGTCCCCTCCAGACCGGAACGTGCGCCTCCCGGGGCGTTTGAGGCGATGTCCCTTACAAAGTCCTCCTTCGTTTCTCCTTGATGCCAGGCGAGTCTCTTCAGCTGAAGGTAGGACCCTGTGCTGAAAAGGTTAAGGGTGCTGGACTCGCATCCGATTGAGTGTGGGTTCGAATCCCGCAATTCTCTCCGATTCCCAGCAGGGACTGTTAGTTACCTGCTCCATTAGCCCCTTAAGCGCATGGGGCAAAGGTGACGGCTTCGGGCGTAACTATTCAGCGCCTCCTGGTGTAGGTTCCCCACCTTCTTCTAACATTAGGTGTTTTAGAATGCTTGTTGTAGCCAACAGACAATTAAATTCAGTCAAAGATATCCAAGCTGAAGAGGTTAAGGCTGCCTTACTCAATACCTTTGTAACGGTGAACTTTATATATTTTATTCAAGCTAACGACAAGTGGCTTTAAGGTACGTTTTGCGCGGTGCGATTATCGCTTTGTTTTTTAATAGGACTGCTTTACTTCGAGCTGCAAAACGCAAGGCTGATCATTCTAACCGTGCGTACGAACGCGCTTACCCAAATATGATGCCAGGTAGGAGGGGCATCCCCTGCTATTAGCTGTGGTGGGCAAAACGTACCTTTACTCAGCACGGGGCAAGATCTCGTCCGAAAGGACATAAGCCCACAGATGCAAAGCTGTTCTTGTCGTCGGAATTTCCATAATCTTAGTCTTTAATATTGCTGAAGCCATTGTGAACGCCACATCTTACGTGGTTAGGTATTTTCAGAACTGCTGCCAACTGTACGTATACCAGAACTGCTACGAAGAGTAGTCTACTTATATAAACTAATTCGTTGAAGGAGTGAAGGTCTGAATGGTCTAGATTAGTGGAAGATCATGATGGTAGGAGACCTATTAGTCCATGACAAGGGCAGGAGGGGTGGTTAAATTCACAAACACACACACACACACAAAAGGACGAATAGATGAATACAAAGCAAACAATTGAGTGAAAAAACGAAGAAACTGTAGATGAAACAGCGAAACGATAAGAGATATATAAACAATCAGTGTATATGTTCTGGCCGCCCCAAACTTCAGTTTCCTCTCTTCTTCCTTCACACTAACAAGAAACGTGTTTTGATAAACGTAGAACGTTCTATGGAAATAATCTCGCCATTAGGATTTGAACCCTTGCATGAGAGACTCTCAAACACAGTTCTCTCTATTCTGATGGTGAGCTGGTGGAGTAATCGGGAATGTGGTCGTCTCGCATTTGGTTTGTTCTGGGTTTGAGTCCCGCACATTTCTCCGGTTCCCATAGTGACTGTTAGTTACTTGCCCCAACAGTCCCCAAAACACATAATAGAGGAAAGGTGACGGGTTCGGCCACAACTACTCAGCCCTTCCCACTTTTACCTTCTCCATTCTGGGAGACCCTAAGATAATTCTATTTCTTTTTTTTTCCCTTACAGACAGCCATGAAGTGTATTTTGTTGTGTTTGGCCCTGGTGGCCTGGCAGGGTAGTCAAGCCTTAAAAGTCATCGAGGCCAAACCTGACCTAGTTATGCAAGGTGAAGACAAGAATGGTAAGTGCCATCGAGAGTCATTTTTTTCGTAGCCTAAAAACCGATATTTTTGTTTCGTAGCCTGATTTTTTTTCGTAATGTAGCCTTTGGTTGGCTACACAAGTGTGGTGCAGGGGAGATAAAGTCTCGTTGGACTTTCTCTTTATTGAAAACAGGCCGTTCTGGCATTTACACAGAGGGGATAGTGTCTCCTCTGGTGAGTCTAAGGGAGAGTGCCTCCCCTAATCTCCTTGGCTGGCGACGCAGTCGCCGGGATTTATATATACGAATATGCCTATCTTGCATATCAGTGTAGGGTTTACCATAAAATATAGGTTTGGGATTTATACAATACTATTTGTGTGTTAGTTGCATTGCAGTGAGTTTAGTAATATTAGTTAATGTGTCATGAAATGGTGTATGGTTTGGAGTTACATATATGTAGCTTGGTAGGCATAAGGAAATGGTTAATGATCTGTCTAGCGACACTATGTACTTGTTGGGCGGTGGCGTGATGTACGTTTGAGTCAGATGTGTATCATTAGATGTGGATATCAATAAGATTGCCAAGGTCAGTGCCTGCTAGATACCTTCTTGTATGCATGTGGATCACGTGCCAGGCATGTCATATAATGGTTAGTAAGGATACAGTAACCTCAAACAGATTTTTTTCGTAGACTCAATCATCTTTTTTATCACCACGTCCCTTCAGTAGATACTCTTTGTCTTCATGTTTCCTTAGTACCTAGCCCTGGCCTCCACACCTGGCCTTAATAGATAGCCGATGGCGTTATATCTTCTGGTAGACGAGAATGATGAGTAGCATCATTTTGTAGCCCCAATGAACTAGTTTTTAGCCTTTATACCACCATGCCCTTTAGTAGATAGTCTTTGTCTTCAGGCCCCTTAGTAACTAGCCCTTGGGTGGACACCCACTTTTAGTAAATAGCCCTTGTCTCAATGATTCCTTTAGTAAGTAGCTTTTGTCTCGATACTTCTCTTAGTAACTAGCCTTTTCCTTCTTGCCCCTTTATCAACTAGCCCTTAGCCAAGTAACTAACCCTTCTCTCCAAAGCCCCCTTCTTTAGTAACTAGCCCTAGTCTACAGGGCCACTAAGTAACTAGCTTTTGCCTTCCCTCCTCCTGGGTGTGTATGAAGATTAGTAAGACATTATCAATGTTGAGTAGATAAATGAAATATGGCGTGTAGTGCTTATTTTGGGCACACATAAGGATTTTTTTCTGGTTACGGTCGTCAGATGATTTTATTCGGCCGAGAGTAGTGTTTCCTAACCTGGGGTGCTAGTATCTCCCGGGCGTGCTGAAATCAAATCTATAGGTGGTAGGAAGCGATGCATACATTTACGTTCCTTTATCCTTCTACAAATGATATATTAGTTAGAGGGTGGTGGACTCCTTAGACCTGACTGCAGGGGGTGCTAGTGTCGGAGAAGGTTGGGAAACGTTCCCCTGGAGCAATGGTTTTTAACCTTTTAACGCAGCGACCCAAAATTCTGTCCAGATTAACCACGGCGACCCAAATCCTCATTATTTTTTTTTCTTTTATTCTAAGGTAATTGTAGATGTTGAAAATATTCCTCACCTCAATTAAATCGTTTGTGTCTTTATAAGGCTGCGTTTGGATGTTGATGATTTAGATATTCTAACACAGTATTATTACTCATAATGATGTTTTTGATAGGAATATTGGGAAAATAATATGTCTACAAATCCTTGACGACCCATTCAAACGGCTTGGTGACCCAACTTAGGGTCGCGACCCAAAGTTTAAGAACCATTACCCTAGAGCAGGGGTTCTCAACCTCTTTCCTTATGTACCCCGTTTTTATGTATTGCTGTTCTTTAGCTTCCTAGAAATCCCATCACTAGTGGATAGAGCCCTAGTGTATCCACTATCACTAGTTTTTTACTTGTTGCACTATTTGTGAACCACGGTGGGCCACAAGGAACCATTGAGCCATAGCTTAAGAACCATTGCCCTCGAGGATGATTTGCGCCGGGAAGGGTCCGTTGTCCTGCCGAGATGTTTTGGAAAATTATTCTTCGGCGTAGAAAGGGGGGGGGGGGATTGTCGCCGTGTCCGTGACTCAGATGCAAAGATTACATTACATTTCGTCTTGTTTGGTTCAACTTCGTGTTGACAGATTTATCTGACAAACTATTTCAATATAGACAGTTTTCACGAATTTTTCTTCGGTTTTCTGTCTATTTAGTGTGCCATTTATTGTCCTAAACGTATTATTATTTTTTTTATTTAGTAAGACTTGGGTTTATTCAAATATGATTATAACTAGCGTGCGCTGGTGGCATGATCGGTAGCGTGTTGGTTTCGCATTCACTTAATTGTGGGTTCGAATCCCGCACTTCTCTTTTATAGCAGTGACTGTTAGTTACCTGCCCCAATAGTCCAATCGTATGACAGGGCAAAGGTGACAGCTTCGGCCGCAGCCACTCAGCGCCTTCTGGCGTAGGCTCCTCACCTTTTTCATAACTAGATTTCCTGTTGTAACTATGACGATCGGAAATGATTAGTTTTGAGAAACTGAGTTTAATTGATGTTCTGGTACATTGTGTGTTTCTTTGTTGTTGAAGAAAGGCACATCATGAGATCTATTGTGATCCGAGGCCGACGGGATTCTGCATCACGTAAATACAATCACAATGATGAAGAACGAAAATAGATGCATTGTGTGACGTCACAGTGTTGACAATGAACGCATTTGATGATAAAAGTAAATCAAAACGACAGGAGATCTCTCGGCTCATAGCAAAATCGGTCATAAGCATTCATTAAGTAGATAAATGATAAAAAATAAACAAATCAATAAATAGATAGAATAAACAAATAAAAAAGATATATAAAAAACAAAGATAGACAAATGATTAAATAGATAACTTGATAGATAGATCAAATAAATTAATGACTAAATGCGTAAATACATAAATGATCAAATGAGAAAACACGAAAACATAGATAAAACTGAATATATAAAACATAGATAAGTAAATAGAAATAGAGGGTATATAACTAAAAAGTAAATAAGTAAATGAATAGGCAATTAAATGGATATGTATATAAATAAAGTAAAGAAGTAAAATAAGACTAATAAATGAACACACAAGCAGCTAATTAAAGAAACTGATAAGAAGAGGTATCCCAGCTTGCATATTCATCCTTTCTGTTTCATTCCGTTTCTTTTATATTCGCTTTTGAGACACCTGCATTGCATACGATGAGAACAATCTCAAATGGCCATGAGCGATTCAATAGGAATTTTCTTTTTTCCTCAGTCGAAAGTAATGCGAAATCACAAGGCCGAAAATGAAACACAATTCCTTTCGGACGAAAGAGTATGTGAAGGTTCTTGAGGCTGGTATGAATTCATTTCTGCATCTCATTAATTAACAAGGTCTTCAATGGAGACACTAGTGCATACATAAACATTTGATCAGTTCAATAGGTGCAGAAAGACCTTTGTGGTATGAAATAGATAGCCATTGTTAGTGTTAAGAAATAATCTTTTCAATAGAAAGAGAGAGAGAGAGAGAGAGAGAGAGAGAGAGAGAGAGAGAGAGAGAGAGAGAGAGAGAGAGAGAGAGAGAGAGAGAGAGAGAGAGAGAGAGAGAGAGAGAGAGAAGAGACGGAAAGTTTCTCGAGAATAGAAACAAACGAATGAATGATAACTGAACAATAGTAAAGTGAAACCTAGTGTCACCCACATACCCACGAGGGGAAGAGAGGAATGCATTTACTCGCTGGATTCAAGTCTGAATGAATTCACGCGGAGATAGAAGGCGTCAGAATGGAGTCCATGCAATTTGCATAAGACTTCCTGCGGTTCACGTTCCCTGCGTTCATGCGCTGGGTGGAATGGGCCCACCAGCCCACAGCAGCCTCCACCGGCCTCCACCAGCCCCCAGCAGCCTCCACCGGCTTCCAGCAGCCTCCACCAGCCCCCTGCAGCCTCTACCAGCCCCCAGCAGCCTCCACCGGCCTCCAGCCTTCACCTGCCAACTCACTCACTCTCCTCATCTCTCTCTCCTACGTCCAACCTTCCTTTCTCATTCCAAGATTTTTTTTTTGAGAGTCTTCAGGTTTTCAGTCGTCATGAAGCCAGCACTCAAACAAGAAATATGACAGAGACGTATTACGACACGTAAGCAGGATGACTTCTCATCAAGTTTGAAGTTACACTTGCAGGCTTTTGATGCGGTCGTGTATTGACTTTGGACTCAGCCAGTTTCATCGGTGTCAGGCTGGTGGGGGGCAGAGAGGAAGGAGGAGGAAGAAGAGGAGGACGAGGGAGAAGGAGGAGAGGAGTAGGGGTGGGAGGAGGAGGAGGAGGAGGAGGAGGAAAGACAGAGAACAACAAAGTTACATGAGAGTGAAACGAAAGAAGACAAGAAGGCAGTTAAGGAGGAGAAAAGGACAATCTACAAAGGCTAGTGAAGGGCTTAGAAGGAGGACGGGGGAAGAGGAGGAGGAGGAGGAGGAGGAGGAGGAGGAGGAGGGGAGGGAGCGGGTAGGAAAGAGGGGTGGAGGGAGAGGGAGGCGGGGAGGGGAGGGAAAAGGGGGGAGGGAGAAAGTTCCGGGGTAGAGGAAGAGGAGGGGGAGGGAAGAGTGGAGGGATAGGGGGGTGGAGAAGGGGGGCGGAGAGTGGAGGGAAGAGGGGAGAAGGAAAGGGGCTGGGGGTAGAGGAGGAGGAGGAGGAGGGGGAGAGGGGCGGGTAGGGAAGAGGGGTGGAGGGAGAGAGGGGGACGGGGAGAGGAAGGAGGTGGAGGGGGAGGGGGAGGGGAGAAGTGTCGGGGGTGGGGGAAGGTTAGGCAGGATTAGGTGTTGAAGGTCAAAAGAATCAACTCGTTTAAACCAAGTGATTAGTGACAAATGATTCTATTCAGCTCAGAAGGGCCTCGTCATAAAAAAAAGAGAGAGAGAGAGAGAGAAAAAAAGTGAACATTGGTGAAAAAAAGAGTAAATACAAGTCGACGGCTTGATAGTACCAGGTGTGACTCTTTGGTTCCTGGAATCCAGTTGGGATCGAGGTCGCGGGCGGGGCGCGTCCTCTACCAGGGGCCTGGAATGGCAATCGGCGGAAGAAAACAACTCTCACAGTAGAGCGACATCAGAGGAAAGGGAGGAGGAGAAGGAGGAGGAAGAGGAAAGAGAGGAAGGGGAAGGAGGGGATGAGAGGGAGGAGTGAGGAGGAAGAGGAGTAAAGGGGGAAGGGGATGAGAGTGAGGAGGGTAGGAAGAGAGTAGTAGTAGTAGTAGTAGTAGTAGTAGTAGTAGTAGTAGTAGTAGTAGTAGTAGTAGTAGTAGTAGTAGTAGTAGTAGTAGTAGTAGTAATAGTAGTAGTAGTAATAGTAGTAGTAGTAGGGGGAGGAGAGGGACCTGGAGAAGAGGTGGAGGAGGGAGAAGGGTGAGGAAGAAGGGGAGGGGGAGGAGGAGAAGGAGGAATGAAAAGAGGAGGTCCAGAAGACAATGAGAGACAGTGAGTGATCCCCGGTCACTTCATTACCCTCTTGTGTGCGTGTGTGTAGCCAGACTCGGAACATAGCCGGACATCACTCGTAAAGAGAATTCTTGATGTCCAGAGTTCCAATAACAGTAGCGCCGAAAGACAATGTTGAGAAAAGGTTTCGGAGGTCAAGGGAGAGAAGAGACGGAGGAGATGGGAAGGGAAGAGAGGGGGAGCGTGTGTTTTTAGGAAGAGAGCGGGTCTTATGATCACTCAGTGGTGTTATTGGCTTATATATTTTATTCTGCCTGAAAGACCAGGGGAGGTCAAAGGGGAAAAGAGGAGGCAAAAGAGAGAGAGATTCCTTAGGAAGCAGGTAATTGTCATTACTTTTTTCATGTTGTCCTTCCCCGAATGCTGTAATTTTGATTTCTTTTTTTCTCTTTTTCCTCCCTAACAGCCGGTCCTGTCATGGTCTGTTACTACGGGTCCTGGGCTGTGTACCGACCTGGCAAGGGTAAATTCGACGTTGAGGACATCCCACCAGCACTGTGTACCCACATCATCTACGGCTTCGCTGGTCTCCGGAACAACCAGATCAAATCTCTGGATCCCTGGAACGACCTCTATGAAAACTACGGCAAAGGTGAGTACTGCTGAAGGAGGGTAGGTCACTGCTTATGGACGTCATCTACGAGAATTAGGTCAAAGGCGAGACCTGATGAAGGAGGGTAGGTCGCCAGTCATGAATGAACCGGAAGGGATAAAAGAAAACGTGTGCTCGCGCTGATGAAGAAGGGTAAGTCATCGGCCATGGATGACACTTAGCACATGTCCCAACCTCTGAGGTTTACGAAATGGGATAATGATCTAGTTAGTTCTTGTATTAATTAATCTTTGGATAAGAAGTAATAGGTTTTCAGTAGTATCTAAAACAAAAGTGTTTTGATGTGATGCGATTGGAGTCGCAGCAACATCGAGAACCAGAATATTTTCATCGGAAGATAACTGACAAACTACTTCTCTACAGTCAGACCTAGAATCTTCTTAGAATAAGTTCCATGTCACTGATTTAATCGGCATGAATTCGTCTGAGAAGGCTGGCTATTTGTCTCAATGGGACGGATAATGAACTTTGAAGAACCATAGCCATAAAGAATGTTATGAAAAAATAAAGGGAAATATATATATATATACATACATTTTTTTTAAACACACACACACGACCCTTTTTTTTTTTCTTCTGCCAGGAGCCTTCGAGCGTTTCAATGCCCTCAAGAAGCAGAACGCCGACCTGAAGACGATCATCGCCATCGGGGGATGGAATGAAGGGTCCTCTAGGTATTCAGAGGTATGTCTTCGGCTCATCTTAGGTTCCTCTCTCTCTTTCTCTCTCTATCTCTCTCTCTCTCTCTCGCACAAGACTTTTCAACCACATTACACTTTTGAATTGAAATCTACTCTTCCTCCTTCTTCTTCCTCACTCACCTCGACCATCCCTCTCGCCCTCAGATGGCCAAAAGCGCCTCTGGAAGGAAGACCTTCGTGGACAGCGTGATGGCGTTCCTCCCGAAATACGGCTTCGATGGTCTGGACATGGATTGGGAGTACCCGACTCAGCGCGGAGGAAAACCAGAGGACAAGGTACGGGTCGCTCACTCCCATCCTCATGATACTAAGTTCCTACCCTAGTGCTGAAGTTCCTACCTCAGTGCTGAAGACGCAGCCTTACTTAAGCCTTTATTATCTAAATACTAAGTTCCTCCTTTAACGTTAAAGAGACAGTTTTTGTTCAATCTCTGGGTCGTTACCATAATACTAAGTTCCTCTCTTAATCTTAAGAACACAGGCTTGGTTAAGCCTTTGTTAACTTAATACTAAGTTCCTCCTTTGACGTTAGAGATACGAACTTTGTTATTAAGTCTCTGATTCGTCACCATAGCACTAAGTTCCTCCTTTATTGTTAAAGGCACGACCTTTGTTGATACTAAGTTCCTCCCTTAATGTTGAATAGAAATAATCTTTGTCAGACTTGTGGTTCATCATCGTAATACTAAGTTCCTCCCTTGATTTTGAAGAGATCTTTTGTTAAGGTGGGGTTCACCATCAAAGTGCCTCCTTTAATGATGAAAACGCAGCTTTTGTGATGGCTCTAGTTCGTTACTATAGCATTCAAGTTCCATCAATGCAAAAGAAATAGCCTTTGTGATGCCAAAGTACTAAGTTTTCCATCAATATCGAAGAAACATCCTTTGTTAGCCCTAAGTTTCGTCATCATGATGCCAAGTGCCTCCCTTTGTTAAGCCTCTGGCTTGTCATGATAATGCAAAGTTATTCCCTTTGTTTAGGTCTGTGTTTCATCATCAGGATACTAAGTTCCTCACTTCCTTCGGCAGGAGAACTTCATCTCCCTCCTTCAGGAGCTTAAGGCCGCCCTGCACACCAAGGGCTACCTCCTGACGGCGGCCGTATCAGCAGGAAAGCTCACGATCGACCCCGCTTACAACGTCCCTGCTATGGCAGAGTACGTGCAAGGTCACACTGTGACATAATAGGTCAACACATTTGTGTTTGTTTTGCCATTTCAGTAGTCGGACACTCGATGACCGAGCCGGTTAGAGCGTCGGTTAGATGTTTGCGGCGGAGGTTGAGGTGACGGCAGTTCGAAACCTGCCGCCAACGAGTTGAACCAAGGGCATGTTTTATTAGAATTTCACTCTACAAAGTCCTCTGGAAGGGGCACCGTCCTAATTTCCTTATATGTGTTCGTAACGTTCAACCGAATCCTCGATAGTCTTTCTTCTGGCTGTCTCCAGGTGATTTTATTTACCCAAGGGGGACTGACCCTCCGTTGTGAAAATGCCCAACAAGAACGTACCATGACGTCGGAAGTCTTTTTGTCGTTTAGTTTGATTCTTGTTTTACGTTTCGGAACATTTTCTCTAAGTACCTCTTCTCAGAAAGGGCTTATTTACATATTCATCTCGGTTCAAAGAAGAAGAAGAAGAAGAAGAAGAAGAAGAAGAAAAAAAAAAAGTAACGACAAGGAAATAGATTTGTTTGTCATACAATTTTACTCCTTTTTAAAGACCTACGACGAAATAGATTTTCGTTTTGAGATTTGCAAAGATGTCATTCTCTCTATTTTTTTTTTCTTCTTGAAATGGGATTCCCTGTTGCTCCCCAGTGCTCAATAAAAACCAAGCACTCGCGCCTTGGACATATTATCACAAAAGACTATTTGCATACTCTCCTTTCCTC
Source organism: Oratosquilla oratoria (assembly GCF_046742065.1). NCBI lineage: Eukaryota > Metazoa > Arthropoda > Malacostraca > Stomatopoda > Squillidae > Oratosquilla > Oratosquilla oratoria. The sequence goes on from NC_134782.1 coordinate 7,590,011, forward strand.
TCTTCCTCCCTTTCTTCCCCTTCCTTCATTTCCTCTTCCTACCTCTCTCTTCCTCTCTTTCTTTACCTTACTTCGTTTCCTATCATCCTCCCTCTCTCTTTCTCTCTTTCATCCCCTTCCTTCCTTCCCCCTTTCCCTGTCTCTCCTCTTACTAGCTATTTTCACACATTCTTTTTTTCTTTTTTCTGTCTCCTCCTCTTCCTATCTTCACGCATTCTTTTCCCCTCTTTCTGTCTTTCCCTCTTCCTTTTCCCTCTCTTCATACATTCCACATTTCACCCTCTCGCTGTACGCACCTCTCCAGTCCTCTCTTCAGGTTGGCCTCATCCTCCTCTTTTCCTGACACCGCCACGCTTTCTCCAAACCGACCCCACCAGTGTCAATGTTCTAATTATGGTTATTTTCTTTGACAGAGCTCTTGACATCATCAATGTCATGGCCTACGACATGCACGGTGCCTGGGATCCCTTCGCCCATCACCAGACGCCTCTCTACGCCCATCCCAAGGATGAAGGAAATAACCTTTACTTCAATGTGGTAAGTATTCGCCCTTTTTTGGTGCTATATGGGTGGGTAGGATCATACATACATATATACATACATACACACACACATACACATATGCATACATACATACATACATACATACATATATACATACATACATACACACATACACATATGCATACATACATACATACATACATATACACACATAGGCACACACATGCATACACATATACATACATACATACATACATACATACATACATGCATACATACATACATACATACATACACACATACATTGTGTCCTTATTAACTAACCATTATATTACATGCCTGACACGTGATCAACATGCATACAAGGTGCCCGACAGTCACTGACCTTGGCAATACCTACCCAATCTTGCTGACCTTCACACTTCCTAATCGTAAACATCTAAGTCAGACATGCAAACACATCATGCAAGCGTCCACCGGAAGTCACCAACACAAGTACATAGTGTCGCCAGACTGATGATTAACCATTCCTTTAAATCTACCAAGCTACATACACGTAACTACAATCCATACATCGTGTCAAGGCACATCCATTGATAATATACATCCATTGAAATGCAACAAACACACAAATGATATTGTATAAATCCCAAATTCATTGACCTAACTGACAACCCACACCAAATATGCCAGATAGCCATAATTCACATATATGAATGGTGACTGTGTCGCCATAGAGAAGACTAGGGTAGACACTCTCCCCTAGAAGGAGATAGAGAGGAGACTAGGGAAGACACTTTCCCTTAGACTCACCAGAGGAGACACTGTCCCATTGGGGGATTACATCTCCTATCTGTATATACCAGAAACGCCTGTTTCAATAAATACAAAGTCTAACTATGCTTTATCTCCTCTGGACCCCACTTGTGTAACCAACCAAAGGTTACATAACTGGTGCGACTACCTTTGCAGGTCCACGACTAACCACGCCTACAAGGTCTGCCCTTTTCTCTTTTTCTTCCATGTCCCTTCTTTCTTCTTGTTATTTGTTCTCTTTTGCTTTTTATTCATTTCTCTCGTGGCTTCTTTCTTGCCCAACACCAGTCCATCCCAATAGCGTCGCAAAAGAAAAGCCATACTCACAACCCTCTGGCGTGGAAACAAATGATGCAATCTCCCTTCAAATTGCAGTCAGCCTTCGGAGGCATTCTTCTCTCGCATCCGCTTAGTTGTGGGTTTGAATCCCATACTCCTCCCCTATTTCTAGCAGTGACTGTTACCTCTCCCGGCAGTGCCCATTAGGGCAAAAAGGACGGCTTTGGCATTAGCTATGCGCCTCCTGGTGTAGGCACCTTACCTTCTTCTTCTTCTTCTACTTTCTCATGCAGCACACACATTTACAAAAACTCTAATCTTCGAGAAAATATCTAATTCTTCAGTTCACTCAATTTGTAGACTAACAGATCGACAACCTTGTCTTCAACCGAGGCCTGACACTCCCCTTACACAAGAACACAACCATCGATCTCCTCCTCCTCTCCTATAGGAACCCCCCCCCGCTTCATCTCGTTCTCCTCCCTTACAGAACACCAGAACGCAACCATCAATCTCCTCTTTCTCTACTACAGGAAAAAAAGTAACCCCAGCTCCGTTCTCCCTCACAGAAGAACATTATCTTTGATCTCTTCTTTCTCCTTACAGATTAAAGAACAACTTACAGAAGACCATCTTTGATCTCCTCTTCCTCCCACAGGGGATGAAATAACCCATGTTTGTTCTCCTAACTTACAAAACACCATCTTTGATTTTCTCTCTTTATCCTACGGGAGGTAGAATAACCCACGTCTGTTCTCCTCCCTCCCTCTCACAAGAGATAATAATTCACGTTTGTCCTTCTTTCTCCTTTCTCACAGGACTTCGCCATCAACTACTGGCTGGACCTGGGAGCCCCGCCGAACAAGATCGCAATGGGCATGGGTCTCTATGGCAGGTGCTTCACCCTCCAGAGAGCCGAGAATCACGATGTCTACGACCCGGCCCCTCAGGCGGGAATGGCTGGACCTTACACCAGAGAGCCTGGGTTCATGGGCTACAACGAGGTGAGTCCCTCAAGGTTCACACTTGGAGCCCTAATTCGCAGAAAAAAAAAAAGGGGGAGGAAAATGAGATGACGACGGGGAAGAGGAGGATGAGGAAGTGGAGGACGAAGAGAATGAGGAGGAGGAGGAGGGAGAAGCAGAAGATGAGGAGAAAGACGAGGAGGAAAGGAAAAACGGCGACGAGGAAGGAGAGTAGAAGGAGAAGGATGGGGAAGTAGAGGAAGAGGAAATGGATGAAGAGGAGAAGGAAGAGGAGGTAGAAGAAGTGGAGGAATAGGACAGGTACGGGTGTCTTGTTAATCTTCGTCTTTTGCCTCTTGGGAGGTAAGAAGCATATTGGCGAGAGGTTCCTCTTCCTCCTTTGATTTTTTTTTGTCTGCTTGTATTTTTTTTCTGGGGGGGAGGAGGAGGGGGGCGGGGAAAGAAGGAAGGGAAAGGAAGGGAGAAGGAAGGGGTAAGGGAGAAGGAAAGGTGGTGAGGGTGAAACATGGAACAGGGAAGGGGTATGAGAAGAGGAAAGGGGTAGGGGAGGGAGCAGGGAGAGGAAAGGTGAAGAAGGAAAAGAGGGAGAGGGGGAGAGAGGGAGGAGCAGGGAGAATGGGAGAAGAAGAAGGAAGAAGTGGAGGAGGAAAGGAAGGAGGGAGTGAGGGAGGGAGGTGGGGGCACTGACGGGCGGAGAGTACCTCAGGGGCCCTCGCTGGGGCGTTTGAAAATGTAAAAAAATAAGTAAATATATAAATGAATAAATAGAATAAACAAATATAACTAAATAAGTAAACGGCCCTCACCCCCAGATTGACGCTGGACAGTCGTGGAAACCCAAAAGTGACCCATTTCTTTGCCTTTACCCTAAAGGCTTCTGGTATGTTTGGGTGAAAACAAGCAAGAAGGGGAATACACAGCTCGACTTACCCCCAAGACTCTCCACCGAGCGCGGGTGGGCTGTCCACAAGACACCGTGACGAGGCTACAACTAACAAACTGCCACTCCTCTCGCATGTTTTGTTTTCAGTCTCGTTCTTCTCCTCCAGATCTGTGAGAAGCAGATGCAGGGCGGCTGGACCATCGTGGATGATCCCGATATGATGGCTCCTTACACCTACAAGGACCGCCAGTGGTGCGGTTATGAACACATCGAGTCCATCACCACCAAGGTAACGAAGCTCTATCAGACCAAGAGGTTCCTCTGGACCGGACCGGCGTTTCTCCACCTTTTCCAACCTCAGCACCCACCACTAGTCATGTTTAGACACCCCACCACCCTAGCACCTAATCACAGAGACTTGATATGCTACATGGCTAGAGGGAGCAGTGTTTTTCATCACGTCCTGAATTTGATTTCATCGCTCCCAGGCTGTTAGCCAACACGGAATTCTTTCAGTCACAGATTTTCTTAGTACCACTCAGAGATTCTGCAGCTCCCTCTTTGATCTTTAGCACCAGCCTAACGTGATCATGATTACTGAATATGTCTGAGACATTGTCGGTAAATAGGTACTGTCCAAAGGCCGCGTCAGACCCTCGGATAAAGCGAACTTTCGCTTCTTTTAGGCAGAGTACGCTGCTGCTAAGAATCTGTTGGGCGGCATGGTGTGGTCCATTGAGACTGACGACTTCCACAACACGTGCGGCAACGGCGAGTTCATCCTCATCAAGACCATCTTCTCGACCCTCCTTGGAGGAGGACCCCTGCCCACCCCCCGGCCGACCACCCCGCCGACCACCACGCCTTATGACCCCAGCGCTCCGGTAAGGCGAACTCCTAGTACTCACGATCCTCACGGGAAGTAAATCTCTTTCAGGAGGCAAGCGGAGTCATTCTAAGAGACGCTCATATGAGAGAGAGAGAGAGAGAGAGAGAGAGAGAGAGAGAGAGAGAGAGAGAGAGAGAGAGAGAGAGAGAGAGAGAGAGAGAGAGAGAGAGAGAGAGAGAGAGAGAGAGAGAGAGAGAGAGAGAGAGAGAGAGAGAGAGAGAGAGAGAGAGAGAGAGAGAGAGAGAGAGAGAGAGAGAGAGAGAGAGAGAGAGAGAGAGAGAGAGAGAGAGAGAGAGAGAGAGAGAGAGAGAGAGAGAGAGAGAGAGAGAGAGAGAGAGAGAGAGAGAGAGAGAGAGAGAGGGGGAGAGGAAAGGGGAGTTCAGAGTTGATTTTAGTCCAATCTCATGAATTAGTATTTTACATTTACAACGTGAAGATCTTTTCCTGTTTAATGTTTTGATTCTAATGGGAACTAGACAAGTCAAAGGGGGAAGAGTTTAAGCTGCCTACCCTTGACTTTACTGTTTCTATGAATAAGAGATGACTTTGAATTATACTACATATTTCAATACATACACTCATACACAAATACAAATATTTACAATGAACTCACGTGCACACATACATACGTAGATATATACAAACATACATACATATATACACGCATACATACATACATACATACATACATACATACATACATACATACATACATACATACATACATACATACATACATATATATATATATATATATATATGTATATATATATATATATATATATATATATATACATATACAAATATATATACTTAAATATACACATACAAACATACATGCTAATAAAAATACTGGTGATTTGTGATTAATCATACAAGAGTGACCACTGATTTACTCCTACACATGCATTCATACATACATACACACATATATACATGCATACATATGTATATACATACATAGATTTACACATGTATACAAAAATTAATACATATGTGCATGAATACATGCATTCATGCGAAGTGGTAAGCCTCTCAACCCAGATGGTAAACCTGACGGTCACAAGCCCAGTACGTGATTCACATCCATAACGAATCACATGCGCCCATATATAGAGGCATCACACACACACACACACACACACACACACACACACACACACACACACACACACACACACACACACACACACACACACACACACACACACACACACACACACACACACACACACACACACACACACACACACACACACACACACACACATACACACGTCAGATAGTCTGTGACGTCATCATTCCTAAAGCTCTTTTCCCTGGGCGTGAAACGACTATGCATATATATTTTTTGTGTCTTAAAGATTTTTTTTTTTCTCTCCATCTTAGACCACCCCAAGTACTACGACTCCCACGACCACCACAATGAAACCTCCCGAACCTAACAAGGTCTGCAAAACTGTCGGGTACAACTCTGACCCTGACGACTGCACCATTTTCTACGAATGCTCAGTCGTGAGTATTCCTTTAGCAATTATATATGTGTATATACTTTACTAGTACTAAGGATGTAAGTACACGAAAACGCTCTGCTTCGTTAGTTTATCTTTCCTGGTCGTTACTCCTGCATTTGTGAATATACGCTTCTAGGGTTTTCGTTACGTATGTATGTATGTATTGTATGTATATACATACATACACACACATGTATATATATATATGTATATATATATATACAAATACATATATATACTGTATATATGACTGTATGTATATGTATGTAATTCCTGTTTTCTCTCCTTCAGGGTGCCAACGGAGAATGGATAGTGTATGCTTTCCACTGCCCACCCGGAACCGCCTTCGTTCCAGAAATGGTAATCTGCGACTTCGAAGAGAACCACCCTGAACTCTGCAAGTAAAGAGATCTTCTCCTCGAAGATTCTCCTCCTTTTCTTCGGCTGAAAAAGCTTATCTCCCGAACTCTCCTCCTCCTCCTCCTCCTCCTCATTATGTCTTCCTTCTTGTCCCCTCCTTACCTTCTGGGGATCCTCCCCCTCGTAGCTCCTTAGCTATCCACGTCTTCCTTCTTTCCAGCTCCCCCCCCCCTCCCCCAGAAGCAAATCTTCAGTTCTCCTTCTTTACCCTGTCCGTTCTTAGAAACCCGAGACCACCTTCGGTCAACGGACCCTTAGATCTCACGACCCGCTCTCATTCTTTTTTACTCTGGACCCCCAGTGAGACAAGTGTCCACTTTTCAAGAGGAAGAGTCCATATTTCAAAGGAGGAAATTGGCTTACCAGAGGAAAACAGACCATTTCATCAATGGAATCATGTTCTGATCCGGAGCAAGGGACCCAACAGACGAACACCGGTCTGTTATGAATGAAGAGAAACCAATTAAGAGACAAGACCAACAAGAGAAACTAATTTGAATTTCTTTTTTGACTAGAATTGCTTTTTCGATTTTTGTCTCTATTTTCTGGTTGGGCGTGAATAAATTGAACACCAAAACATAATAATTTTTCATTTTATCCTTCACTTTGGTTAGGTGTACTCAAAACATGCTCACACATTCGCAGCATGAATGGAAACATAATAGAAGCATAATTCAAAATTACATTACTTCCTTCCACCGGCAGCCAGGGAGATGTGATTTAAATGATTTAAATAGCATAGGTACTGTATAGATGGCGATTTCTAGTTGCCGGTTGACTTTCAGTAACTAGTTACTGTAAAGAATAATGCTAGAATATGCATAATTATATAGTGAAGAGCATTGAATACATGGCTGGATACAGCTCAAGGAAAAAAAAAAGAGAGAAAGAAATACTGACCACAATACTGAAGTTCACATAAGAAAGACGGAAAGCAAGTGAGGATCTTACGCCAGGAGGCGCTGAGTAGCTACGGCCGAAGCCGTCACCTTTGTCTTGTATGTTGTGGGACTGTTGAGACAGGAAACTGACAGTCACAGTCAGCGCTGGGAATCGGAGAGGAGTTCGGGATTCGAACCCAAAACTAAGCGAATGCGAGACCAACACGCTGGTGAAGATACTAATGATAAGAACATAAGAATGAAGGAGACTGCAAGAGACCATAAGGCCTATACAATGCAGTTCCGTGTGCCTTACCACCTGTCATCTCTATCCATAAAGTTATCTCATCTTGTGTTAAAACAAGCAAATGTTTCAGCGCTCACGACATACCTACCAATTTTTATTCCATTCGCTAACGACGCTGTTGGCACGCCACTTCTTGTTTATTTCCATCTCAAAATCTAAAATTGTCCCGTAGTGATAGTGAGGGTTAAAACAAAAGCGAATGATGGACGAAAAATTGAGTAACAGGTTACATAAGAACATAAGAATGAAGGAGACTGCAAGAAACCATAAGGCCTACCCTAGGCAGTTCCGTAGTGCAAACTCAAAAAGCACCCAGGTGAGTATATGTAGATTAACTTTCTCCCTCATTTTCACCTAGAAAAGTTAATAAGACCTTACAAAAAAAAAAAAAAAAAAATCATTGTGGCTCTAATCTCATGGAACCTGATTGAATCTTTTTTTTTTTTTTATCGTGAGCTAAAACTCAGACATATTGATTTCATTGAATCGTACGACATCTTTTATATGAAAACAGTTATTTTTTCCCGGTGGGGTGTGAAGCGTATGGTGAAGAGTGGGGGTTAAGAAGTGTGGGGTGTGGGGTTTGGGGGGGGGGGGTTTGGGGTGTGTGGGGTGTGTGGGGTAAGGAGTTTGGGGTGAGGAATATGGAGTAAGAAGTATGGGGTGTGGGGGTATGGAGTGTCTGGGGTGTATGGGGTGAGGAGTTTCGGGTGAGGAATATGGAGAAAGAAGTGAAGCAGGATGCATACGATAGTTTGTGGGTTGAGTTAACCCAAACAAATGGACAAAAAATGAATATAGGTGTAATATATAGGCCAAAGACATTATCATTAGCAGACGACAAACTGTTATTTCAAGAACTGTCTAGTTTCTGCAACCGGGATTTATTGATAATGGGTGATTTCAATTTTACTGACATTGATTGGATGACCCTTGAATATGGCCATATAGGTAGTCGCTTGATTGATTTTCTTGGTGACAATTACTTAATTCAGCATGTAAAAGAGCCCACAAGATATTGAAACTTACTCGATCTATTGATCCCTAGCCGCGAAAGCATGGTAACTGATGTAGAAGTCGGTGAATCTGTTGCAAATAGCGATCACATCTTAGTTAGATTCAAACTCCTAATTTTTTTTAGAATAGATACTTGTATTTCTAAAATACCCGATTTCAGTAAAGCTCAGTTTATAGGACTATGTCAGGAGCTTAAGCTTACAGATTGGGAGGCAAAATTAAAGGAAAGACCTGTAGATCAAATGTGGGAAATATTTCAAAATACGCTCACTAAGATGATTCAAACTTACATTCCTTTTAAGGACAGACGTCCCCCAAATCAGTCTCGCTCAAAGTGGCTCGACAAAGAAACTGAAAAAAGTATTGCTAAAAAGAGACAGGCTTATAAGAAATATAAGTGCTCGGGTGCATCAAATGACTATGAAAGTTATGTATCAATACAGAGAGATTTAAAAAAGACAATAAGAAAAAGAAAACGACAATACGAAATGAACATCGCTGATAAATCCAAAGAGAATCCCAAAGAATTCTATAGTTACATTAGAGATAAAAAGGTTGTTAGGAATCACATTGGTCCACTATTATCTGCTGACGGTCAACTTGAATATTCAAATGAAGGAATGTGTGACATTTCAAAAAATTATTTTAGCTCAGTATTCGTAAACGAAACACCTCAAAGTGAATTCCAAACTAAAACCTGTGAAAAGTCTAGGGTAAACTTACTCACTACGGTAAATATAACAAAAGAAAAAATTAAAAGGTGTATAGATAAACTCAAAGTTAATAAAACACCAGGGCCTAACGGTTGGCATCCAAGAATCTTAAAGGAAATGAAAAATGAGATTGTTGTTCCATTAGAAATTATTTTCAAGAAATCCATCATATCCGGAGATGTCCCAAGAGAATGGAAGCTAGCTAACGTTACTCCCATATTCAAAAAAGGTGACAAAAAGAAACCAAATAACTATAGGCCTATAAGTTTGACTTCAATCGTAGGAAAAATAATGGAAACTATCATCAGAGATGCTATCGAACATCATTTAGAAAGTAACCGTTTGATAAATGATAGCCAGCATGGTTTCAGACGAAAACGTTCTTGCGTGACTAACTTACTCGAATTCTACAACACAGTTATCTCGGATTATGACAAAAGAAGCAATATAGATTTAACATATCTAGACTTTGCAAAAGCTTTTGATACCGTCCCACACGAAAGACTATTTACTAAATTAGCTTTACAAGGAATAAGTGGTAGCCTATTAAGTTGGACTAGTAATTGGTTGAATGGTCGAAAACAGAGTTGTTTTAAATGGAAAAACTTCTGGATGGAAAAATGTTACAAGTGGAGTCCCTCAGGGTTCCGTTGTTGGGCCACTTCTATTCATAGTATATATAAATGATATAGACCATGGACTAAAATCTACTGTTTCCAAATTTGCTGACGATACAAAACTGTGCGGAATGGCAAGTGATCACTTAAACCAATTAGATATTCAAGAAGATTTAGATAACTTACAGCAATGGTCTAAAAAGTGGCTAATGAAATTTAACACGAGTAAATGCAAGGTAATGCACATAGGTAAAAACAACAGTAAGTACGATTACAAGTTATTTGGAAATTCGTTAACAAAAGTGGATAGTGAAAAAGATCTCGGCGTAATTATCAGTAACGACCTCGAATCATCCAAGCAGTGTATTTCAGCCTCTGAGAAAGCAAATAAGATTCTAGGACTGATTGCGCGATCTTTTGATTTCAAAAGTCCATCACTCATTAACAAACTATATAAATCGTTAGTTCGTCCACATTTGGAATATGCTGTTTCCGTATGGTCATCGAATCTCATTAAGGACGTTGACAGACTGGAAAAAGTACAACGGCGAGCCACAAAACTGATTCCAAATATCAAAAATAAATCATACGAAAATCGACTAAAACATATGAATCTGTTTTCCCTAAAAAAGCGTAGACTCAGAGGTGACTTGATACAGGTCTTTAAGATTCTATAGGGAATTGACAACATCAAAAGTGACAAAATTTTCACATTGAATGAGAATCAGACAAGAAACAATGGTCTTAAACTATCCGGAAATAGATTCAATTTGGAAGTAGGTAGAAACAACTTTGCCAACAGTGTAGTTAATGAATGGAATAAACTTCCTGCACAGGTAGTGCAATGTAGTTCAGTTCGAAGCTTTAAGACTCATTTAGATAAGCACCTAAGCAAGATGCTGTAATGATTATAATCTATTTTATATTATTTGTTTTTGTTTTGTTATCATTTGTCTGTTTGATTTTCATTTATTATTAGTTATGTGTCAATTTATTATTATTTACTGTTTACCTGTTTGTTTGTTATTCAACTATTCCTAAGCATTTATGTATTTTGTTTGTTACATGCATTATTATATATATATTTTATCATTATTTTATTACTATCATGATTTTTTTCGCATCCGACCTAGATATGGACCAAAAGGTCTCCTGTCGGCATGCTCCGCCTTTGTAATCCTTTGTATGGGGAGTGGATGTATGAGGTGTGAGGGTATGGGGTGTAGGGGTATGGGGTGGGGGGTATGGGGTGTGAGGGTATGGGGTGTGGGAGTATGGGGTGGGGGGTATGGGGTGAGGAGTTTGGGGTGAGGAATATGGAGAAAGAAGTATGGGGTGTGGATGTATGAGGTGTGGTGGTATGGGGTGTGGGGGTATGGAGTGTGGGGGTATGGGGTGTGGGGGTATGGGGTGAGGGTTTTGGGGTGAGGAATATGGAGAAAGAAGTATGGGGTGTGGATGTATGAGGTGTGGGGGTATGGGGTGTAGATGTATGGGGTGTGGGAGTATGGCGTGTGGGAGTATAGGGTGTGGGGGTATGGGGTGTGGGGGTATGTGGTGTTGGGGTATGGGGTTAATGGGGTGTGGGGTTAATGGGGTGAAGAGTTTGGGGTGAGGAATATGGAGTAAGAAGTGTGGGGTGAGGGGGTATGGGGTGTGTGGGGTGTATGAGGTGAGGAGTTTGGGGTGAGGAATCTAGAGAAAGAAGTGTGGATGTATGAGGTGTGGGGGTATGGGGTGTAGGGGTATGGGGTGTGGGAGTATGTGGTGTGGGGGTATCGGGTGTGGGGGTATGGGGTGTGGGGGTAATGGGGTGAGCAGTTTGGGGTGAGGAGTTTGGGGGTGAGGAATATGGAGAAAGAAGTGCGGGGTGTGGGGGCATGGGGTGTGGGGGTATGGGGTGTGGGGGTATGGGGTGTCACTCTCTGTCTGTCTGTCTTTCTCTCTCTTTCTCTCTCTCTGTCTCTGTCTCTCTCTCTCTCTCTTTCTCTCTCTCTGTAATGGGGGTTTCTAACCCGTCAAAGCCGTCATATTCTGATCTCTTGAAGCCCTGACGTCATATTTTGATCTCCTGAAGTCCTAACGTCATATTTTGATCTCCTGAAGTCCTGACGTCATATTTTGATTTCTTGAAGTCCTGACGTTATACTTTGATCTCATGAAGTCATAAATTCATAAAGGCCTGATGTCATTCTTTGATCTCTTGAAGTCCTGACGTCATGTGTTGATCTCCTGAAGTTCTGACGTCATAGTTTGATCTCCTGAAGTCCTGACGTCATATTTTGATCTGAAGTCCTGACGTTATACTTTGATCTCATGAAGTCATAAATTCATAAGGTCCTGACGTCATATTTTGATCTCTTGAAGTCCTGACGTCATACGTTGATCTCCTGAAGTCCTGACGTCATACTTTGATCTGAAGTCCTGACGTCATACTTTGATCTCCTGAAGTTCTCAAGTCCTAAAACCCTGAAGTCATACTTTGATCTCTTGAAGTCCTGACGTCATACTTTGATCTCCTGAAGTCCTGAAGTCCTAAAGTCCTGACGTCATACCTTGATCTCGTGATGGGAAGTCCTGAAGTCCTATAGCCCAGAACTTTCGAGGTCCTGAAATTCTGAAGCCAGCAAGTCCTGAAGTTCTAGGTAAATTCGGCCAAGTCTTCTCGTTTGCGTTTTTTCTCTTCTGTCTTATTATTCAACCTTATATAGAAAACCACTCATTCAGGTAGTTATCTTCACTTTTTTTAGCAACCATCCCGACAAAGTCAAGAAGAGTGTTGCCTCCGGCCTTTTCTTGAGAGGTTTTAGGATTTGCAGTCC
>NC_134782.1:7607658-7617658 GCF_046742065.1 Oratosquilla oratoria
CATTTCTCCGTTTCCCATAGTGACTGTTAGTTACTTGCCCCAACAGTCCCCAAAACACATAATAGAGGAAAGGTGACGGGTTTGGCCACAGCTATTCAGCCCTTCCCACTTTTACTCTCTCTGTTCTGGGAGACCCTAAGATTATTATTATTTTTTTTTTCTTACAGACAGCCATGAAGTGTATTTTGTTGTGTTTGGCCCTGGTGGCCTGGCAGGGCAGTCAAGCCTTAAAAGTCATCGAGGCCAAACCTGACCTAGTCATGCAAGGTGAAGACAAGAATGGTAAATGCCATCGAGTGTCATTTTTTTCGTAGCCTAAAAAAAAAAAAAAAAAAAAAAAAAAAAAAAAAATAATAATAATAATAATAATAATAATAGTAATAATAATAATGATAATAATAATTAATTTAAAAAAATTGTAACTCAAAACCGATATTTTTGTTTCGTAGCCTGATACTTTTCTTTTTTCGTAACGTAGCCTTTGGTTGGCTATACAAGTGTGGTGCAGGGGAAATAAAGTCTCGTTGGACTTTCTCTTTATTGAAAACAGGCCGTTCTGGCATTTAAGCAGAGGGAATGTAATCCCCCAATAGGATAGTGTTTTCTCTGGTGAGTCTAAGGGAGAGTGCCTCCCCTAATCTCCTTGGCTGGCGACGCAGTCGTCGGGATTTATATATACGAATATTGATAAATATTTTAGACAAATTATTTGGATGATGGAGAACATAAACACAGGGGAAGGCTCGGAACCCTAAACACTCTAACGTTTCGTTCGCGTAGAACTTCTTCAGAGAAATTCTACGCGAACGAAACGTTAGAGTGTTTAGGGTTCCGAGCCTTCCCCTGTGTTTATGTTCTCCATCATCCAAATATACGAATATGCCTATCTTGCATATCAGTGTAGGGTTTACGATAGAATATAGGTTTGGGATTTATACAATACTATTTGTGTGTTAGTTGCATTGCAATGAGTTTAGTAATATTGGTTAATGTGTCATGAAATGGTGTATGGTTTGGAGTTACATATATGTAGCTTGGTAGGTATAAGGAAATAGTTAATGATCTGTCTAGCGACACTATGTACTTGTTGGGCGATGGCGTGATGTACGTTTGAGTCAGATGTGTATCATTAGATGTGGATATCAATAAGAATGGGTAGGGATTGCCAAGGTCAGTGCCTGCTGGATAACTTCTTGTATGCATGTAGATCACGTGCCAGGCACGTGATATATGTAATGGTTAGTAAGGATACAGTAACCTCAAACAGGTTTTTTTTCGTAGACTCAATCATCATTTTTATCACCACGTCCTTTCAGTAGATACTTTTTTCTTCATGTTGCCTTAGTAGCTAGCCCTGGCCTCCACACCTGGCCTTAATAGATAACCGATGACGCTATATCATTTGGTAGACGAGAATGATGAGTAGCATCATTTTGTAGCCCCGATGAACTAGTTTTTAGCCTTTATACCACCATGCCCTTTAGTAGATAGTCTTTGTCTTCAGGCCCCTTAGTAACTAGCCCTTGGCTGGACACCCACTTTTAGTAAATAGCCCTTGTCTCAATGATTCCTTTAGTAAGTAGCTTTTGTCTCGATACTTCTCTTAGTAACTAGCTTTTCCTTCTTGCCCCTTTATCAACTAGCCCTTAGCCAAGTAATTAACCCTTCTCTCCAAAGGGAAAAGGGGGGAGGGAGAAAGGCCGGGGTAGAGGAGGAGGAGGGGGAGGGGAGAGTGGAGGGATATGGGGTGGAGAAGGGGGGCGGGGAGTAGAGGGAAGAGGGGAGAGGGAAAGGGGCTGGGGGTAGAGGAGGAGGAGGAGGAGGGGGAGAGGGGCGGAGAGGGAAGAGGGGTGGAGGGAAAGGGGGGACGGGGAGAGGAAGGAGGTGGAGGGGGAGGGGGAGAGGAGAAGTGTCGGGGGTGGGGGAAGGCCTGGAATGGCAATCGGCGGAAGAAAACATCAGTAGAGCGACATCAGAGGAAAGGGAGGAGGAGAAGGAGGAGGAGGAGGAGGAGGACAGAGAGGAAGGGGAGGGAGGGGATGAGAGGGAGGAGTGAGGAGGAAGAGGAGTAAGGGGGGAAAGGGTGGAAAGGGATGAGAGTGAGGAGGGTAGGAAGAGTAGTAGTAGTAGTAGTAGTAGTAGTAGTAGTAGTAGTAGTAGTAGTAGTAGTAGTAGTAGTAGTAGTAGTAGTAGTAGTAGTAGTAGTAGTTGTAGTAGTAGTAGTAGTAGTTGTAGTAGTAGTAGTAGTAGTAGCAGTAGTAGTAGTAGTAGTAGTATAAGTAGTAGTAGACGGACCTGGAGAAGAGGTGGAGGAGGGAGAAGGGTGAGGAAGAAGGGGAGGGGGGGAGGAGAAGGAGGAATCGAAAGAGGAGGTAGGTCCAGAAGACAATGAGAGACAGTGAGTGATCCCCGGTCACTTCATTACCCTCTTGTGTGCGTGTGTGTAGCCAGACTCGGAACATAGCCGGACATCACTCGTAAAGAGAATTCTTGATGTCCAGAGTTCCAATAACAGTAGCGCCGAAAGACAATGTTGAGAAAAGGTTTTGGAGGTCAAGGGATGGAAGAGACGGAGGAGATGGGAAGGGAAGAGAGGGGGAGCGTGTGTTTTTAGGAAGAGAGCGGGTCTTATGATCACTCAGTGGTGTTATTGACTTAGATATTTTATTCTGCCTGAAAGACCAGGGGAGGTCAAGGGGGAAAAGAGGAGGCAAAAGAGAGAGAGAGTCCTTAGGAAGCAGATAATTGTCATTAATTGTTCATGTTCTCCTTCCCCGAATGCTGTAATTTTGATTTCTTTTTTTATCTTTTTCCTCCCTAACAGCCGGTCCTGTCATGGTCTGTTACTACGGGTCCTGGGCTGTGTACCGACCTGGCAAGGGTAAATTCGACGTTGAGGCCATCCCACCAGCACTGTGTACCCACATCATCTACGCCTTCGCTGGTCTCCGGAACAACCAGATCAAATCTCTGGATCCCTGGCACGACCTCTATATAGACTACGGCAATGGTGGTGAGTACTGCTGAAGGAGGGTAGGTCACTGCTTATGGACGTCATCTACGAGAAGTAGGTCAAATGTGAGACCTGATGAAGGAGGGTAGGTCGCCAGTCATGAATGAACCGGAAGGGATAA
This sequence comes from Oratosquilla oratoria, assembly GCF_046742065.1. NCBI lineage: Eukaryota > Metazoa > Arthropoda > Malacostraca > Stomatopoda > Squillidae > Oratosquilla > Oratosquilla oratoria. The sequence goes on from NC_134782.1 coordinate 7,610,793, forward strand.
AAGAAAACGTGTGATCGCGCTGATGAAGAAGGGTAAGTCATCGGCCATGGATGGCCCTTAGCACATGTCTCAACCTCTGAGGTTTACGAAATGGGATAATGATCTAGTTAGTTCTTGTATTAATCTTTGGATAAGAAGTAATAATGAACCGGAAGGGATAGAAGAAAACATGTGCTTGCGCTGATGAAGAAGGGTAAGTCATCGGCCATGGATGGCCCTTAGCACATGTCTCAACCTCTGAGGTTTACGAAATGGGATAATGATCTAGTTAGTTCTTGTATTAATCTTTGGATAAGAAGTAAAAGGTTTTCAGTAGTATCTAAAACAAAAGTGTTTTGATGTGATGCGATTGGAGTCGCAGCAACATCGAGAACCAGAATATTTTCATCGGAAGACAACTGACAAACTACTTCTCTACAGTCAGACCTAGAATCTTCTTAGAATAAGTTGCATATCACTGATTTAATCGGCATGAATTCGTCTGAGAAGGCTGGCTATTTGTCCCAACTGGACGGATAATGAACTTTGAAGAATGTTATGAAAAAAATAAAGGGAAATATATATATATATATATATATATATATATATATATATATATATATATATATATATATATATATATATACATTTTTTTTAAACACACACACACGACCCTTTTTCTTTTTCTTCTGCCAGGAGCCTACGACCGTTTCAATGCCCTCAAGAAGCAGAACGCCGACCTGAAGACGATCATCGCCATCGGGGGATGGAATGAAGGGTCCTCTAGGTATTCAGAGGTATGTCTTCGGCTCATCTTAGGTTCCTCTCTCTCTTTCTCTCTCTATCTCTCTCTCTCTCTCGCACAAGACTTTTCAACCACATTACACTTTTGAATTGAAATCTACTCTTCCTCCTTCTTCTTCCTTACTCACCTCGACCATCCCTCTCGCCCTCAGATGGCCAAAAGCCCTGCTACAAGGAAGACCTTCGTGGACAGCGTGATGGCGTTCCTCCCGAAACACGGCTTCGATGGTCTGGACATGGATTGGGAGTACCCGACTCAGCGCGGAGGAAAACCAGAGGACAAGGTATGGGTCGCTCACTCTCATCCTCATGATACTAAGTTCCTACCCTAGTGCTGAAGTTCCTACCCCAGTGATGAAGACTCAGCCTTAGTTAAGCCTTTATTATCTAAATACTAAGTTCCTCCTTTAACGTTAAAGAGACAGTTTTTGTTCAATCTCTGGGTCGTTACCATAATACTAAGTTCCTCTCTTAATCTTAAGAACACAGGCTTGGTTAAGCCTTTGTTAACTTAATACTAAGTTCCTCCTTTGACGTTAGAGGTACGACCTTTGTTAAGTCTCTGATCCATCACCATAGCACTAAGTTCCTCCTTTATTGCTAAAGGCACGACCTTTGTTGATACTAAGTTCCTCCCTTAATGTTGAATAAAAATAACCTTTGTCAGACTTGTGGTTCATCATCGTAATACTAAGTTCCTCCCTTGATTTTGAAGAGATCTTTTGTTATGGTGGGGCTCACCGTCAAAGTGCCTCCTTTAATGATGAAAACGCAGCTTTTGTGATGGCTCTAGTTTGTTACTATAGCATTCAAGTTCCATCAATGCAAAAGAAATAGCCTTTGTGATGCCTAAGTACTAAGTTTTCCATCAATATCGAAGAAACATCCTTTGTTAGCCCTAAGTTTCGTCATCATGATGCCAAGTGCCTCCCTTTGTTAAGCCTCTGGCTTGTCATGATAATGCAAAGTTATTCCCTTTGTTTAGGTCTGTGTTTCATCATCAGGATACTAAGTTCCTCACTTCCTTCGGCAGGAGAACTATATCTCCCTCCTTCAGGAGCTTAAGACCGCCCTGCACTCCAAGGGCTACCTCCTGACGGCGGCCGTATCAGCAGGAAAGCTCACGATCGACCCCGCTTACGACGTCCCTGCTATGGCAGAGTACGTGCAAAGTCACACTGTGACATACTAGGTCAACACATTTGTGTTTGTTTTGCCATTTCAGTAGTCGGACACTCGATGACCGAGCCGGTTAGAGCGTCGGTTAGATGTTTGCGGCGGAGGTTGAGGTGACGGCAGTTCGAATCCTGCCGCCAGCGAGTTGAACCAAGGGCATGTTTTATTAGAATTCCACTCTACAAAGTCCTCTGGAAGGGGCACCGTCCTAATTTCCTGATATGATTTCGTAACGTTCAACCGAACCTTCGATAGTCTTTCTTCTGGCTGTCGCCTGGTGATTTTATTTACCCAAGGGGGACTGACCCTCCGTTGTGAAAATGCCCAACAAGAACGTACCAAGACGTCGGAAGTCTTTTTGACGTTTAGTTTGATTCTTGTTTTACGTTTCGGAACATTTTCTCTAAGTACCTCTTCTCAGACAGGGCTTATTTACATATTCATCTCGGTCCAAAGAAGAAGAAGAAGAAAAAAAAAAAAAGCAACAAGGAAATAGATTTTTTTGTCATACAATTCTACTCCTTTTCGAAGACCTACGACGAAATAGATTTTCGTTTTGAGATTTGAAAAGATGTCATTCTCTCTCTTTTTTTTTTCTTCTCGAAATGGGATTCCCTGTTGCTCCCCATTGCTCAATAAAAACCAAGCACTCGCGCCTTGGACATATTACCACAAAAGACTATTTGCATACTCTCCTTTCCTCTCTTCCTCCCTTCCTTCCCCTTCCTTCATTTCCTCTTCTTCCCTCTCTCTTCCTCTCTTTCTTTACCTTACTTCCTTTCCTATCATCCTCCCTCTCTCTTTCTCCCTTTCTTCCCCTTCCTTCCTTCCCCCTTTCCCTGCCTCTCCTCTTACTAGCTATCTTCACACATTCTTTTCTTCTTTTTTCTGTCCTTTCCTCTTCCCATCTTCATGCATTCTTTTTCCCCCTTTCTGTCTCTCCCTCTTCCTTTTCTCTCTCTTCATACATTCCACATTTCACCCTCTCGCTGTACGCACCTCTCCAGTCCTCTCTTCAGGTTGGCCTCATCCTCCTCTTTTCTTGACACCGACACGCTTTCTCCAAACCGACCCCACCAGTGTCAATGTTCTAATTGTGGTTATTTTCTTTGACAGAGCTCTTGACATCATCAATGTCATGGCCTACGACATGCACGGGGATCCCTACGCCCATCACCAGACGCCTCTCTACGCCCATCCCAAGGATGAAGGAAATAACCTTTACTCCAATGTGGTAAGTATTCGCCCTTGTTTAGTGCAAATGGGTGGGTAGGATCATACATACATATATACATACATACATACATACACACATATATACACATACATACATACATATATATACACGCATAGACACACACATGCATACATTCATACATTCACATACATACATACATACATACATACATACATACATACATACATACATACATACATACATACATACATACATACACACATACATTGTATCCTTATTAACTAACCATTATATCACATGCCTTACGCGTGACCAACATGCATACAAGGTGCCCGACAGGCACTGACCTTGGCAATCCCTACCCAATCTTGCTGACCTTCACACCTCCTAATCGTAAACATCCAAGTCAGACATGCAAACACATCATGCAAGCGTCCACCGGAAGTCACCGACACAAGTACATAGTATCGCCAGACAGATGATTAACTATTCCTTTAAATCTACCAAGCTACATACACGTAACTACAATCCATACATCGTGTGAAGGCACATCCATTGATTATATACATCCATTGAAATGCAACAAACACACAAATAATATTGTATAAATCCCAAATTCATTGACCTAACTGACAACCCACACCAAATATGCCAGATAGCCATAATTCACATATATAAATGGCGACTGCGTCGCCATAGAGAAGACTAGGGTAGACACACTCCCCTAGGAGATAGAGAGGAGACAAGGGAAGACATTTTCCCTTAGACTCACCAGGGGAGACACTGTCCCATTGGGAGAGTACATCTCCTATCTGTATATACCAGAAACGCCTGTTTCAATATATATAAAGTCCAACCATGCTTTATCTTCTCTGGACCCCACTTGTGTAACCAACCAAAGGTTACATAACTGGTGCGACTACCTTTGCAGGTCCATGACTAATGACGCCTACAAGGTCTGCCCTTTTCTCCTTTTCTTCCATGTCCCTTCTTTCTTCTTGTTTTTTTTTTCTTTTGCTTTTTATTCATTTCTCTCGTGGCTTCTTTCTTGCCCAACACCAGTCCATCCCAATAGCGTCGCATAAGAAAAGTCATTCTCACAACCCTCTGGCGTGGAAACAAATAATGCAAGCTCCCTTCAAATTGTAGTCAGCCTTCGGAGGCATTCTTGTCTCGCATCCGCTTAGTTGTGGGTTTGAATCCCACACTCCTCTCCTATTTCCAGCAGTGACTGTTACCTCTCCCGGCAGTGCCCATTAGGGCAAAAAGGACAGCTTTGGCATTAGCTATGCGCCTCCTGGTGTAGGCACCTTACCTTCTTCTTCTTCTCCTTTCTCATGCAACACATACATTTACAAAAATTCTAATCTTCGAGAAAATATGAAATTCTCCAGTACACTCAATTTGTAGACTAACAGATCGACAACCTTGTCTTCAACCGAGGCCTGACACTCCCCTTACAAAAGAAAACAACCATCGATCTCCTCTTCCTCTCCTATAGGAACCCCCTGCTTCTTCTCGTTCTCCTCCCTTACAGAATACCAGTACGCAACCATAAATCTCCTCTTTCTCTACTACATGAAAAAAAGTAACCCCAGCTTCGTTCTCCCTCACAGAAGAACATTATTTCTCCTTACAGAAAAAAGAACAACTTACAGAAGACCATCTTTGATCTCCTCTTCCTCCCACAGGGGATGAAATAACCCATGTTTGTTCTCCTAACTTACAAAACACCATCTTTGATTTTCTCTTTTTATCCTACGGGAGGTAGAATAACCCACGTCTGTTCTCCTCCCTCCCTCTCACAAGAGATAATAATTCACGTTTGTCCTCCTTTCTCCTTTCTCACAGGACTTCGCCATCCAGTACTGGCTGAAGCTGGGAGCCCGGCCGAACAAGATCGCAATGGGCATGGGTCTCTATGGCAGGTGCTTCACCCTCCAGAGAGCCGAGAACCACGATGTCTACGACCCGGCCCCTCAGGCGGGAATGGCTGGACCTTACACCAGAGAGCCTGGGTTCATGGGCTACAACGAGGTGAGTCCCTCAAGGTTCACACTTGGAGCCCTACTTTCGAAAAAAAAAAAAAAAAAAATTAGCAGCCCCTGGCGGGCGGACACTTTCTGTCCTCAGAATGTAGGATTTCCTTTTTTTTTTCTTTATTAATCTAGCATAGTGTCTTTTCTATAAAATCTACATTTAATCTCCATAAGTAGAATTAGTAAAGTTAGTAAAAATCTACTTTTATATGGTAGAAAACGCTCGCGATGAAAACTTTTAAAAATACGGCTCTTAGGATCAAGTGTTGCGTTATGCTCAATGACTGAATCTATAGGAGCTGGCCACTTGAAAGGGGGCGGAGATTCTGTATGACGTCAAGCCGCCTCGTGACGTCATGTCGCATGAACGACTTTGGGTATAACTGGACAATTTGTGTTTTCTTTCACGACGTGTTCTCTCAAGTTCTAACTCAAAATTGGACAGTTTTGCCTACTTGAGATGTCATTGCAAAATAGGTCAATGAATAAGAAAAAAGGTTATTGTGTATTTAAAGAGATTATTACAAGGAAGGTCAATGTTTTTTAGATAAATGTTTTTTTGTCTGCTTGTATTTTTTGGGGGGGGGAGGAGGAGGGGAGCAGGGAAAGAAGGAAGGGAAAGGAAGGGAGAAGGAAAGGGTAAGGGAGAAGGGAGGTGGTGAGGGTGAAACATGGAACAGGGAAGGGGTATGAGAAAGGGGAAGGGGTAGGGGAGGGAGCAGGGAGAGGAAAGGTGGAGAAGGAAAAGAGGGAGAGGGGGAGAGAGGGAGGAGCAGGGAGAATGGGAGGAGGAAGGGAAGGAGTGAGTGAGGGAGGGAGGTGGGGGCACTGACGGGCGGAGAGTACTCAGGGGTCCTCGCTGGGGCGTTTGGAAATGTAAAAAAATAAGTAAATATATAAATGAATAAGTAGAATAAACAAATATAACTAAATAAATAAACCGGCCTCAACCCCAGATTGACGCTGGACAGTCGTGGAAACCCAAAAGTGACCCATTTCTTTACCTCTACCCTAAAGGCTTCTGGTATGTTTGGGTGAAAACAAGCAAGAAGGGGAATACCCAGCTCGGCTTACCCCTAAGACTCTCCACCGAGCGCGGGTGGGCTGTCCACAAGACACCGTGACGAGGCTACAACTAACAAAGTGCCACTCCTCTCGCATGTTTTGTTTTCAGTCTCGTTCTTCTCCTCCAGATCTGTGAGAAGCAGATGCAGGGCGGCTGGACCATCGTGGATGATCCCGATATGATGGCTCCTTACACCTACAAGGACCGCCAGTGGTGCGGTTATGAACACATCGAGTCCATCACCACCAAGGTAACGAAGCTCTATCAGACCAAGAGGTTCCTCTAGACCGGACCGGCGTTTTTTCACCTTTTCCAACCTCAGCACACCACCACTAGTCATGTTTAGACACCCTAGCACCTAATTACAGAGACTTGATATGCTACATGGCTAGAGGGAGTAGTGTTTTTCATCACGTCCTGAATTTGATTTCATCGCTCCCAGCTGTTAGCCAACACGGAATTCTTTCAGTCACATATTTTCTTAGTACCACTCAGAGATTCTGCAGCTCCCTCTTTGATCTTTAGCACCAGCCTAACGTGATCATGATTACTGAATATGTGTGAGACATTGTCGGTAAATAGGTACTGTCCAAAGGCCGCGTCA
>NC_134782.1:7620158-7625158 GCF_046742065.1 Oratosquilla oratoria
GACCAACAAGAGAAACTAATTTGAATTTCTTTTTTGACTAGAATTGCTTTTTCGATTTTTGTCTCTCTTTTCTGGTTGGGCGTGAATAAATTGAACACCAAAACATAATCATTTTTCATTTTATCCCTCACTTTGGTTAGGTGTGCTCAAAACATGCTCACACATTCGCAGCATGAATGGAAATATAATAGACGCATAATTCAAAATGACATTACTTCCTTCCACCGGCAGCCAGGGAGATGTGATTTAAATGATTTAAATGGCATAGGGCTAGTCTAGGTGGCGATTACTAGTTGCCGGTTGACTTTCAGTAACTAGTTACTGTAAAGAATAATGCTAGAATATGCACAATTATATAGTGAAGAGCATTGAATACATGGCTGGATACAGCTCAAGAAAAAAAAAAAGAGAGAAAGAAATATTGACCACAATACTGAAGTTCACAAAAGGAAGACGGAAAGCAAGTGAGGATCTTACGCCAGGAGCCGCTGAGTAGCTACGGCCGAAGCCGTCACTTTTGTCTTGTATATTGTGGGACTGTTGAGACAGGAAACTGACAGTCAGCGCTGGGTATCGGAGAGGAGTTCGGGATTCGAACCCAAAACTAAGCGAATACGAGACCAACACGCTTGTGAGGACAAGGATAAGTACATAAGAATGAAGGAGACTGCAAGAGACCATAAGGCCTATACAATGCAGTTCCGTGTGCCTTACCACCTGTCATCTCTATCCCTAAAGTTATCTCATCTTGTGTTAAAACAAGCAAATGTTTCAGCGCTCACGACATACCTACCAATTTTGATTCCATTCGCTAACGACGCTGTTGGTACGCCAGTTCTTGTTTATTTCCATCTCAAAATCTAAAATTGTCCCGTAGTGATAGTGAGGGTTAATACAAAATCGAATGATGGACGAAAAATTGAGTAACAGGTTACATAAGAACATAAGAATGAAGGAGACTGCAAGAGACCATAAGGCCTAACCTAGGCAGTTCCGTAGTGCAAACTCAAAAAACACCCAGGTGAGTATATGTAGATTAACTTTCTCCCTCATTTTCACCTAGAAAAGTTAATAAGACCTTACAAAAAAAAAAAAAAAAAAATCATTGTGGCTCTAATCTCATGGAACCTGATTGAATCTTTTTTTTTTTTTTATCGTGAGCTAAAACTCAGACATATTGATTTCATTGAATCGTACGACATCTTTTATATGAAAACAGTTATTTTTTCCCGGTGGGGTGTGAAGCGTATGGTGAAGAGTGTGGGTTAAGAAGTGTGGGGTGTGGGGTATGGGGTGTGGGGGTATGGGGTGTGTGGGGTGTGTGGGGTAAGGAGTTTGGGGTGAGGAATATGGAGTAAGAAGTATGGGGTGTGGGGGTATGGAGTGTCTGGGGTGTATGGGGTGAGGAGTTTCGGGTGAGGAATATGGAGAAAGAAGTGAAGCAGGATGCATACGATAGTTTGTGGGTTGAGTTAACCCAAACAAATGGACAAAAAATGAATATAGGTGTAATATATAGGCCAAAGACATTATCATTAGCAGACGACAAACTGTTATTTCAAGAACTGTCTAGTTTCTGCAACCGGGATTTATTGATAATGGGTGATTTAAATTTTACTGATATTGATTGGATGACCCTTCAACAAGGCCATATAGGTAGTCGCTTGATTGATTTTCTCTGTGACAATTACTTAGTTCAGCATGTAAAAGAGCCCACAAGATATTGAAACTTACTTGATTTATTGATCACTAGCCGCGAAAGCATGATAACCGATGTAGATGTCGGTGACACTGTCGCAAATAGCGATCGCAATTTAGTTAGATTCAAACTACTAATTTTTTTTTAGAATAGATACTTGTGTTTCTAAAATACCCTATTTCAGTAAAGCTCAGTTCATAGGACCACGTCAGGAGCTTCAGCTTACAGATTGGGAGGCAACATTAAGCGAAAGACCTGTAGATCAGATGTGGGAAATATTTCAAAATACGCTCTCTAAGATGATATAAACTTACATTCCTTTTAAGGACAGACGTCCCCCAAATCAGTCTCGCTCAAAGTGGCTCGACAAAGAAACTGAAAAAAGTATTGCTAAAAAGAGACAGGCTTATAAGAAATATAAGTGCTCGGGTGCATCAAATGACTATGAAAGTTATGTATCAATACAGAGAGATTTAAAAAAGACAATAAGAAAAAGAAAACGACAATACGAAATGAACATCGCTGATAAATCCAAAGAGAATCCCAAAGAATTCTATAGTTACATTAGAGATAAAAAGGTTGTTAGGAATCACATTGGTCCACTATTATCTGCTGACGGTCAACTTGAATATTCAAATGAAGGAATGTGTAACATCTTAAACAATTATTTTGGCTCGGTATTCGTAAACGAAACACCTCAAAGTGAATTCCAAACTGAAACCTGTGAAAAGTCTAGGGTAAACTTACTCACTACGGTAAATATAACAAAAGAAAAAATTAAAAGGTGTATAGATAAACTCAAAGTTAATAAAACACCAGGGCCTAACGGTTGGCATCCAAGAATCTTAAAGGAAATGAAAAATGAGATTGTTGTTCCATTAGAAATTATTTTCAAGAAATCCATCATATCCGGAGATGTCCCAAGAGAATGGAAGCTAGCTAACGTTACTCCCATATTCAAAAAAGGTGACAAAAAGAAACCAAATAACTATAGGCCTATAAGTTTGACTTCAATCGTAGGAAAAATAATGGAAACTATCATCAGAGATGATATCGAACATCATTTAGAAAGTCACCGTTTGATAAATGATAGCCAGCATGGTTTCAGACGAAAGCGTTCTTGCGTGACTAACTTACTCGAATTCTACAACAGTTATCTCGAATTATGACAAAAGAAGCAATATAGATTTAACATATCTAGACTTTGCAAAAGCTTTTGATACCGTCCCACACGAAAGACTATTTACTAAATTAGCTTTACAAGGAATAAGTGGTAGCCTATTAAGTTGGACTAGTAATTGGTTGAATGGTCGAAAACAGAGTTGTTTTAAATGGAAAAACTTCTGGATGGAAAAATGTTACGAGTGGAGTCCCTCAAGGTCCCGTTCTAGGGCCACCTCTATTCATAGTATATATAAATGATATAGACCATGGACTAAAATCTACTGTTTCCAAATTTGCTGACGATACAAAACTGTGCGGAATGGCAAGTGATCACTTAAACCAATTAGATATTCAAGAAGATTTAGATAACTTACAGCAATGGTCTAAAAAGTGGCTAATGAAATTTAACACGAGTAAATGCAAGGTAATGCACATAGGTAAAAACAACAGTAAGTACGATTACAAGTTATTTGGAAATTCGTTAACAAAAGTGGATAGTGAAAAAGATCTCGGCGTAATTATCAGTAACGACCTCGAATCATCCAAGCAGTGTATTTCAGCCTCTGAGAAAGCAAATAAGATTCTAGGACTGATTGCGCGATCTTTTGATTTCAAAAGTCCATCACTCATTAACAAACTATATAAATCGTTAGTTCGTCCACATTTGGAATATGCTGTTTCCGTATGGTCATCGAATCTCATTAAGGACGTTGACAGACTGGAAAAAGTACAACGGCGAGCCACAAAACTGATTCCAAATATCAAAAATAAATCATACGAAAATCGACTAAAACATATGAATCTGTTTTCCCTAAAAAAGCGTAGACTCAGAGGTGACTTGATACAGGTCTTTAAGATTCTATAGGGAATTGACAACATCAAAAGTGACAAAATTTTCACATTGAATGAGAATCAGACAAGAAACAATGGTCTTAAACTATCCGGAAATAGATTCAATTTGGAAGTAGGTAGAAACAACTTTGCCAACAGTGTAGTTAATGAATGGAATAAACTTCCTGCACAGGTAGTGCAATGTAGTTCAGTTCGAAGCTTTAAGACTCATTTAGATAAGCACCTAAGCAAGATGCTGTAATGATTATAATCTATTTTATATTATTTGTTTTTGTTTTGTTATCATTTGTCTGTTTGATTTTCATTTATTATTAGTTATGTGTCAATTTATTATTATTTACTGTTTACCTGTTTGTTTGTTATTCAACTATTCCTAAGCATTTATGTATTTTGTTTGTTACATGCATTATTATATATATATTTTATCATTATTTTATTACTATCATGATTTTTTTCGCATCCGACCTAGATATGGACCAAAAGGTCTCCTGTCGGCATGCTCCGCCTTTGTAATCCTTTGTATGGGGAGTGGATGTATGAGGTGTGAGGGTATGGGGTGTAGGGGTATGGGGTGGGGGGTATGGGGTGTGAGGGTATGGGGTGTGGGAGTATGGGGTGGGGGGTATGGGGTGAGGAGTTTGGGGTGAGGAATATGGAGAAAGAAGTATGGGGTGTGGATGTATGAGGTGTGGTGGTATGGGGTGTGGGGGTATGGAGTGTGGGGGTATGGGGTGTGGGGGTATGGGGTGAGGGTTTTGGGGTGAGGAATATGGAGAAAGAAGTATGGGGTGTGGATGTATGAGGTGTGGGGGTATGGGGTGTAGATGTATGGGGTGTGGGTGTTTGGGGTGTGGGAGTTTGGGGTGTGGGGGTATGGGGTGTGGGGGTATGTGGTGTTGGGGTATGGGGTTAATGGGGTGTGGGGTTAATGGGGTGAAGAGTTTGGGGTGAGGAATATGGAGTAAGAAGTGTGGGGTGAGGGGGTATGGGGTGTGTGGGGTGTATGAGGTGAGGAGTTTGGGGTGAGGAATCTAGAGAAAGAAGTGTGGATGTATGAGGTGTGGGGGTATGGGGTGTAGGGGTATGGGGTGTGGGAGTATGTGGTGTGGGGGTATCGGGTGTGGGGGTATGGGGTGTGGGGGTAATGGGGTGAGCAGTTTGGGGTGAGGAGTTTGGGGGTGAGGAATATGGAGAAAGAAGTGCGGGGTGTGGGGGCATGGGGTGTGGGGGTATGGGGTGTGGGGGTATGGGGTGTCACTCTCTGTCTGTCTGTCTTTCTCTCTCT
>NC_134782.1:7630158-7652658 GCF_046742065.1 Oratosquilla oratoria
GTCCGGGTAAGGGTGGTGGTGACGCAGCTGGCTGGAAGGATAAGCCTCCTAGCTGGATCTTTCGCTGGCTCCTGCCCTTTCATTATTTTGAGTGCCTTTTTCTTGCACTGGAGGATGATGCACTCTGGATATTTTAATTTCTGAAAGACCTCCTTTATGTGCCTAAACTCGTCCTCTAAGAATTCAGGGCTACAACTTCTGAGAGCTCTACACCTTTCTTAATACTGAGGTCATGGTGGGAAAGGAAGTGAGTCAGATCGTCCTTATTGGTTGGTTTCCTGTAGACTGTAAATTTGAAAAGATTATCTTGTTTGATAATAAGGGTATCCAAAAATGGAAGGGAATCGTTGATTTCTTCCTCCAAGGTGAACTGGATGGATGGCTCAACCTCGTTCAGTGCCGCTTGGAGTTTGGGGATGTCAAACCGTCTGGGGGAAATTATTAGTATGGCTTCGCTATGTGGATGAAAAGATGAATACAAAGCAAACGATTGAGTGAAAAAACGAAGAAATTGTAGATGAAACAGCGAAACGATAAGAGATACATAAACAAACAGTGTATATGTTCTGGCCGCCCCAAATTTCAGTTTCCTCTCTTCTTCCTCCATACTAACAAGAAACGTGTTTTGATAAACGTACAACGTTCTATGGAAATAATCTCGTCATTGGGATTCGAACCCTTGCATGAGAGACTCTCAAACACCGTTCTCTCTATTCTGATAGTGAGCTGGTGGAGTAATCGGGAGTGTGGTCGTCTCGCATTTAGTTTGTTCTGGGTTCGAGTCCCGCACATTTCTCCGTTTCCCATAGTGACTGTTAGTTACTTGCCCCAACAGTCCCCAAAACACATAATAGAGGAAAGGTGACGGGTTTGGCCACAGCTATTCAGCCCTTCCCACTTTTACTCTCTCTGTTCTGGGAGACCCTAAGATTATTATTATTTTTTTTTTCTTACAGACAGCCATGAAGTGTATTTTGTTGTGTTTGGCCCTGGTGGCCTGGCAGGGCAGTCAAGCCTTAAAAGTCATCGAGGCCAAACCTGACCTAGTCATGCAAGGTGAAGACAAGAATGGTAAATGCCATCGAGTGTCATTTTTTTCGTAGCCTAAAAAAAAAAAAAAAAAAAAAAAAAAAAAAAAAAAAAAAAAAAAAAAAAAGTTATAATAATAATAATAATAATAATAATAATAATAATAATAATAATAATAATAATAATAATAATAATAATAATAATAATAATAATAATAATAATAATAATAATAATAATAATGATAATAATGATAATAATAACAATAATGATAATGATAATGATAATAATAATAATAATAATAATAATAATAATAATAGTTAATTAAAAAAATTGTAACTCAAAACCGATATTTTTGTTTCGTAGCCTGATACTTTTCTTTTTTCGTAACGTAGCCTTTGGTTGGCTATACAAATGTGGTGCAGGGGAAATAAAGTCTCGTTGGACTTTCTCTTTATTGAAAACAGGCCGTTCTGGCATTTAAGCAGAGGGAATGTAATCCCCCAATAGGATAGTGTTTTCTCTGGTGAGTCTAAGGGAAAGTGTCTCCCCTAATCTCCTTGGCTGGCGACGCAGTCGTCGGGATTTATGTGTTTATGTTCTCCATCATCCAAATATACGAATATGCCTATCTTGCATATCAGTGTAGGGTTTACGATAGAATATAGGTTTGGGATTTATACAATACTATTTGTGTGTTAGTTGCATTGCAATGAGTTTAGTAATATTGGTTAATGTGTCATGAAATGGTGTATAGGTTGGAGTTACATATATGTAGCTTGGTAGGTATAAGGAAATGGTTTATGATCTGTCTAGCGACACTAAGTACTTGTTGGGTGGTGGCGTGATGTACATTTGAGTCAGGTTTTAATGATTAGGAAATGTGGATGTCAGCAAGATTGGGTAGGAATTGCCAAGGTCAGTGCCTGCTGGATAACTTCTTGTATGCATGTAGATCACGTGCCAGGCACGTGATATATGTAATGGTTAGTAAGGATACAGTAACCTCAAACAGGTTTTTTTTTCGTAGACTCAATCATCATTTTTATCACCACGTCCTTTCAGTAGATACTTTTTTCTTCATGTTGCCTTAGTAGCTAGCCCTGGCCTCCACACCTGGCCTTAATAGATAGCCGATGGCGTTATATCTTCTGGTAGACGAGAATGATGAGTAGCATCATTTTGTAGCCCCAATGAACTAGTTTTTAGCCTTTATACCACCATGCCCTTTAGTAGATAGTCTTTGTCTTCAGGCCCCTTAGTAACTAGCCCTTGGTTGGACACCCACTTTTAGTAAATAGCCCTTGTCTCAATGATTCCTTTAGTAAGTAGCTTTTGTCTCGATACTTCTCTTAGTAACTAGCCTTTTCCTTCTTGCCCCTTTATCAACTAGCCCTTAGCCAAGTAATTAACCCTTCTCTCCAAAGGGAAAAGGGGGGAGGGAGAAAGGCCGGGGTAGAGGAGGAGGAGGGGGAGGGGAGAGTGGAGGGATATGGGGTGGAGAAGGGGGGCGGGGAGTAGAGGGAAGAGGGGAGAGGGAAAGGGGCTGGGGGTAGAGGAGGAGGAGGAGGAGGGGGAGAGGGGCGGAGAGGGAAGAGGGGTGGAGGGAAAGGGGGGACGGGGAGAGGAAGGAGGTGGAGGGGGAGGGGGAGAGGAGAAGTGTCGGGGGTGGGGGAAGGCCTGGAATGGCAATCGGCGGAAGAAAACATCAGTAGAGCGACATCAGAGGAAAGGGAGGAGGAGAAGGAGGAGGAGGAGGAGGAGGAAAGAGAGGAAGGGGAGGGAGGGGATGAGAGGGAGGAGTGAGGAGGAAGAGGAGTAAGGGGGGAAAGGGTGGAAAGGGATGAGAGTGAGGAGGGTAGGAAGAGTAGTAGTAGTAGTAGTAGTAGTAGTAGTAGTAGTAGTAGTAGTAGTAGTAGTAGTAGTAGTAGTAGTTGTAGTAGTAGTAGTAGTAGTTGTAGTAGTAGTAGTAGAAGTAGAAGGTAGTAGTAGTAGCAGTAGTAGTAGTAGTAGTAGAAGTAGTAGTAGAAGGACCTGGAGAAGAGGTGGAGGAGGGAGAAGGGTGAGGAAGAAGGGGAGGGGGGGAGGAGAAGGAGGAATCGAAAGAGGAGGTAGGTCCAGAAGACAATGAGAGACAGTGAGTGATCCCCGGTCACTTCATTACCCTCTTGTGTGCGTGTGTGTAGCCAGACTCGGAACATAGCCGGACATCACTCGTAAAGAGAATTCTTGATGTCCAGAGTTCCAATAACAGTAGCGCCGAAAGACAATGTTGAGAAAAGGTTTTGGAGGTCAAGGGATGGAAGAGACGGAGGAGATGGGAAGGGAAGAGAGGGGGAGCGTGTGTTTTTAGGAAGAGAGCGGGTCTTATGATCACTCAGTGGTGTTATTGACTTAGATATTTTATCGTGCCTGAAAGACCAGGGGAGGTCAAAGGGGAAAAGAGGAGGCAAAAGGGAGAGAGTCCTAAGGAAGCAGGTAATTGTCATTACTTTTTTCATGTTCTCCTTCCCCGAATGCTGTAATTTTGATTTTTTTTTATCTTTTTCCTCCCTGACAGCCAGTCCTGTCATGGTCTGTTACTTCGGCTCCTGGGCTGTGTACCGACCTGGCAAGGGTAAATTCGACGTTGAGGACATCCCACCAGCACTGTGTACCCACATCATCTACGCCTTCGCTGGTCTCCGGAACAACCAGATCAAACCTCTGGATCCCTGGAACGAGCTCGATGACAACTACCACAAAGGTGAGTACTGCTGAAGGAGGGTAGATCACTGCTTATGGACGTCATCTACGAGAAGTAGGTCAAAGGCGAGACCTGATGAAGGAGGGTAGGTCGCCAGTCAATAATGAACCGGAAGGGATAGAAGAAAACATGTGCTTGCGCTGATGAAGAAGGGTAAGTCATCGGCCATGGATGGCCCTTAGCACATGTCTCAACCTCTGAGGTTTACGAAATGGGATAATGATCTAGTTAGTTCTTGTATTAATCTTTGGATAAGAAGTAAAAGGTTTTCAGTAGTATCTAAAACAAAAGTGTTTTGATGTGATGCGATTGGAGTCGCAGCAACATCGAGAACCAGAATATTTTCATCGGAAGACAACTGACAAACTACTTCTCTACAGTCAGACCTAGAATCTTCTTAGAATAAGTTGCATATCACTGATTTAATCGGCATGAATTCGTCTGAGAAGGCTGGCTATTTGTCCCAACTGGACGGATAATGAACTTTGAAGAATGTTATGAAAAAAGTAAAGGGATATATATATGTATATATATATATGTATATGTATATATATATATATATATATGTATATGTATATATGTATACATGTATATACATATATATATATATGTATATATATATGTATTTTTTTTAAACACACACACACGACCCTTTTTCTTTTTTCTTCTGCCAGGAGCCTACGACCGTTTCACTGCCCTCAAGAAGCAGAACGCCGACCTGAAGACGATCATCGCCATCGGGGGATGGAATGAAGGGTCCTCTAGGTATTCAGAGGTATGTCTTCGGCTCATCTTAGATTCCTCTCTCTCTTTCTCTCTCTATCTCTCTCTCTCTCTCGCACAAGACTTTTCAACCACATTACACTTTTGACTTGAAATCTACTCTTCCTCCTTCTTCTTCCTTACTCACCTCGACCATCCCTCTCGCCCTCAGATGGCCAAAAGCCCTGCTACAAGGAAGACCTTCGTGGACAGCGTGATGGCGTTCCTCCCGAAACACGGCTTCGATGGTCTGGACATGGATTGGGAGTACCCGACTCAGCGCGGAGGAAAACCAGAGGACAAGGTATGGGTCGCTCACTCCCATCCTCATGATACTAAGTTCCTACCCTAGTGCTGAAGTTCCTACCTCAGTGATGAAGACTCAGCCTTACTTAAGCCTTTATTATCTAAATACTAAGTTCCTCCTTTAACGTTAAAGAGACAGTTTTTGTTCAATCTCTGGGTCGTTACCATAATACTAAGTTCCTCTCTTAATCTTAAGAACACAGGCTTGGTTAAGCCTTTGTTAACTTAATACTAAGTTCCTCCTTTGACGTTAGAGGTACGACCTTTGTTAAGTCTCTGATTCATCACCATAGCACTAAGTTCCTCCTTTATTGCTAAAGGCACGACCTTTGTTGATACTAAGTTCCTCCCTTAATGTTGAATAAAAATAACCTTTGTCAGACTTGTGGTTCATCATCGTAATACTAAGTTCCTCCCTTGATTTTGAAGAGATCTTTTGTTATGGTGGGGCTCACCGTCAAAGTGCCTCCTTTAATGATGAAAACGCAGCTTTTGTGATGGCTCTAGTTTGTTACTATAGCATTCAAGTTCCATCAATGCAAAAGAAATAGCCTTTGTGATGCCAAAGTACTAAGTTTTCCATCAATATCGAAGAAACATCCTTTGTTAGCCCTAAGTTTCGTCATCATGATGCCAAGTGCCTCCCTTTGTTAAGCCTCTGGCTTGTCATGATAATGCAAAGTTATTCCCTTTGTTTAGGTCTGTGTTTCATCATCAGGATACTAAGTTCCTCACTTCCTTCGGCAGGTGAACTTCATCTCCCTCCTTCAGGAGCTTAAGGCCGCCCTGCACTCCAAGGGCTACCTCCTGACGGCGGCCGTATCAGCAGGAAAGCTCACGATCGACCCCGCTTACGACGTCCCTGCTATGGCAGAGTACGTGCAAGGTCACACTGTGACATAATAGGTCAACACATTTGTGTTTGTTTTGCCATTTCAGTAGTCGGACACTCGATGACCGAGCCGGTTAGAGCGTCGGTTAGATGTTTGCGGCGGAGGTTGAGGAGACGGCAGTTCGAAACCTGCCGCCAGCGAGTTGAACCAGTGGCATGTTTTATTAGAATTCCACTCTACAAAGTCCTCTGTAAGGGGCACCGTCCTAATTTCCTGATATGTGTTCGTAACGTTCAACCGAATTCTCGATAGTCTTTCTTCTGGCTGTCGCCTGGTGATTTTATTTACCCAAGGGGGACTCACCCTCCGTTGTAATAATGCCCAACAAGAATGTACCAAGACGTCGGAAGTCTTTTTGTCGTTTAGTTTGACTCTTGTTCTACGTTTCGGAACATTTTCTTTAAGTATCTCTTCTCACAAAGGGCTTATTTACATATTCATCTCGGTCCAAAGAAGAAGAAGAAAAAAGCAACAAGGAAATAGATTTTTTTGTCATACAATTCTACTCCTTTTCGAAGACCTACGACGAAATAGATTTTCGTTTTGAGATTTGAAAAGATGTCATTCTCTCTCTTTTTTTTTTCTTCTCGAAATGGGATTCCCTGTTGCTCCCCATTGCTCAATAAAAACCAAGCACTCGCGCCTTGGACATATTACCACAAAAGACTATTTGCATACTCTCCTTTCCTCTCTTCCTCCCTTCCTTCCCCTTCCTTCATTTCCTCTTCTTCCCTCTCTCTTCCTCTCTTTCTTTACCTTACTTCCTTTCCTATCATCCTCCCTCTCTCTTTCTCCCTTTCTTCCCCTTCCTTCCTTCCCCCTTTCCCTGCCTCTCCTCTTACTAGCTATCTTCACACATTCTTTTTTTTTTTCTGTCCTTTCCTCTTCCCATCTTCATGCATTCTTTTTCCCCCTTTCTGTCTCTCCCTCTTCCTTTTCTCTCTCTTCATACATTCCACATTTCACCCTCTCGCTGTACGCACCTCTCCAGTCCTCTCTTCAGGTTGGCCTCATCCTCCTCTTTTCTTGACACCGACACGCTTTCTCCAAACCGACCCCACCAGTGTCAATGTTCTAATTGTGGTTATTTTCTTTGACAGAGCTCTTGACATCATCAATGTCATGGCCTACGACATGCACGGTGCCTGGGATCCCTACGCCCATCACCAGACGCCTCTCTACGCCCATCCCAAGGATGAAGGAAATAACCTTTACTCCAATGTGGTAAGTATTCGCCCTTGTTTAGTGCAAATGGGTGGGTAGGATCATACATACATATATACATACATACATACATACACACATATATACACATACATACATACATATATATACACGCATAGACACACACATGCATACATTCATACATTCACATACATACATACATACATACATACATACATACATACATACATACATACATACATACACACATACATTGTATCCTTATTAACTAACCATTATATCACATGCCTTACGCGTGACCAACATGCATACAAGGTGCCCGACAGGCACTGACCTTGGCAATCCCTACCCAATCTTGCTGACCTTCACACCTCCTAATCGTAAACATCCAAGTCAGACATGCAAACACATCATGCAAGCGTCCACCGGAAGTCACCGACACAAGTACATAGTATCGCCAGACAGATGATTAACTATTCCTTTAAATCTACCAAGCTACATACACGTAACTACAATCCATACATCGTGTGAAGGCACATCCATTGATTATATACATCCATTGAAATGCAACAAACACACAAATAATATTGTATAAATCCCAAATTCATTGACCTAACTGACAACCCACACCAAATATGCCAGATAGCCATAATTCACATATATAAATGGCGACTGCGTCGCCATAGAGAAGACTAGGGTAGACACACTCCCCTAGGAGATAGAGAGGAGACAAGGGAAGACATTTTCCCTTAGACTCACCAGGGGAGACACTGTCCCATTGGGAGAGTACATCTCCTATCTGTATATACCAGAAACGCCTGTTTCAATATATATAAAGTCCAACCATGCTTTATCTTCTCTGGACCCCACTTGTGTAACCAACCAAAGGTTACATAACTGGTGCGACTACCTTTGCAGGTCCATGACTAATGACGCCTACAAGGTCTGCCCTTTTCTCCTTTTCTTCCATGTCCCTTCTTTCTTCTTGTTTTTTGTTCTCTTTTGCTTTTTATTCATTTCTCTCGTGGCTTCTTTCTTGCCCAACACCAGTCCATCCCAATAGCGTCGCATAAGAAAAGTCATTCTCACAACCCTCTGGCGTGGAAACAAATAATGCAAGCTCCCTTCAAATTGTAGTCAGCCTTCGGAGGCATTCTTGTCTCGCATCCGCTTAGTTGTGGGTTTGAATCCCACACTCCTCTCCTATTTCCAGCAGTGACTGTTACCTCTCCCGGCAGTGCCCATTAGGGCAAAAAGGACAGCTTTGGCATTAGCTATGCGCCTCCTGGTGTAGGCACCTTACCTTCTTCTTCTTCTCCTTTCTCATGCAACACATACATTTACAAAAATTCTAATCTTCGAGAAAATATGAAATTCTCCAGTACACTCAATTTGTAGACTAACAGATCGACAACCTTGTCTTCAACCGAGGCCTGACACTCCCCTTACACAAGAAAACAACCATCGATCTCCTCTTCCTCTCCTATAGGAACCCCCTGCTTCTTCTCGTTCTCCTCCCTTACAGAATACCAGTACGCAACCATAAATCTCCTCTTTCTCTACTACATGAAAAAAGTAACCCCAGCTACGTTCTCCCTCACAGAAGAACATTATTTCTCCTTACAGAAAAAAGAACAACTTACAGAAGACCATCTTTGATCTCCTCTTCCTCCCACAGGGGATGAAATAACCCATGTTTGTTCTCCTAACTTACAAAACACCATCTTTGATTTCCTCTCTTTATCCTATGGGAGGTAGAATAACCCACGTCTGTTCTCCTCCCTCCCTCTCACAAGAGATAATAATTCACGTTTGTCCTTCTTTCTCCTTTCTCACAGGACTTCGCCATCCAGTACTGGCTGAAGCTGGGAGCCCCGGCCAGCAAGATCGCAATGGGCATGGGTCTCTATGGCAGGTGCTTCACCCTCCAGAGAGCCGAGAACCACGATGTCTACGACCCGGCCCCTCAGGCGGGAATGGCTGGACCTTACACCAGAGAGCCTGGGTTCATGGGCTACAACGAGGTGAGTCCCTCAAGGTTCACACTTAGAGCCCTACTTTCGAAAAAAAAAAAAAAAAATTAGCAGCCCCTGGCGGGCGGAAACTTTCTGTCCTCAGAATGTAGGATTTCCTTTTTTTTTTTTTAATTAATCTAGCATATTGTCTTTTCTATAAAATCTACATTTAATCTCCATAAGTAGAATTAGTAAAGTTAGTAAAAATCTACTTTTATATGGTAGAAAACGCTCGCGATGAAAACTTTTAAAAATACGGCTCTTAGGATCAAGTGTTGCGTTATGCTCAATGACTGAATCTATAGGAGCTGGCCACTTGAAAGGGGGCGGAGATTCTGTATGACGTCAAGCCGCCTCGTGACGTCATGTCGCATGAACGACTTTGGGTATAACTGGACAATTTGTGTTTTCTTTCACGACGTGTTCTCTCAAGTTCTAACTCAAAATTGGACAGTTTTGCCTACTTGAGATGTCATTGCAAAATAGGTCAATGAATAAGAAAAAAGGTTATTGTGTATTTAAAGAGATTATTACAAGGAAGGTCAATGTTTTTAAATAAATGTTTTTTTGTCTGCTTGTATTTTTTGGGGGGGGGAGGAGGAGGGGAGCAGGGAAAGAAGGAAGGGAAAGGAAGGGAGAAGGAAAGGGTAAAGGAGAAGGGAAGGTGGTGAGGGTGAAACATGGAACAGGGAAGGGGTATGAGAAAGGGGAAGGGGTAGGGGAGGGAGCAGGGAGAGGAAAGGTGGAGAAGGAAAAGAGGGAGAGGGGGAGAGAGGGAGGAGCAGGGAGAATGGGAGGAGGAAGGGAAGGAGTGAGTGAGGGAGGGAGGTGGGGGCACTGACGGGCGGAGAGTACCTCAGGGGTCCTCGCTGGGGCGTTTGGAAATGTAAAAAAATAAGTAAATATATAAATGAATAAGTAGAATAAACAAATATAACTAAATAGATAAACCGCCCTCATCCCAGATTGACGCTGGACAGTCGTGGAAACCCAAAAGTGACCCATTTCTTTACCTTTACCCTAAAGGCTTCTGGTATGTTTGGGTGAAAACAAGCAAGAAGGGGAATACCCAGCTCGGCTTACCCCCAAGACTCTCCACCGAGCGTGGGTGGGCTGTCCACAAGACACCGTGGCGAGGCTACAACTAACAAACTGCCACTCCTCTCGCATGTTTTGTTTTCAGTCTCGTTCTTCTCCTCCAGATCTGTGAGAAGCAGATGCAGGGCGGCTGGACCATCGTGGATGATCCCGATATGATGGCTCCTTACACCTACAAGGACCGCCAGTGGTGCGGTTATGAACACATCGAGTCCATCACCACCAAGGTAACGAAGCTCTATCGGACCAAGAGGTTCCTCTGGACCGGACCGGCGTTTCTTCACCTATTCCAACGTCAGCACCCACCACTAGTCATGTTTAGACACCCCACCACCCTAGCACCTAATCACAGAGACTTGATATGCTACATGGCTAGAGGGAGCAGTGTTTTTCATCACGTCTTGAATTTGATTTCATCGCTCCCAGGCTGTTAGCCAACACAGAATTCTTTCAGTCACAGATTTTCTTAGTACCACTCAGAAATTCTGCAACTCCCTCTTTGATCTTTAGCACCAGTCTAACGTGATCATGATAACTGAATATGTGTGAGACATTGTCGGTAAATAGGTACTGTCCAAAGGCCGCGTCAGACCCTCGGATAAAGCGAACTCTCGCTTCTTTTAGGCAAAGTACGCTGCTGCTAATAACCTGATGGGCGGCATGGTGTGGTCCATTGAGACTGACGACTTCCACAACACGTGCGGCAACGGCGAGTTCATCCTCATCAAGACCATCTTCTCGACCCTCCTTGGAGGAGGACCCCTGCCCACCCCCCGGCCGACCACCCCATCGACCACCCAGGTTTTTGACTCCAGCGCTCCGGTAAGGCGAATACTTAGTACTCACGATCCTCACTGGAAGTAAATCTCTTTCAGGAGGCAAGCGGAGTCATTCTAAGAGACGCTCATATGAGAGACAGAGAGAGAGAGAGAGAGAGAGAGAGAGAGAGAGAGAGAGAGAGAGAGAGAGAGAGAGAGAGAGAGAGAGAGAGAGAGAGAGAGAGAGAGAGAGAGAGAGAGAGAGAGAGAGAGAGAGAGAGAGAGAGAGAGAGAGAGAGAGAGAGAGAGAGAGAGAGAGAGAGGGGGGGGGGAGCGGAAAGGGGAGTTCAGATTTGACTTTAGTCCAATCTCATGAATTAGTATTTTACTTTTACAACGTGGAGATCTTTTCCTCTTTAATGTTTTGATACTAATGGGCACTAGACAAGCTGCTTACCCTTGAATTTACTGTTTCTATGAATAAGAGATGACTTTGAATTATACTACATATTTCAATACATACACTCATACACAAATACAAATACTCACAATGAACTCACGTGCACACATACATACGTACATACATACATACATACGTACATACATACATACATACATACATACATACATACATACATACATACATACATACATACATATATACATACATACATACATACATATATACATACATACATACATACACGCATACATATATACATATCATTATTATATATATATGTATATATATATATATATATACAAATATACATACTTAAATATACACATACATACAAACATACATGCTGATAAGAATACTAGTGATTTGTGATTAATCATACAAGAGTGACCACTGATTTACTCCTGCACATATATTCATACATACATACATACACACATATATATACATGCATACATATGTATATACATACATAGATTTACAGATATATACAAGAATTAGCACATATGTGCATGAATAAATGCATTCATACGAAGTGGTAAGCCTCTCACCCCAGATGGTAAAGCTGACGATCACAAGCCCAGTACGTGATTCACACCAATAACGAATCACATGCGCCCATATATAAAGACATCACACACACACACACACACACACACACACACACACACACACACACACACACACACACACACACACACACACACACACACACACACACACACACACACACACGTCAGATAGTCTGTGACGTCATCATTTCTAAAGCTCGTTTCCCTGGGCGTGAAACGATTATGTATATATATTTTTTGTGCCTTAAAGACTTTTTTTTTCTCTCCATCTTAGATTACTACGACTCCCACGACCACCACAATGAAACCTCCCGAACCTAACAAGGTCTGCAAAACTGTCGGGATCAACTCTGACCCTGACGACTGCACCATTTTCTACGAATGCTCAGTCGTGAGTATTCCTTTAGCAATTATATATGTGTATATACTTTACTAGTACTAAGGATGTAAGTACACGAAAACGCTCTGCTTCGTTAGTTTATCTTTCCTGGTCGTTACTCCTGCATTTGTGAATATACGCTTCTAGGGTTTTCGTTACGTATGTATGTATGTATTGTATGTATATACATACATACACACACATGTATATATATATATGTATATATATATATACAAATACATATATATACTGTATATATGACTGTATGTATATGTATGTAATTCCTGTTTTCTCTCCTTCAGGGTGACTACGGAGAATGGATAATGCATACTTTCCGCTGCCCGCCCGGAACCGCCTTCGTTCCAGACTTGGGAATCTGCGACTACGAAGGGAAGTACCCTGAACTTTGCAAGTAAAGAGATCTTCTCCTCGAAGATTCTCCTCCTTTTCTTCGGCTGAAAAAGCTCCTTTCCAGAACTCTCCTCCTCCTCCTCCTCCTCCTCATTATGTCTTCCTTCTTGTCCCCTCCTTACCTTCTGGGGACCCTTCCCCTCGTAGCTCCTTAGCTATCCACGTCTTCCTTCTTTCCAGCTCCCCCCCCTCCCCCAGAAGCAAATCTTCAGTTCTCCTTCTTTACCCTGTCCGTTCTTAGAAACCCGAGACCACCTTCGGTCAACGGACCCTTAGATCTCACGACCCGCTCTCATTCTTTTTTACTCTGGACCCCCAGTGAGACAAGTGTCCACTTTTCAAGAGGAAGAGTCCATATTTCAAAGGAGGAAATTGGCTTACCAGAGGAAAACAGACCATTTCATCAATGGAATCATGTTCTGATCCGGAGCAAGGGACCCAACAGACGAACACCGGTCTGTTATGAATGAAGAGAAACCAATTAAGAGACAAGACCAACAAGAGAAACTAATTTGAATTTCTTTTTTGACTAGAATTGCTTTTTCGATTTTTGTCTCTCTTTTCTGGTTGGGCGTGAATAAATTCAACACCAAAACATAATCATTTTTCATTTTATCCTTCACTTTGGTTAGGTGTGCTCAAAACATGCTCACACATTCGCAGCATGAATGGAAATATAATAGACGCATAATTCAAAATTACATTACTTCCTTCCACCGGCAGCCAGGGAGATGTGATTTAAATTATTTAAATAGCATAGGGCTAGTCTAGGTACTGTACAGATGGCGATTTCTAGTTACCGGTTGACTTTTAATAACTAGTTACTGTAAAGAATAATGCTAGAATATGCACAATTATATAGTGAGGAGCATTGAATACATGGCTAGATACAGTTCAAGAAAAAAAAAAGAGAGAAAGAAATATTGACCACAATACTGAAGTTCACATAAGGAAGACGGAAAGCAAGTGAGGATCTTACGCCAGGAGGCACTGAGTAGCTACGGCCGAAGCCGTCACATTTGTCTTATATATTGTGGGACTGTTGAGATAGGAAACTGATAGCTAATCAGCGCTGGGAATCGGAGAGAAGTTCGGGATTCGAACCCAAAACTAAGCGAATACGAGACCAACACGCTTGTGAGGACAAGGATTAGTACATAAGAATGAAGGAGACTGCAAGAGACCATAAGGCCTATACAATGCATTTCCGTGTCTCTTACCACCTGTCATCTCTATCCATAAAGTGATCTCATCTTGTGCTAAAACAAGCAAATGTTTCAGCGCTCACGACATAGCTACCAATTTTTATTCCATTCGCTAACGACGCTGTTGGTACACCACTTCTTGTTTATTTCCATCTC
The DNA here is from genome assembly GCF_046742065.1 of Oratosquilla oratoria. Lineage (NCBI taxonomy): Eukaryota > Metazoa > Arthropoda > Malacostraca > Stomatopoda > Squillidae > Oratosquilla > Oratosquilla oratoria. The sequence goes on from NC_134782.1 coordinate 7,644,131, forward strand.
AAAATCTAAAATTGTCCCGTAGTGATAGTGAGGGTTAAAACAAAGGCGAATGATGAACGAAAAATTGAGTAACAGGTTACATAAGAACATAAGAATGAAGGAGACTGCAAGAGACCATAAGGCCTACACTAGGCGTGGGGAGAAGAGTGTGGGTTAAGAAGTGTGGGGCGTGGGGGTATGGGGTGTGAGGGGATGGGGTGTGAGGGTATGGGGTGTGGGGAAATGGGGTGTGGGGATATGGGGTGTGTGGGGTGTGTAGGGTGAGGAGTTTGGGGTGAGGAGTATGGAAAAGAAGTATGGGGTCTGGATTTATGAGGTGTGGGGGTATGGGGTGTGGGGGGTATGTGGTGTGGGGGTATGGGGTGTGGGGGTATAGGGTGTAGCGGTATGGGGTATGTGGGTATGGGGTGTAGGGGTATGGGGTGTCGGGTTATGCTGTGTGGGTGTATGGGGTGTGTGGATATGGGGTGTGGGGGTATGGGGTGTGGGGGTATGGGGTATGCGGGTATGGGGTGTGGGGGTATGGGGTGTGGGGGTATGGGGTGTGTGGGGTTTGTAGGGTGCGGAGATTGGGATGAGGAATATGGAGTAAGAAGTGTGGGGTGTAGGGGTATGGGGTGTGGTGGTATGGAGTGTCTGGGGTGTATGGGGTGAGGAGTTTGGGTGAGGAATATGGAGAAAGAAGTATGGGGTGTGTATGTATGAGGCGTGGGGTATGGGGTGTGGGGGTATGGGGTGTGGGTAGGGGTGTGGGGGTATGGGGTGTGGGGGTATAGGGTGAGGATTTTGGGGTGAGGAATATGGAGAAAGAAGTATGGGGTATGGATATATGAGGTGTGGGGGTATGGGGTGTGGGGGTAAGGGGTGTAGGGGTATGGGGTGTGAGGGTATGGGGTGAGGAGTTTGGGGGGAGGAATATGGAGAAAGAAGTATGGGGTGTGGATGTATGAGATGTGAGGGTATGGGGTGTAGATGTATGGGGTGTGGGAGTATGGGGTGTGGGGGTATGGGGTGTGGGGGTATGTGGTGTGAGGGTATGGGGTTGATGGGGTTTGGGGTTAATGGGGTGAAGAGTTTGGGGTGAGGAATATGGAATAAGAAGTGTGGGGTGTGGGGGTATGGGGTGTGTGGGGTGTATGGGGGTGAGGAGTTTGGGGTGAGGAATTTAGAGAAAGAAGTGTGGGGTGTGGATGTATGAGGTGTGGGGGTATGGGGGGTATGGGGTGTGGGGGTATGTGGTGTAGGGGTATAGGGTGTGGGGGTATGGGGTGTGGAGTTTGGGGTGAGGAGTTTGGGGGTGAGGAATATAGAGTAAGAAGTGTGGGGTGTGGGGGTATGGGGTGTGGGGGTATGGGGGTATGGGGTGTGGGGGTATGGGGTGTGGGGTGTGGGGGTATGGGGTGTGGGGGTATGGGGTGTGGGGGTATGGGGTATAGGGGTGTGGGGTTTGGGGGTATAGGGTGTGGGGGTGTATGGGGTCAGGATTTTGGGGTGAGGAATATAGAGAAAGAAGTATGGTGTGTGGATGTATGAGGTGTGGGGGTATGCGGTGTAGGGGTATGGGGTGTGGGGGTATGGGGTGTAGGGGTATGGGGTGTGGGGGTATGGGGTGTAGGGGTATGGGGTGTAGGGGTATGGGGTATGGGGTGTGGGGGTAATGGGGTGAGGAGTTTGGGGTGGGGAATATGGTGTAACAGGTGTGGGGTGTGGGGGTACTGGATGTGGGGCTATGGGGTATGTGGGGTGTGTGGGGTGAGGAATGTGGGGTATGGGGTATGATGTATGAGGTGTGGGTGTGTGGGAGTGTGGGTGGGGTGCTTAGTCGATGGTAACCCAATTTTGTTCCATAAAAACCAGGTGTTGAAAAATAGATAGAAATAGATAGATAGAATGAATAAGTAAATCAAATCTGAAGATGCTTAGTTTTGAAGTTATCATATATCAGTGGAGAGGGGCGTTCAAATAATATGTTTCATTGAGTAGAAAACAAACATGAAATATTTGATTTGGATTATTCTAACTCATGTTATTGATTTGTTGGTCTTTTTCTATTGAAGAATATTGTTGTCATTCTACAATATGTTTTCTTCGTTTTTAACCATGGCTGATTAATCATAGAATCTTTTTCTTGTTTACGTCCGCCATCTCTTCTCTTCACTTCTATTACTGTATTTTTCATATTTACATACACACACACACACACACACACACACACACACACACACACACACACACACACACACACACACACACACACACACACACACACACACACACACACACACACACACACACACACACACACACACACACACACACACACACACACACACACACACACACACACACACACACACACACACACACACACACACACACACACACACACAATATATATATATAAATATATATATATATATATATATATAATATACAGTATATATATTTACATATATGATGTTATTTTTCATATATCCGTGATTTTGCTATTCTTGTGCGCTAGTGGCATAATTGATGCGTGCTGGTCTCATATTAGCTTCGTTGTGGGTTCGAATCCCGCACTCATCTTCGATATCCAGCTGTGACTGGTAGTTATCAACCGCCCAACAATCCCCAAAGCGCAAAATAGGGTTAAGGCGACGGCTTCAGCTACAGCTACTCAGCGCCTCCTGGCGTGGGATCCTCACCTTTTGTTCTTGGTGTCCTCTCCTACCTGTCCTTTATACATGATTTTTGGCGAGTGCCAAACCATTTTCTTGAGCTGAGGATGAGGCCCTGAGTAGATGAGACTATGCTTTGGGTCTTGCCTTTTTAATCAGACCAGACCAAACCTACCGTGACTAAACCAGAGCAGACTAGACTCAAATAGGCCTAATCAAGCCAAATCAGACCAAAACAAGCCAATCGAGACTATACCGAACCAGACTTATCTACACCAAATCAAGTCAAATCTGGCCAAGCGAAATTAGACAAGGCCAGAGAAAACCAGACCAAGGCAGACCTAGCCGGGCCAGACCAGATGAGACCAGGATAGACCAGGACAGATCAGACCAATTCCAGACCAAGCTACCATAATGAAAATAACAAAGAATGAAAGAAGGTGAGTAGAAAAAATAAAAAATACAAGAGAGATAAATGAAAAAAATCTAAACCGTGTTTTGTCTTGCTTGTTTTTCACATTACATTTTTCTTTTTTTTTCTTTTTAAAAACCTGGTGAAGCGGTCTTGAGAAAAAGGTCCATCGTTTGTCAAAAAAATTTCTTTCCATTTCTTTGTTATAGCTGTGCTGGGATATGCGAACAACTATCAAAAAGAAAAAATGAAACTAACGCTAAATATTTTACCTCTAATCGTGTCTGCATATTGTTTGAAAATACATTGTATACCTGGTAAGAATGATGAAAAAATTAATAAAAAAAAAACTTCAGACATTATCGGAGAAACACATTTTATAACTAAACAATAAAAAAAGTGTGCATACAATATATATATATATATATATATATATATATATATATATATATATATGTGTGTGTGTATATATATATATTTATATATAAAGATAAAGTAAAATAATCGATCTATCTATCTATCTATATATCTATCTATATATATATATATATATATATATATATATATATATATATATGTATAAAAGTAACTTCGTCCCTATAGCATTGAGAAAAAATCACGTGACGTCCCTTTTACTAATAATGGACTGACCCATACCACCCCCATTCTCATAATGGACTGGCTCATTCCATCCCTCGTACTCATAATGGACTTACCCATGGCACCCCCCGCTACTCATAATGGAGTGACCCAAACAGCACCTCATTCTTGTAATGAATTGACCCATATCAACCCTATACTCATAATGGACTTACCCATGCCATACTTATAATGGAGTACCCCATGCCCACCTCTGACAACATGGGCTCACCCATAACCACCCCTCATACTCATAATGGACTCATCCATACCACCCCTCACACTCATAATGGACCGACCTAACGTAAATACATTTATTTCCCATTTTTTTTATATTCATGTGATTTTTAGTACGATTTTTGTTACAAAATCTTACAAAACTGTGCATTTATAGTTTTGTGTAAGAGATCATGTAATGAAGTTCTAATCCAGAAAGATAAATGAACATAAATTTTTACGATTTATATAATTTTTAATCTTAGTATGATGAATATATGTTTTTTTTCCGAAGATTTTTAGCAAATCTAAATTAATTACAAACGTTCAAGTATCACAAAATGTAATATTTGTCAGTATCATTACTTAGGGTTTTATTCTGACGAGACCACAAATTGTGTTTTGATGAAAAATAGAATTATTTCTAATTCATGGAAAAACGAGATAAATAAATGGAGAAAAGGCGACGTGAAAGTGACGAGTGAGCGGGAAATGAGTGATTACGTCATCATATCTACGGCTGGCAACGCTCGTCGGAACAAATCACTAGGAAGAAAAGTAAATAAACAAGCAAATAGATGGGTGAATAGATAAAATAAAATAAAATGAAATTATACAGATACATACATGCATACACACACACACACACACACACACACACACACACACACACACACACACACACACACACACACACACACACACACACACACAAACACACACATACACACACACACACGCACACACACACACACACATGCAGAATGTCTAAAAAAAGGAGGTACAGTGATGGTGGACTGGCTGGTGAGGTTATTTAATGTTTGCTGGAGAGAGGGTAGAGTGCCGGAGGACTGGAGGAGTGCCTGTATAGTTCCACTTTAAAAAGGAAAAGGGGACAAGTGTGAATGTAGTAGTTTCAGAGGGATTAACTTGTTAAGTGTAGTTGGGAAGGCTTATGGGAGGATCTTGATTGAGAGGATTAGGAGAGGAACAGAGGGAGTAATTGGTGAGGAACAGTGTGGATTTAGGACGGGTAGGGGTTGTGTTGATCAGATCTTTGTGGTAAGACAGATATGTGAGAAAGCTATAGGTAAGGGGAAGGATTTTTTTTTGGCCTTTATGGACCTGAAAAAGGCTTATGACAAGGTAGACAGAAAGGCACTGTGGGAGGTTTTGCAGATATACGGGATAGGAGGAAAGCTTCTAGGAGCTGTCAAGAGTTTTTATGAGAGTAGTAGAGTTTGTGTCAGGATTGGAAATGGAGAGAGTGAGTGGTTCGAGGTAAAGGTGGGACTTCATCAAGGATGCGTTATGTCGCCCTGGCTGTTCAACTTATACATGGATGGGGTAGTGCGAGAGGTAAATGGAAGGGTAGTGGGTCAGGGATTGGAGATGGTTAAAGAAAATGGAGAAAAGTGGGAGGTAAGCCAGCTGTTGTTTGCGGACGACACTGCGCTTGTAGCAAAATCGGAGGAGGGATTGAGGAAGTTGGTGACAGAGTTTGGGAGAATGTGTGATAGAAGAAAGCTAAAGATAAATGTGGGTAAAAGTAAGGTGATGAGATGTACAAGGGGTGAAAGTGGCAGTAGTCTGGAAATGAGCATTAAGGGAGAGCGACTGGAGGAAGTGGATAGTTTTAAATACTTGGGTGCAAATGTGGCAGGAAAAGGTGGAGTGAAAGTGGAGGTAGAATGTAGATTGAGAGAAGCGAGTAAATGCCTTGGTGGATTAAAAAGTGTAATGAGGAATAGACATTTGGGAATGGATGCTAAGAGGAGACTATACGAAGGAGTGATTGTGCCAACAGCACTGTATGGGGCAGAAACATATAACATAAGAGAGGAAGAGAGAAGGATTTTGAATGTGTTTGAGAGGAGGTGTCTGAGAAGTATGGTGGGGGTTACTAGGCTGGATAGAGTGAGAAATGAGGAGGTAAGGAGGAGAACAGGGGTGGAAAGGGGGTTGGGAGATTGGGTTGATGAAAGAGTATTGGTATGGTTTGGACGCATGGAAAGAATGAGTGAAGAAAGACTAGTAAAAGAGGTATGGAAGGCAGATGTGGAGGGAGTGAACATGAGGGGACGTCCTAGGATGAGGTGGATGGATGGGGTGAAGGGGGCTTTGGGGAAGAGGGAAATATCTGTTGAGGAAGGACGGGAGAAGACAGAAGACAGGGGTGAATGGAGAATGGTTGCATATGGATGATGTGATGCATGAGGTGGAATGGGCCGGGGGAAGTGGTTGGTGAGGTAGTATGTGTGAGCAAATTTTGACGCAGCCCGAAGGGATTTCTCCCCGTCTTCTCTGTTTTTGCATGGGGGGACGGAGAGGGGAGGTCGCCGATTTAATGAAGCGGCTTTGCTGTGGATGTGCTGTGTCTTGCGACACTGCTTCTGACCCAGGGCAGTGGACAAGGTGCAGGGATGACCCGTCATCCAGGAGGTGCTAAAATGAGAAAGAGGGTGGAGGGGTGTGGAGTGTTTTCAGGGATGGAATGGGTGGGAATGATTTTATGCCTTTTCCTTTTTGGCTACCTCCCTAGTAAGGGGGAAAAAGCCTTGGTATATGTATGTATATACAAATGTATATATATATATATATAAATACATATATATGTATATATATATATATATATACATATATATATACATACACACGCGCACACACACACACACGTGTATATATATGTGTGTACACACACACACACACACACACACACACACACACACACACACACACACACACACACAGTGGCCCGGTTGGTAGAGCGCTGAACTGGGAAGTAGAAGTGCTCCCAGTACCCAGTTCGAATCCTGCCCAGGGCCGAAATTATTTCGGTATTGCTGTGCCTCGGGTCATTTCTCTGACTCTCGTGGGCGGGGAGTTGGGGGTGTGTGTGTGTGTGCAAGGTCATAGCATTACCCATAGATCGGACCTACGAGCTCTGAGCTCTCTTCCAGGAGGGAAATAGCTGTCGATCACGAGTCCAACACGTGGTCCAAAGACCAAGTGAATACATATATATATGTATATATATATTTATATTTATATATATATGTATATATATACATATACATGCACACGCGCATACACACACACACACACACACACACACACACGTGTATATGTATGTATATTTATATATATACATATATATATGTATATATATGTATATATATGTATATATATACATATATATAAATATATATATATATATATATATATATATATATATATATACATACACACGCGCATACACACACACACACACGTGTATATGTATGTATATTTATATATATATATGTATATATGCATATATATATATATGATATATATATATGTATGTATATATATATATATATATAATATATATACATGTATATACGCATGTGTATATATATGTATATATGCATATATATATATACACATATTACATATATACATACATATATGTATATATATTACACTGGGTTGCATCAGAAAAAAAAATCTTAGAACAGAGACGTCATTAACGTTTTTCATTACAGTTTCGCATGCTAAACCCATAAAGCATACCCATTTTTTCAGGGAGGTCCTCATTTTTTTTGTAATAACTGACACTATATTTATAAGATTCATTGTGCAGAAATGCGTCTAAGCCAGGTCTATAAAAGACCTGTGAATATATAAGGGTAAGTAAAGGACATTCGAGGTTGACGGTACATTTCATATTATTGAAAACAAACAAAAACATGATAAATGGGCATAACATACATGCAGGCATGTAGATATCTGATTATAAAAAACACAGTTTTATTTGAAAGCTGAAGGCAGCTATTCTCCATGAAAAGCACGCTTTCGCGACATTCTCTTGTGTGCCGATTTATCAGCAGATGTTGTCCAGCTTCTTCGAAGAGACCAGCAGTAATCAGCCATCATGGTCACACTCCAATTGCCTTGATAGCGGCGCTCCATTTCGGATATATCTTGATGGAACCTCTCCCCCTGTTCCTCACTGTACTCACCCACGTTAGCAGGAAAGTAGTCAAGGTGGCTATGTAGGAAATGTATTTTGATGCTCATGCGTGCGCCAGCCGCCTCATATGCTTGAAGCATGTTCTCAACCCGTTTCTTGTAGTCATCAGATTTTCTGTTCCCCAAGAACCCTGCCACAACTAACTTAAAACTTTCCCAAGCACTTCTTTCACGAGGTGTTAATGCTTCACTAAATCCGGAATCTGACATAAGCTCACGAATCTGTGGTCCTACAAATATGCCAGCTTGCAGTTTAGCATCACTAACAAGAGGGAATTTATGGGACAGGTATTTAAACCCTTCTCCATCTTTCGGAAGTGATTTCACAAAATTTTTAATCAATCCCAGCTTTATGTGAAGGGGAGGTAGAAGCACTTTCTCTGCTGGTACAAGTGGTAGTGTTTTGACGTTATGGCGGCCAGGTACAAATTCCGTCCGTTGTGGCCATTCCCGTTGTCGGTAGTGTACGGAATCTGCACGGCTGTCCCACAAGCATAACAAGCATGGATGCTTTGTGTGGCCTCCCTGCATCCCTAACAAAATAGTCAGGACCTTTAGGTCACCACAGAGAAGCCAGTTGTGATCCT
>NC_134782.1:7657658-7677658 GCF_046742065.1 Oratosquilla oratoria
ATGACAGGTGGTAAGGGACACGGAACTGCATTGTATAGGCCTTATGGTCTCTTGCAGTCTCCTTCATTCTTATGTAGTTATCCTTGTCCTCACAAGCGTGGTCTCGCATTCGCTTAGTTTTGGGTTCGAATCCCGAACTCCTCTCCGATTCCCAGCGCTGACTGTGACTGTCAGTTTCCTGTCTCAACAGTCCCACAATATACAAGACAAAGGTGACGGCTTCGGCCGTAGCTACTCAGCTGCTCCTGGCGTAAGATCCTCACTTGCTTTCCGTCTTCCTTATGTGAACTTCAGTATTGTGGTCAATATTTCTTTCTTTCTTTTTTTTTTCCTCGAGCTGTATCCAGCCATGTATTCAATGCTCTTGACTATATAATTATGCATATTCTAGCATTATTTTTTACAGTAACCAGTTACTGAAAGTCAACCGGCAACTAGAAATCGCCATCTATACAGTACCTATGCTATTTAAATAATTTAGATCACATCTCCCTGGCTGCCGGTGGAAAGAAGTAATGTAATTTTGAATTATGCTTCTATTACATTTCCATTCATGCTGCGAATGTGTGAGCATGTTTTGAGTACACCTAACCAAAGTGAAGGATAAAATGAAAAATGATTATGTTTTGGTGTTGAATTTATTCACGCCCAACCAGAAAATAGAGACAAAAATCGAAAAAGCAATTCTAATCAAAAAAGAAATTCAGCTTAATTTCTCTTGTTGGTCTTGTCTCTTAATTGGTTTCTCTTCATTCATAACAGACCGGTGTTCGTCTGTTGGGTCCCTTGCTCCGGATCAGAACATGATTCCATTGATGAAATGGTCTGTTTTCCTCTGGTAAGCCAATTTCCTACTTTGAAATATGGACTCTTCCTCTTGAAAAGTGGACATTTGTCTCACTGGTGGTCCAGAGTAAAAAAGAATGAAAGTGGGTCGTGAGATCTAAGGGTCCGTTGACCGAAGGTAGTCTCCGGTTTCTAAGAACGGACGGGGCAAAGAAGGAGAACCGAAGATTTGCTTCTGGGAGAGGGGAAGGGGGAGCTGGAACGAAGGAAGACGTGGATAGCTAAGGAGCTACGAGGGGGAGGGTCCCCAGAAGGTAAGGAGGGGACAAGAAGGAAGACATAATGAGGAGGAGGAGGAGGAGGAGGAGAGCTCGGGAAAGGAGCTTTTTCAGCCGAAGAAGAGAACGAGAATCTTCGAGGAAAAGATCTCTTTACTTGCAAAGTTCAGGGTACTTCCCTTCGTAGTCGCAGATTCCCAAGTCTGGAACGAAGGCGGTTCCGGGCGGGCAGCGGAAAGTATGCATTATCCATTCTCCGTAGTCACCCTGAAGGAGAGAAAACAGGAATTACATATACATACAGTCATATATACATTATATATATGTGTATATATATATATATATATATATATATATACATGTGTGTGTGTATGTATGTATATACATACAATACATACATACATACGTAACGAAAACCCTAGAAGCGTATATTCACAAATGCAGGAGTAACAACCAGGAAAGATAAACTAACGAAGCAGAGCGTTTTCGTGTACTTACATCCTTAGTACTAGTAAAGTATACATACATATATATTACTAAAGGAATACTCACGACTGAGCATTCGTAGAAAATGGTGCAGTCGGTAGGGTCAGCGTTGTACCCGACAGTTTTGCAGAGGTTGATAAATAAGGGAGTCGAGAGAGTCGTAGTAGTTGGGGTGGTCTAAGATGGAGAGAAAAAAATAAAAAGTCTTTAAGACACAAAAATATATATACATAGTCGTTTCACCCCCAGGTAAACGAGCTTTAGGAATGATGACGTCACGGACTATCTGACGTGTGTGTGTGTGTGTGTGTGTGTGTGTGTGTGTGTGTGTGTGTGTGTGTGTGTGTGTGCGTGTGTGTGTGTGTGTGCATGTGTGAGTGTATGTGTGTGATGTCTTTATATATGGGCGCATGTGAATCGTTATGGGTGTGAATCACGTACTGGGCTTGTGATCGTCAGCTTTACCATCTGGGGTGAGAGGCTTACCACTTCGTATGAATGCATGTATTCATGCACATATGTGCTAATTCTTTTATATATGTGTAAATCTATGTATGTATATACATATGTATGCATGTATATATACATACATACATTTACCAAGGCTTTTTCCCCCTTACAAGTAAGGTAGCCAAAAAGGAAAAGGCATAAATTCATTCCCACCTATTCCATCCCTGAACACACTCCACACCCCTCCACCCTCCTTCTCATCTTAGCACCTCCTGGATGACGGGTCATCCCTGCACCCTGTCCACTGCCGTGGGTCAGAAGCAGTGTCGCAAGACACAGCACATCCACAGTAAGGCCGCTTCATTAAATCGGCGACCCCCCTCTCCGTCCCCCCCATGCATGAAGGAGAAGACGGGGAGAAATCCCTTTGAGCTGCGTCAAAATTTGCTCACACATACTACCTCACCCCCCATCCCCCGCCCATTCCACCTCATGCATCACAACATCATCCATTCACCCCTGTCTTCTGTCCTCTCCCGTCCTTCCTCAAATGACATTCCCCTTTTCCCCAAAGCCCCTTTCACCCCATCCATCCACCTCATCCTAGGACGTCCCTTCATGTTCACTTCCTCCACATCTGCCTTCCATACCTCTTTTACTAGTCTTTCTTTCTATGTGTCCAAACCATCCTAACACTCTTTCATTAACCCTATCTCCCAACCCCCTTTCCACCCCTGTTCTCCTCCTCACCTCCTCATTTCTCACTCTATCCAGCCTAGTAACCCCCACCATACTTCTCAGACACCTCATCTCAAACACATTCAAACTCCCTCTCTCTTCTTCTCTTATGTTCCACGTTTCTGCCCCATACAGTGCTGTTGGCACAATCACTCCTTCATACAGTCTCCTCTTCGCATCCATTCCCAAATGTCTATTCCTCATTACACTTTTTAATCCACCAAGGCATTTACTCGCTTCTCTCAATCTACATTCTACCTCCACCTTCACTCCACCTTTTCCTGCTACACTTGCACCCAAGTATCTAAAACTATCCACTTCCTCCAGTCGCTCTCCCTTAATGTTCACTTCCAGTCTACTGCCACTTTCACCCCTTGTACATCTCATCACCTTACTTTAAACCACATTTATCTTTAGCTTTCTTCTATCACATACTCTCCTTAACTCTGCCACCAGCTTCCTCAATCCCTCCTCCGACCCTGCCACAAGCGCAGTGTCGTCCGCAAACAACAGCTGGCTCACCTCCCACTTTTCTCCATTTTCTTTAACCATCTCCAATCCCTGACCCACTACCCTAGCATTCACCTCTCGCACTACCCCATCCATGTATAAGTTGAACAGCCAGGGCGACATAACGCATCCTTGACGAAGTCCCACCTTTACCTCGAACCACTCACTCTCTCCATTTCTAATCCTGACACAAGCTCTACTACTCTCATAAAAACGCTTGACAGCTCCTAGAAGCTTTCCTCCTATCCCGTATATCCGCAATACCTCCCACAGCGCCTTTCTGTCTACCTTGTCATAAGCCTTTTCCAGGTCCATAAAGGCCCAAAAAACATCCTTCCCCTTTCCTATAGCTTTCTCACATATCTGTCTTACCACAAAAATCTGATCAACACAGCCTCTACCCGTCCTAAATCCACACTGTTCCTCACCAATTACTCCCTCTGTTCCTCTCCTAATCCTCTCAATTAAGATCCTCCCATAAGCCTTCCCAACTACACTAAAGATGCTAATCCCTCTGAAACTACTACATTCACACTTGTCCCCTTTTCCCTTGTTAATTGGAACTATACAGGCACTCCTTCAGTCCTCCGGCACTCTACCCTCTCTCCAGCAAACATTAAATAACCTCACCAGCCAGTCCACCATCACTGTACCTCTTTTTTTTAAAGACATTCTGCATGGCATCCATCCAGACCAGGTGCCTTACCTGCTTTCATCATCTTAACAACTTCCTTCACTTCATCCTTTCTTATTTCTCCTCCAATTTCCTCACTCATCACTCTCATTTTCTTAGCATTTCCCACTGCAGCTATCTTTCCCTCCCTATCCTCCTTCACATTTAGCAACTCCCTAAAATATTCTGCCCATCTTCCCCTTACTGCCTTCTCTTCCATTATCATCTCTCCATCTGCACCTTTTACCTTTTCTTCTCTACTTGATTCGCCTCCTCTTCCTCTCTTAATTTCTTTCCAAAACATCTTTTTATTACTTTCAAAATCTTCTGTCATACTCTTACCCCATTTCACATCTGCTTTCCTCTTTGCCTCCTTTACCTTTTGCTTTACTTCTCTTTTCTTTTCTTTGTACCTCTCATATGACTCCCTCGTCCTATTTTGTAACCAATCTGTGAAAGCTCGCTTCTTCTCTTCTACAACCTTCTTTGTTTCCTCATCCCACCATTCACTACCCTTTATTCTATTTGCTCCTGTCCTTCTTGTTCCACACACCATCCTTGCACACTTTGTGACTCCCTCCTTGAACCATCCCCATTCCTCCTCCACACCTAGTTCTACTCTATCCTTCACTCCATCCCACTCCTCCTTCAGCTTCTTCTTATACTCCTTCTCCTTTTCCTTTTCATTTAAAGAGTTCAATCAAAGCACCTCCCTACCTTTTGTCCCTTTCCTATTCCTCCATCTATTCTCCACTCTCAACTTACCTTCCACCAAAAAATGATCTGATATTCCCCCACCCTCTCCCCTTAGCACATGTACATCCTTAACTCTTCCTATCATAGTCCTATCTACCACTACATAGTCCATTAACGCTCTATCTACCACCCTTCCCTCCACCACACTCTCCCATGTGTACTTATGCTTGACTTTCTTCCGAAACACTGTGTTTGCTATCATCAACTCTCTAGACACATTTCCACCATCAACTCTCCACTACGATTCTTTCCTGGAACTCCACATTTCCCAACCACTCCATCAATTGGATCCTTTCCTACCCTAGCATTTCGGTCTCCCAGTACTATTACATTGACATTTCTCCCTAAATCCTCTATGCACTCATTTAAATCTATCTAAAAGGCCTCCCTTTCTTCTACGCTCTTCTCACTGCCATATGCACTTACAAAAAACCCACATCTCCTTTCCCAGTTTCACCTTCATCCATATATTGTGAATATTTGTATTTGTTCATGAGTGTATGTATTGAAATATGTAGTATAATTCAAAGTCATGTATATATATATATATATATATATATATATATATATATATATATATATATATATATATATATATATATATATATATATATATATGTGTATATGTATGTACATATGAATGTATGTGCAAGAGTAAATCAGTGGTAACTCTTGTATGATTAATCACAAATCACCAGTATTTTGATCAGCATGTATGTTTGTATGTGTATATGTATGTATATTTGTATATACATATATATATGTATGCGTGTATGTATGAATGTATGTATGTATGTATGTATGTATGTACGTACGTATGTATGTGTGCACGTGAGTTTATTGTGAATATTTGTATTTGTGTATGAGTGTATGTATTGAAATATGTAGTATAATTCCAAGCCATCTCTTATTCATAAAAACAGTAAAGTCAAGGGTAAGCAGCTTAAACTCTTCCCCCTTTGACTTGTCTAGTTCCCATTAATATCAAAACATTAAACAGGAAAAGATCTCCACATTATAAAAGTGAAATACTAATTCATGAGATTGGACTAAAGTCAACTCTGAACTCCCCTTTCCGCTCCCACTCCTCTCTCTCTCTCTCTCTCTCTCTCTCTCTCTCTCTCTCTCTCTCTCTCTCTCTCTCTCTCTCTCTCTCTCTCTCTCTCTCTGTCTGTCTCTAATATGAGCGTCTCTTAGAATGACTCCGCTTGCCTCCTGAAAGAGAATTACTTCCAGTGAGGATCGTGCGTGCTAGGTATTCGCCTTACCGGAGCGCTGGGGTCAAAAGGCGTGGTGGTGGTCGGCGGGAGGGTGGGCAGGGGTCCTCCTCCAAGGAGGGTCGAGAAGATGGTCTTGATGAGGATGAACTCGCCGTTGCCGCACGTGTTGTGGAAGTCGTCAGTGTCAATGGACCACACCATGCCGCCCATCAGGTTATTATCAGCAGCGTACTTTGCCTAAAAGAAGCGAGAGTTCGCTTTATCCGAGGGTCTGACGCGGCCTTTGGACAGTACCTATTTACCGACAATGTCTCAGATATATTCAGTAATCATGATCACGTTAGGCTGGTGCTAAAGATCAAAGAAGGAGCCGCAGAATCTCTGAGTGGTACTAAGAAAATATGTGACTGAAAGAATTCCGTGTTGGCTAACAGCCTGGGAGCGATGAAATCAAATTCAGGACGTGATGAAAAACACTGCTCCCTCTAGCCATGTAGCATATCAAGTCTCTGTGATTAGGTGCTAGGGTGGTGGGGTGTCTCAACATGACTAGTGGTGGGTGCTGAGGTTGGAAATGGTGAAAAAACGCCGGTCCGGTCCAGAGGAACCTCTTGGTCTGATAGAGCTTCGTTACCTTGGTGGTGATGGACTCGATGTGTTCATAACCGCACCACTGGCGGTCCTTGTAGGTGTAAGGAGCCATCATATTGGGATCATCCACGATGGTCCAGCCGCCCTGCATCTGCTTCTCACAGATCTGGAGGAGAAGAACGAGACTGAAAACAAAACATGCGAGAGGAGTGGGAGTTTGTTAGTTGTAGCCTCGCCACGGTGTCTTGTGGACAGCCCACCCACGCTCGGTGGAGAGTCTTGGGGGTAAGCCGAGCTGGGTATTCCCCTTCTTGTTTGTTTTCACCCAAACATACCAGAAGCCTTTAGGGTAAAGGTAAAGAAATGGGTCACTTTTGGGTTTCCACGACTGTCCAGCGTCAATCTGGGATGAGGGCGGTTTATTCATTTAGTTATATTTGTTTATTCTACTTATTCATTTATATATTTACTTATTTTTTTACATTTCCAAACGCCCCAGCGAGGACCCCTGAGGTACTCTCCGCCCGTCAGTGCCCCCACCTCCCTCCCTCACTCCCTCCTTTCCTTACTCCTCCCATTCTCCCTGCTTCTCCCTCTCTCCCCCTCTCCCTCTTTTCCTTCTTCACCTTTCCTCTCCCTGCTCCCTCCCCTACCCCTTTCCTCTTCTCATACCCCTTCCCTGTTCCATGTTTCACCCTCACCACCTTCCCTTCTCCCTTACCCCTTCCTTCTCCCTTCCTTTCCCTTCCTTCTTTCCCCGCTCCCCTCCTCCTCCCCCCCCCCAAAAAAAAAAAATACAAGAAGACAAAAAAAAAATAAAATAAAAAAAAAAAATCCAAGGAGGAAGAGGAACCTCTCGCCAATATGCTTCTTACCTCCCAAGAGGCAAAAGACGAAGATTAACAAGACACCCGTGCCTGTCCTATTCCTCCACTTCTTCTTCCTCCTCTTCCTTCTCCTCTTCATCCATTTCCTCTTCCTCCACTTCCCCATCCTTCTCCTTCTCCTTTCCTTCCTCGTCGTCGCCTCTTTTTCCTTTCCTCCTCGTCTTTCTCCTCATCTTCTGCATCTCCCTTCTCCTCCTCCTCCTCCTCCTTCTCTTCGTCCTCCTCTTCCTCATCCTCCTCTTCCCCGTCGTCATCTCATTTTCCTCCCCTCTTTCTCCTCGTCTACGTCTTTCTCCTCCTCTTCTTCCTCCCCCTTCCTCTTCTCCAGCCTCCTCGTCCTCCTCCCCATCTCTGAAGACCCCTGAGGCCTCATCTTCATCAGTCTTACTCTCTTTCTTAGAGTTTCTCTTTAGGACGTATAGCCTTCCTCCACTCCCCTCCTAAAACAACAACTTGCCCCCTTTTAATCCCCCACCCCACCCTCTCTCCAGAACAAGAATTCTACCCAATGCTATGTTCCCTCCCCTTCCCCCCCTTCATTATTATTATTATTTTTTTTCTGGGATGAAATGTCCGCCCCGATTTCGTTTGCCTGACGGGATTTGGCCTCAGTCTTCCGAATGTGTCCTTCCTTGTCCTTTCTCAAGTGTGTATCTTTGTTGGCAGTGCCCTTTGCCGAACCTTTGGGAACCCTCAAGTGTTGTCGATTGTCCTTTGTTGAGACTCTGACAACTCATAAATGTTGTCAATGGTATTAAGTCAGAAGCTAAACCCAAATATGCCCCCTTGGAGGGAGCGGTTGCCTTCCATCACATAAATGAAACCGTTCGTCAGATAAAATAAACGACTAAATTTATAGAATGTAGCGTCAGAGTTGATCGACATTTGTTTGAGAAGTTTTCAGCTTCTTTCTGTAGAAAAAAAATTCTTTGGGTGAATAAAATCCCCTCACGGTAGCTCAAATAGATGTGAATGGGAGTACGAGAAGGTTTAGTACTCCTAGGCTGAGAAAAGGCCAGTATAGCGTTGTAAAACTCTTTCAAAGTACCGAACTCATTCACAAAAACGTTTTTTTAAAAACATTGACCTCCCTTGAAATAATCTCTTTAAATACACAATAACCTTTTTTCTTATTCATTGACCTATTTTGCAATGACATCTCAAGTAGGCAAAACTGTCCAATTTTGAGTTAGAACTTGAGAGAACACGTCGTGAAAGAAAACACAAATTGTCCAGTTATACCCAAAGTCGTTCATGCGACATGACGTCACGAGGCGGCTTGACGTCATACAGAATCTCCGCCCCCTTTCAAGTGGCCAGCTTCTATAGATTCAGTCATTGAGCATAACACAACACTTTATCCTAAGAGCCGTACTTTTAAAAGTTTTCATCGCGAACGCTTTCTACCATATAAAAGTAGATTTTTTACTAACTTTATTAGCTCTACTTATGAAGATTAAATGTAGATTTTATAGAAAAGCCAATATGCTAGATTACATATTAGAAAAAAACAAAGGAAATCCTACATTCTGAGGACAGAAAGTTTCCGCCAGGGCCTGCTAAATTTTTTTTTTTTTTTTTTTTTTTTTTTTTTTTTTTTTCGAAAGTAGGGCTCTAAGTGTGAACCTTGAGCGACTCACCTCGTTGTAGCCCATGAACCCAGGATCTCTGGTGTAAGGTCCAGCCATTCCCGCCTGAGGGGCCGGGTCGTAGACATCGTGGTTCTCGGCTCTCTGGAGGGTGAAGCACCTGCCATAGAGACCCATGCCCATTGCGATCTTGCTGGCCGGGGCTCCCAGCTTCAGCCAGTACTGGATGGCGAAGTCCTGTGAGAAAGGAGAAAGAAGGACAAACGTGAATTATTATCTCTTGTCAGAGGGAGGGAGGAGAACAGACGTGGGTTATTCTACCTCCCGTAGGATAAAGAGAGAAAATCAAAGATGGTGTTTTGTAAGTTAGGAGAACAAACATGGGTTATTTCATCCCCTGTGGGAGGAAGAGGAGATCAAAGATGGTCTTCTGTAAGTTGTTCTTTAATCTGTAAGGAGAAAGAAGAGATCAAAGATAATGTTCTTCTGTGAGGGAGAACGGAGCTGGGGTTACTTTTTTTCCTGTAGTAGAGAAAGAGGAGATTGATGGTTGCGTTCTGATGTTCTGTAAGGGAGGAGAACGAGAAGAAGCGGGGGGGGGGGGTTCCTATAGGAGAAGAGGAGGAGATCGATGGTTGTGTTCTTGTGTAAGGGGAGTGTCAGGCCTCGGTTGAAGACAAGGTTGTCGATCTGTTAGTCTACAAATTGAGTGAACTGAAGAATTAGATATTTTCTCGAAGATTAGAGTTTTTGTAAATGTATGTGCTGCATGAGAAAGGAGAAGAAGAAGAAGGTAAGGTGCCTACACCAGGAGGCGCATAGCTAATGCCAAAGCCGTCCTTTTTGCCCTAATGGGCACTGCCGGGAGAGGTAACAGTCACTGCTGGAAATAGGAGAGGAGTGCGGGATTCAAACCCACAACTAAGCGGATGCGAGACAAGAATGCCTCCGAAGGCTGACTACAATTTGAAGGGAGATTGTATTATTTGTTTCCACGCCAGAGGGTTGTGAGAATGACTTTTCTTATGCGACGCTATTGGGATGGACTGGTGTTGGGCAAGAAAGAAGCCACGAGAGAAATGAACAAAAAGCAAAAGAGAAAAAAAAAAAACAAGAAGAAAAAAGGAACATGGAAGAAAAGGAGAAAGGGGCAGACCTTGTAGGCGTGATTAGTCGTGGACGTGCGAGGGTAGTCGCACCAGTTATGTAACCTTTGGTTGGTTACACAAGTGGGGTCCAGAGGAGATAAAGCATAGTTAGACTTTGTATTTATTGAAACAGGCGTTTCTGGTATATACAGATAGGAGATGTAATCCCCCAATGGGACAGTGTCTCCCCTGGTGAGTCTAAGGGAAAGTGTCTTCCCTAGTCTCCTCTCTATCTCCTTCTAGGGGAGAGTGTCTACCCCAGTCTTCTCTATGGCGACGCAGTCGCCATTTATATATGTGAATTATGGCTATCTGGCATATTTGGTGTGGGTTGTCAGTTAGGTCAATGAATCTGGGATTCATACAACATTATTTGTCTGTTTGTTGCATTTCAATGGATGTATATAATCAATGGATGTGCCTTGACACGATGTATGGATTGTAGTTACGTGTATGTAGCTTGGTAGATTTAAAGGAATGGTTAATCATCTGTCTGGCGACACTATGTACTTGTGTCGGTGACTTCCGGTGGACGCTTGCATGATGTGTTTGCATGTCTGACTTAGATGTTTACGATTAGGAAGTGTGGAGGTCAGCAAGATTGGGTAGGGATTGCCAAGGTCAGTGCCTGTCGGGCACCTTGTATGCATGTTGATCACGTGTCAGGCATGTAATATAATGGTTAATTAATAAGGATATAATGTATGTGTGTATGTATGTATGCATGTGTGTGTCTATGTGTGTATATGTATGTATGCATATGTGTGTGTATGTGTGTATGTATGTATGTATATATGTATGTATGATCCTACCCACCCATACAGCACCAAAAAAAGGGCGAATACTTACCACATTGAAGTAAAGGTTATTTCCTTCATCCTTGGGATGGGCGTAGAGAGGCGTCTGGTGATGGGCGTAGGGATCCCAGGCACCGTGCATGTCGTAGGCCATGACATTGATGATGTCAAGAGCTCTGTCAAAGAAAATAACCACAATTAGAACATTGACACTGTTGGGTCGGTTTGGAGAAAGCGTGTCGGTGTCAGGAAAAGAGGAGGATGAGGCCAACCTGAAGATAGGACTGGGGAGGTGCGTACAGCGAGAGGGTGAAACGTGGAATGTATGAAGAGAGATAAGAGGAAGAGGGAGAGACAGAAAGAGGGGAAAAGAATGCGTGAAGATGGGAAGAGGAAGAGACAGAAAAAGAAGAAAAGAATGTGTGAAGATAGCTAGTAAGAGGAGAGACAGGGAAAGGGGGAAGGAAGGAAGGGGAAGAAAGGGAGAAAGAGAGAGGGAGGAAGATAGGAAAGGAAGTAAGGTAAAGAAAGAGAGGAAGGGAGAGGGAGGAAGAGGAAATGAAGGAAGGGAGGAAGAAAGGGAGGAAGAGAGGAAAGGAGAGTATGAAAAATAGTCTTTTGTGGTATGTCCAAGGCGCGAGTGTTTGTTTTTATTGAGCAATGGGGAGCAACAGGGAATCCCATTTAAAAAAAAAAAAAAAAAAAAAAAAAAAAGAGAATGACATCTTTTCAAATCTCAAGACGAAAATTTATTTCGTCGTAGGTCTTCGAAAAGGAGTAGAATTGTATGACAAACAGATCTATTTCCTTGTTGCTTTTTTTTCTTCTTCTTCTTTGGACCGAGATGAATATGTAAATAAGCCCTTTGTGAGAAGAGGTACTTAAAGAAAATGTTCCGAAACGTAGAACAAGAATCAAACTAAACGCCAAAAAGACCTCCGACGTCTTGGTACATTCTTGTTGGGCATTTTCACAACGGAGGGTCAGTCCCCCTTGGGTAAATAAAATCACCAGGCGACAGCCAGAAGAAAGACTATCGAGAATTCGGTTGAACGTTACGAACACATATAAGGAAATTAGGACGGTGCCCCTTACAGAGGACTTTGTAGAGTGGAATTCTAATAAAACATGCCCTTGGTTCAACTCGCTGGCGGCAGGTTTCGAACTGCCGTCACCTCAACCTCCGCCGCAAACATCTAACCGACGCTCTAACCGGCTCGGTCATCGAGTGTCCGACTACTGAAATGGCAAAACAAACACAAATGGGTTGACCTAGTATGTCACAGTGTGACCTTGCACGTACTCTGCCATAGCAGGGACGTCGTAAGCAGGGTCGATCGTGAGCTTTCCTGCTGATACGGCCGCCGTCAGGAGGTAACCCTTGGAGTGCAGGGCGGCCTTAAGCTCCTGAAGTAGGGAGATGAAGTTCACCTGCCGAAGGAAGTGAGGAACTTAGTATCCTGATGATGAAACACAGACCTAAACAAAGGGAATAACTTAGCATTATCATGACAAGCCAGAGGCTTAACAAAGGGAGGCACTTGGCATCATGAAGACGAAACTTAGGGCTAACAAAGGATGTTTCTTCGATATTGATGGAAAACTTAGTACTTAGGCATCACAAAGGCTATTTCTTTTGCATTGATGGAACTTGAATGCTATAGTAACGAACTAGAGCCATCACAAAAGCTGCGTTTTCATTATTAAAGGAGGCACTTTGACGGTGAACCCCACCTTAACAAAAGATCTCTTCAAAATCAAGGGAGGAACTTAGTAGTACGATGATGAACCACAAGTCTGACAAAGGTTATTTTTATTCAACATTAAGGGAGGAACTTAGTATCAACAAAGGTCGTGCCTTTAGCAATAAAGGAGGAAATTAGTGCTATGGTGACGAATCAGAGACTTAATAACAAAGATCGTACCTCTAACGTCAAAGGAGGAACTTAGTATTAAGTTAACAAAGGCTTAACCAAGCCTGTGTTCTTAAGATTAAGAGAGGAACTTAGTATTATGGTAACGACCCAGAGATTGAACAAAAACTGTCTCTTTAACGTTAAAGGAGGAACTTAGTATTTAGATAATAAAGGCTTAACTATGGCTGCGTCTTCATCACTGAGGTAGGAACTTCAGCACTAGGGTAGGAACTTAGTATCATGAGGATGGGAGTGAGCGACCCATACCTTGTCCTCTGGTTTTCCTCCGCGCTGAGTCGGGTACTCCCAATCCATGTCCAGACCATCGAAGCCGTATTTCGGGAGGAACGCCATCACGCTGTCCACGAAGGTCTTCCTTGTAGCAGGGCTTTTGGCCATCTGAGGGCGAGAGGGATGGTCGAGGTGAGTGAGGAAGAAGAAGGAGGAAGAGTAGATTTCAATTCAAAAGTGTAATGTGGTTGAAAAGTCTTGTGCGAGAGAGAGAGAGAGAGATAAAGAGAGAAAGAGAGAGAGGAACCTAAGATGAGCCGAAGACATACCTCTGAATACCTAGAGGACCCTTCATTCCATCCCCCGATGGCGATGATCGTCTTCAGGTCGGCGTTCTGCTTCTTGAGAGAATTGAAACGGTCGTAGGCTCCTGGCAGAAGAAAAAGAAAAAGGGCCGTGTGTGTGTGTTTAAAATATATACATATACATATATACATATATATATATATATATATATATATATATATATATACATATATATATATATATATTTTCCTTTATTTTTTCATAACATTCTTTATGGCTATGGTTCTTCAAAGTTCATTATCCGTCCCATTGAGACAAATAGCCAGCCTTCTCAGATGAATTCATGCCGATTAAATCAGTGATATGCAATTTATTCTAAGAAGATTCTAGGTCTGATTGTAGAGAAGAAGTTTGTCAGTTGTCTTCCGATGAAAATATTCTGGTTCTCGATGTTGCTGCGACTCCAATTGCATCACATCAAAACACTTTTGTTTTAGATACTACTGAAAACCTATTACTTCTTATCCAAAGATTAATACAGGAACTAACTGGATCATTATCCCATTTTGTAAACCTCAGAGGTTGAGACATGAGCTAAGTGCCATCCATGGCCGATGACTTACCCTTCTTCATCAGCGCGAGCACACGTTTTCTTTTATCCCTTCCGGTTCATTCATGACTGGCGACCTACCCTCCTTCATCAGGTCTCACCTTTGACCTAATTCTCGTAGATGACGTCCATAAGCAGTGATCTACCCTCCTTCAGCAGTACTCACCTTTGCCGTAGTTTTCATAGAGGTCGTTCCAGGGATCCAGAGATATGATCTGGTTGTTCCGGAGACCAGCGAAGCCGTAGATGATGTGGGTACACAGTGCTGGTGGGATGTCCTCAACGTCGAATTTACCCTTGCCAGGTCGGTACACAGCCCAGGACCTGTAGTAACAGACCATGACAGGACCGGCTGTTAGGGAGGAAAAAGATTAAAAAAAGAAATCAAAATTACAGCATTCGGGGAAGAACATGAAAAATTAATGACAATTATCTGCTTCCTAAGGACTCTCTCTCTTTTGCCTCTTCTTTTCCCCCTTGACCTCCCCTGGTATTTCAGGCAGAATAAAATATCTAAGTCAATAACACCACTGAGTGATCATAAGACCCGCTCTCTTCCTAAAAACACACGCCTCCCCCTCTCTTCCCTTCCCATCTCCTCCGTCTCTTCCCTCCCTTGACCTCCGAAACCTTTTCGCACCCTTGTCTTTCGGCGCTACTGTTATTGGAACTCTGGACATCAAGAATTCTCTTTACGAGTGATGTCCGGCTATGTTCCGAGTCTGGCTACACACACGCACACAAGAGGGTAATGAAGTGACCGGGGATCACTCACTGTCTCTCATTGTCTTCTGAACCTACCTCCTCTTTCCATTCCTCCTTCTCCTCCCCCTCCCCTTCTTCCTCACCCTTCTCCCTCCTCCACCTCTTCTCCATGTCCCTTTTCTCCCCCTACTACTACTACTATTACTACTACTACTACTACTACTACTACTACTACTACTACTACTACTACTACTACTACTACTACTACTACTACTACTACTACTACTCTCTTCCTACCCTCCTCACTCTCATCCCCTTCCCCCTTACTCCTCTTCCTCCTCACTCCTCCTTCTCATCCCCTCCTTCTCCTTCCTCTCTTTCCTCTTCCTCCTCCTTCTGCTCCTCCCTTTCCTCTGATGTCGCTCTACTGTGAGAGTTGTTTTCTTCCGCCGATTGCCATTCCAGGCCCCTGGTAGAGGACGCGCCCTGCCCGCGACCTCGATCCCAACTGGATTCCAGGAACCAAAGAGTTCGCATCTGGTACTATCAAGCCGTCGATTTGTATTTACTCTTTTTTTTCACCAATGTTCTCTTTTTTATTTTTCTCTCTTTTTTATGACGAGGCCCTTCTGAGCTGAATAGAATCATTTGTCACTAATCACTGGGTTTAAACGAGTTGATTCTTTTGACCTTGAACACCTAATCCTGCCTAACCTTCCCCCACCCCCGTCACTTCTCCCCTCCCCCTCCCCCTCCACCTCCTTCCTCTCCCCGCCCCCATCTCTCCCTCCACCCCTCTTCCCTACCCGCCCCTCTCCCCCTCCTCCTCCTCCTCCTCTACCCCCAGCCCCTTTCCTTCTCCCCTCTTCCCTCCACTCCCCGCCCCCCCTTCTCCACCCCTCTATCCCTCCACTCTTCCCTCCCCCTCCTCCTCCTCTACCCCAGCCTTTCTCCCTCCCCCCATTTCCCTCCCCTCCCCGCCTCCCTCTCCCTCCACCCCTCTTTCCTACCCGCTCCCTCCCCTCCTCCTCCTCCTCCTCCTCCTCTTCCCCCGTCCTCCTTCTAAGCCCTTCACTAGCCTTTGTAGATTGTCCTTTTCTCCTCCTTAACTGCCTTCTTGTCTTCTTTCGTTTCACTCTCATGTATCTTTGTTGTTCTCTGTCTTTCCTCCTCCTCCTCCTCCTCCTACCCCTACTCCTCTCCTCCTTCTCCCTCGTCCTCCTCTTCTTCCTCCTCCTTCCTCTCTGCCCCCCACCAGCCTGACACCGATGAAACTGGCTGAGTCCAAAGTCAATACACGACCGCATCAAAAGCCTGCAAGTGTAACTTCAAACTTGATGAGAAGTCATCCTGCTTACGTGTCGTAATACATCTGTCATATTTCTTGTTTGAGTGCTGGCTTCATGACGACTGAAAACCTGAAGACTCTCAAAAAAAAATCTTGGAATGAGAAAGGAAGGTTGGACGTAGGAGAGAGAGAAGAGGAGAGTGAGTGAGTTGGCAGGTGAAGGCTGGAGGCCGGTGGAGGCTGTTGGGGGCTGGTGGAGGCCGCTGGGGGCTGGTGGAGGCTGCTGGAGGCCGGTGGAGGCTGCTGGGGGCTGGTGGAGACTGGTGGAGGCTGCTGTGGGCTGGTGGGCCCATTCCACCCAGGGCATGAACGCAGGGAACGTGAACCGCAGGAAGTCTCATGCAAATTGCATGGACTCCATTCTGACGCCTTCTATCTCAGCGTGAACTCATTCAGACTTGAATCCAGCGAGTAAATGCATTCCTCTCTTCCCCTTGTGGGTATGTGGGTGACACTAGATTTCACTTTACTATTGTTCAGTTGTTATTCATTCGTTTGTTTCTATTCTCGAGAAACTTTCCGTCTCTTCTCTCTCTCTCTCTCTCTCTCTCTCTCTCTCTCTCTCTCTCTCTCTCTCTCTCTCTCTCTCTTTCTCTCTCTCTTTCTCTCTCTCTTTCTATTGAAAAGATTATTTCTTAACATTAACAATGGCTATTTATTTCATACCACAAAGGTCTTTCTGCACCTATTGAACTGATCAAATGTTTATGTATGCACTAGTGTCTCTATTGAAGACCTTGTTAATTATTGAGATGCAGAAATGAATTCATACCAGCCTCAAGAACCTTCACATACTCTTTCATCCGAATGGAATTGTGTTTCATTTTCGGCCTTGTGATTTCGCATTATTTTCGACTGAGGAAAAAAGAAAATTCCTATTGAATCGCTCATGGCCATTTGAGATTGTTCTCATCGTATGCAATGCAGGTGTCTCGAAAGCGAATATAAGAGAAACGGAATGAAACAGAAAGGATGAATATGCAAGCTGGGATACCTCTTCTTATCTGCTTCTTTAATTAGCTGCTTGTGTGTTTATTTATTAGTCTTATTTTACTTCTTTACTTTATTTATATACATATCCATTTAATTACCTATTCATTTATTTATCTACTTTTTAGTTATATACCCTCTGTTTCTGTTTACTTATCTACATTTTATATATTCAGTTTTATCTATGTTTTCGTATTTCCTCATTTGATCATTTATGTATTTACGCATTCAGTCATTAATTTATTTTATCTAATTATCAAGTTATCTATTTAATCATTTGTCTATCTTTCTTTTTATATATCTTTTTTATTTGTTTATTTGATCTATTTATTGATTTATTTATTTTTTATCATTTATCTACTTAATGATTGCTTATGACCGATTTTGTTATGAGCCGAGAGATCTCCTGACGTTTTGATTTACTTTTATCATCAAATGCGCTCATTGTCAACACTGTGACGTCACACAATGCATCTATTTTCGTACTTTATCATTGTGATTGTGTTGACGTGATGCAGAATCCCGCCGCTCTCGGATCACAATAGATCTCATGATGTGCCTTTCTTCAACAACAAAGAAACACACAATGTACCAGAACATCAATTAAACTCAGTTTCTCAAAACTAATCATTTCCGATCGTCATAGTTACAACAGGAAATCTAGTTATGAAAAAGGTGAGGAGCCTACGCCAGAAGGCGCTGAGTGACTGCGGCCGAAGCTGTCACCTTTGCCCTGTCATACGATTGGGCTGTTGGGGAAGGTAACTAACAGTCACTGCTATAAAAGAGAAGTGCGGGATTCGAACCCACAATTAAGTGAATGCGAAACCAACACGCTACCGATCATGCCACCGGCGCACGCTAGTTATAATCATATTTGAATAAACCCGAGTCTTACTAAATAAGAAAAAAAAATAATAATAATACGTTTAGGACAATACAGACAGACAGATAACCGAAGAAAAATTCGTGAAAACTGTCTATATTGAAATAGTTTGTCAGATAAATCGTCAACACGAAGTTGAACCAAACAAGACGAAATGTAATGTAATCTTTGCATCCGAGTCGCGGACGCGGCGACAACACCCCCCCCCCCCCGTCAACTTCTACGCCGAAGACAAATTTTCCAGAACACCTCGGCAGGACAACGGACCCTTCCCGGCGCAAATTATCCTCTAAGGCAATGGTTCTTAAAGTTTGGGTCGCGACCCAAAGATGGGTCGCCAAGGTGTTCGAATGGGTCGCCAAGGATTTGTGGACATATCATTTTCCCAATATTCCTATCAAAAATATCATTATGAGTAATAATACTGTGTTAGAATATCTAAATCATCAACATCCAAACGCAGCCTTATAAAGACACAAACGATTTAATTGAGGTGAGGAATATTTTCAACATCTACAATCACTTTAGAATCTAAATTAAATAAAATATTCATGAGGGTATGGGTCGGCAAGGTTGATCTGGACAGGATTTTGGGTCGCTGCGTTAAAAGGTTAAAAACCATTGCTCCAGGGGAACGTTTCCCAACCTTCTCCGACCCTAGCACCCCCTGCAGGAGTCCACCACCCTCTAACTAATATATTACTGGAAGGATAACGGAACGTAGATGTATGCATCGCTTCCTACCACCCCATAGAATTGATTTCAGCACGCCCGGGAGATACTAGTACCCCAGGTTAGGAAACACTACTCTCGGCTGAATAAAATCGTCTGGCGACGGTAACCAGAATAAAATCCTTATGTGTGCCCAAAATAAGCACTGCACGTCATATTTCATTTATCTACTCAACATAAATAATGTCTTACTAATCTGCATACACACCCAGGAGGAGGGAAGGCAAAAGCTAGTTACTTAGTAGCCCTGGAGAATAGGGCTAGTTACTAAAGAACAGGGGTTTGGAGAGAATGGTTAGTTACTTGGCTAAGGGCCAGTTAAGAAAGGGGCAAGAAGGAAAAGGCTAGATACTAAGAGAAGTATCGAGACAAAAGCTACTTGCTAAAGGAGTCATTGAGAGAAGGGCTATTTACTAAAAGTGGGTGTCCACCCAAGGGCTAGTTACTAAGGAGCCTGAAGACAAAGACTTTCTACTAATGGGCATGGTGGCATAAAGGCTAAAAACTAGTTCATCGGGGCTACAAACTGATGCTACTCATCATTCTCGTCTACCAAAGGATATAACGCCATCGGTTATCTATTAAGCCCAGGTGTGGAGGCCAGGGCTAGGTACTAAGGAAACATGAAGACAAAGAGTATCTACTGAAGGGACGTGGTGATAAAAAAGATGAATGAGTCTACGAAAAAAATCTGTTTGAGGTTACTGTATCCTTACTAACCATTATATATATCACATGCCTGGCACGTGATCCACATGCATACAAGAAGGTATCTAGCAGGTACTGACCTTGGCAATTTGATTGATATTCACATCTAATGATACACATCTGACTCGAACGTACATCACGCCACCGCCCAACAAGTACATAGTGTCGCTCGACAGATCATTAACTATTTTCTTATACCTACCAAGCTACATATATGTAACTCCAAACCATACACCATTTCATGACACATTAACCAATATTACTAAACTTACTGCAGTGCAACACACAAATAGTATTGTATAAATCCCAAACCTATATTTTATGGTAAACCCTACACTGATATGCAAGATAGGCATATTCGTATATATAAATCCCGGCGACTGCGTCGCCAGCCAAGGAGATTAGGGGAGACACTCTCCCTTAGACTCACCAGAGGAGACACTATCCCCTTGGGGGATTACTCCCCTCTGCTTAAATGCCAGAACGGCCTGTTTTCAATAAAGATAAACTCCAACGAGACTTTACCTCCCCTGCATCACACTTGTGTAGCTAACCAAAGGCTACATTACAAAAAAAAAAAAAAAAAAAAAAAAAAATTCAGGCTACGAAACAAAAATATCGGTTTTGAGTTACAATCTTTTTATAGGCTACGAAAAAAA
>NC_134782.1:7682658-7685158 GCF_046742065.1 Oratosquilla oratoria
ATTTCTTGAAAATAATTTCTAATGGAACAACAATCTCATTTTTCATTTCCTTTAAGATTCTTGGATGCCAACCGTCAGGCCCTGGTGTTTTATTAACTTTGAGTTTGTCTATACACCTTTTAATTTTTTCTTTTGTTATATTTACCGTAGTGAGTAAGCTTACCCTAGACTTTTCACAGGTTTCAGTTTGGAATTCACCTTGAGGTGTTTCGTTTACGAATACCGAGCTAAAATAATTGTTTAAGATATTACACATTCCTTCATTTGAATATTCAAGTTGACCGTCAGCAGATAATAGTGGACCAATGTGATTCCTAACAACCTTTTTATCTCTAATGTAACTAATGTAATGTAACTTCCTTCCTTCCCTCCTTTCCTTCCTTCCTTCTTTTCCTCCTTCCCTCCTTCTCTCCTCCTCTCCTTCCTTTCTTCCTTCCTTCCCCTCCTTCCCTCCTTCCCACCTTCCTTCCTTTCCTCTTTCCCTCCTTCCCTCCTTCCTTCCTTTCCTTTTTTCCTCCTTTTCTCCATCCCTCCTTCCCCTCCTTCCCTCCATCTCCCCTACCCTCTTTTCCTTTCTCCCATCTACCTCTTTCTCCCTCCATCCCTCCTCCTCCCTCCATCTCTCTTTCCCCTCCATCCCTCTTTCTCCCTCCAGCGCATTTATTCTTGAAGACAAGGAGTTGTAGTGATAGTGCTCGCTCAAGAAGTCTAAAAAGAGTGTATCAGAAGAACGGAGGGCGAGAAGAACACACGGGTCAGCATTCTTCTTCTGAATGGAAGGTAGCTTCCAATCCAAAAGGAGCACGGAGTGACCCTGGTCTGTAGGGGTGTCACTAAGTCACTAATTTATTGACTGTATAAAACGTGGACTCAATACACACACACACACACACACACACACACACACACACACACACACACACACACACACACACACACACACACACACACACACACACATACATATATAAACATATATATATATATATATATATATATATATATATATGAGAAATTCGCTAGTGACAGCGACATTAATCAGATCATTTTATATGTATATATATATATATATATATATATATATATATATATTATATATATTGTATATATATATTATATATATATATATATATATATATATATATATTTATATGTAACTATTAAAAATAAACGCTTTCAAAACCGTGCCCAGATGACGATTCAAGTTTGTGTGGACATGTGAAAAATGTGGACTTTTGCTAGATGGCACCCA
The DNA here is from genome assembly GCF_046742065.1 of Oratosquilla oratoria. Classification (NCBI taxonomy): domain Eukaryota; kingdom Metazoa; phylum Arthropoda; class Malacostraca; order Stomatopoda; family Squillidae; genus Oratosquilla; species Oratosquilla oratoria. The sequence goes on from NC_134782.1 coordinate 7,683,911, forward strand.
GTGCTTCGCACATGGACAATTGTACGTTGCGTGTTCCCGTGTTACGAGTTGGGATTCACTATACTACTATACTGGGTGGAAGAAGGTTAAAGATAGTGAATGTCGAAGACTGCCTACCAACGTAGTATATAAAGAGTTATTCTTTGCCCAAGATGTGCCAGTAGAGCCCGAACAGCAATCAAGGGTGGTGACCGAACACTCGGACGACGCAGCGATAGCAGAAGAAGAACCTGATCAGTCCATGGTAGTAATCCCTCCAATATCGGAGAAAGAGGCAATCGATATGGTACTCCCAGACTACACTTATGACAGTGAAGAAGATGAGAAACCGACAACCCCTGAAAGTACTGTAAAAGAAGAAATAGAGGCTATGCAACGTAAACTTGAACATAAACTTGACAATATCAACGAGGCTGTAAATTTGCAAGGTAAACTTAAACATAAACTTGACAATATCAACGAGGCTGTAAATAAGTTGTTGGAGGCATCGGGTGAGGAGCCTACTCAAGAGGGAAGATCGTTGGCACCCAAGAGGAGAAGAGAAGGTGATGAGACAGAAGTTGAATATATAAAGCGTGTGAAGATAGATGATAAGGCTGATTCAGACAAATAAAACAATCGGTATTAAAAAAAGATGAGCGGAGCGCACTGCGAGTGAAGCGAGGAACCCGCGCAGCTGGTCTTCCCGAAGGCCAAGCACCCATGGCGTAGCCAGGGCTGTATATATATACATATATTATATATATATATGTATACATATATATATATATATATATATATATATTGTATATATATATAATATGTGTACACACACACACACACACACACACACACACACACACACACACACACACACACACACACACACACACACATACACACACACGGGGACGTTAAGATGACTTAGACTAATGGGAGGACTCCACTAAATTTGCCTGAGTTGCCTCCAAACACCAAATAACTTAATTCGTTGTCCACCTTTGTGGTCACACTGGGATCTGCTACGTACGGTCATAATATTCTCTCTTTGAAGCGAAGTGCCCTGTTCTTAGATCGACCCTGCCCCATATATTTAGTCACTGATTCAAAACTGAAGAACCCTGTTCTTAGACCAACCCAAGCACACAGCACTCACAAGAAACAGCGAGGTACTGAGTGGATCAGGGGACACAGCGTCGGGAGCTAATCTTTTGTTAAGAGCGAAATAAGCGACTATAGCGTCGGTCCCTCTTGTAGTGACAAGGATTA
>NC_134782.1:7695158-7697658 GCF_046742065.1 Oratosquilla oratoria
TGTCTGAAGAGTTATTCCATAAGTTTTATGTCTTGTTGGGTTTAGTTTATGATTTACATACTATTTTTGTATTAATGCATGTTTTTTTTAAGTATCACATCACTAATAGAATGAAATGAACTAAAAAAAAAAAAAAAAAAAAAAAAAAAATCAGGTTCGATCCGTGGTAATACATGGAATAAATAAATAAGTACAATAAATAGACAGATAATAAATACTGAATTATTATTAATAGAAAATAAATAATGGGTAATAATCAGTAAGATAAATAATGAATGATGAATTATAAACGAAGAACAATAGAAATAAATAATAAATAATAGATAACAAGCAACATATAATGAATAGTAAATAATGACTAATAGATAATAGGTGATAAATAATGTATAATGGAAAACAAATGATAAATAATATATGGTAGTGAATAGTAAATAATTGATAACAAATGATAAGAAATAAATAATAGATAACGAATGATAAATGATAGACGATGAATAAAAGTAACAGAAAATAAATTAAGACAAATATTATATAACAAATAATAAATGACATATAACAAATGAAAAATAAAATAATAGATAACAATTGATAAATGATAATTGATAGATAACTGGATGAATAAATAAATAAGGAGTGAAAAAAATATATTGAAATAGCAATATCATTTCCCTTATTGAAGAGTCGACAGATGTGATCCCTTTCCTGCTCAGTAATAAAAAATCGGACGATATCTGCTGCATTATTGGTAAGCGACTGTTTAGCCTAAGTGCCTCCTAGCTCGTGGAAACAAGAGCCATCAAAGGCCTCCGGAAACAGACCGGGACATCCTCCATTCCTCAAGAGATCTTCTGATCTTGTGATTGCCTCTCAACGCCGGAGAAACATCGATGATCCTTTAAAAAAAAAAAAAAAAAAAAAAAGAGAGAGAGAGAGAGAGAGAGAGAGAGAGAGAGAGAGAGAGAGAGAGAGAGAGAGAGAGAGAGAGAGACCTCGACACAGATTTATATAAACTCTGTGGACCAGGTAAGCATCATTGTGAGAATATGATCAAACAATGCGAATGGGATCGCACAAAACTGATAGGATCTCACAATGCTAATAGGATCGCATGATACGAATAGGATCGCACAATACGAATAGGATCGCACAATACGAATAGGATAGCACAACGCGAATAGGATCACACAAAGCGAACAGCCTTTTATAGTGCGAATGAAATAATACAGGATGAAAGGAGCCCTTTCCCTTGAAAGCCTTCTCTTTCGACATTAAACACTTTTTGGGAGAGAGGGTTGGATGATTAAGAAAAGTCTCAAGAAATAGGTCATGAGAAAGAGGACACTCGATTGCCCACAGTCACCAGGTCGTCTACGGTAGAGCGTGCATCAATACATCTCATTCCTTAATTAGAACGAGAACCAACTCTCGAGGGAGACAAAGCGACGCCTTGGCTTCTTGCTGTTTGTGTTTTTATTTGCAACGACGGACCCAGAAGGAATCTGTGTCTCTTTCTCAAGAGGAACACTTGACACCGCCTCACCACTTGAGTTCTCAATATTGTTTTGCAGACACACTTGAGTGAGCCTGAAATCATGTGAACAGTGAGAACAAGATAAATATAAGAGAAAGAAAAGAGAGAGAGAGGGAGAGGAAGAAAGTATAGAGATAAGAAGTAGAGAAAGACTGAAAGACAAGAAAAGGAAGTAAGAAGAAGTAAAGTAATAAATAGAGAGATGATCAAATCAGTGGATAAAAAAATAGATAAATGAGTACAAGAAAAAATAATATAAGCGTGGAATGAAAGTGGATATCAGATTGTAGGGAGAAGAAGAAAGAGGTATATCATCTTGATTATCATTATCTTGATTATATAATGTCATTAGAATCTTTACAATCTTCCCCTCCATTGCTATATCTGATTGATTGTTATTGACCTCACAAATAAAAAAACGCTTATTTTCCTTTAGGAGTTTTTAGTGATATTGAGCGAAAAATCGCTATATTAGGAGATTGTTGCTATCAGATAACAATGCATTAGCGTCTATATAACAATACACTAGCGTCTAGACTTTCCAGAGAAAATCATAATCATCGGTAGAGGCAATCCAGGTTAACTCTGTGTGGGTTCCTTGTCGTCTGGAGTGTTCCTCTGGTATCCGGTTACTCCTTCAACAGGACAGCTCGAATTCAACTGGTTAAGTAGAAGTAGGATAAGGGTGTTTCTTTAGGAGAGTGATATTGGATTTTCGCTCTTGTCAACCCCGTCCCAGAGACCGTAGCTGTCTCATGTAGGGTACGGAATACCTTCCCCTGAATTTGATCTTCTTGATGTGGCTGCCATCGGCCATCGGGAAGATCGTTGGGACAGATGATATTGCTGGAACGGGACGCACAACCGTAAAGATCAGGTACCCCTCCCCCGCTTTTTTTTATTTGTGTTATTGAAAACTCAATGATGCTTCAAGGGTGGGGTTGGGTTAGACTGGGTCTGTGTAATAAG
>NC_134782.1:7700158-7717658 GCF_046742065.1 Oratosquilla oratoria
TGTGTGTGTGTGTCTGCGTGGAAACATTCTGTTCACATTACCTTCACCGTGACCGAAGGATCATATCAATCGGCGGATTAAACGCGTAAATGAAGTCAGCAATAAACAATTTTATTAATAAAAAAAGACACGATGAAAAAACAACTACACATTCTAAACACATTGACATTGAAAAAAGTAACATCAGATTATGATAAACAAAAGATATTTATATTTTTTGAAGAGAAGAAAATAATATTTTCCCAATTTAGATATCAATTTCCGACTGGCGGTTTCCTGATCTCTGGCGGTTTCCTGATCTCTTGGAACACACGCTTCAACTGACGACCTATTTCGTTTGCTAATAAAAGTGTCTTTAAAAACCACCTCTAAGGACTGCAGTTTCCCATATCACTTATTATCCATTATATTTTCCTTAGGTCCCTAAGATTCTGTAGTATATTCTGAGCCAAATCTGAAGTACTGGGGTGTCAAAAGTATTACCATGTTCTTATTAAAGTGATTAAAATATGATATGTAGGTTTGGACCAATGTTTCCTCTAATTTTTTTGCTGTGAGTGCGAGTAGAAATTTGTTTGTGTGCAAACTTTGCCTTCTCTGAGGAGCATGTGCGCAGCCATGGCGGCAAAGCCATTTCCTTTGCAATGGAAGCGCTAGAGTTAAAGGAGAAAAAACAAAACAAAACAAAAAACAATTATTGGTTTGATAATTGGCAAGTTATCGTATTTTTTAGAGAATTTACAAGTTGATATTTGGGTGGGAATTCTTATTGAATGGATTTTAATATTATTTAAAAATCTTGTGTGTGCACATTTTTTCTTTATGTGCGCACATTTTTTCTTTATGTGCACACATATTTTCTTTATGTGAGCACATTTTTTTCTTTATGTGCGCACATTTTTTTCTTTATTGTCCGCTAGTTGTAAAACATGTGCGCGCGCACATGCGCACAGCTTAGAGGGAACGTTGGTTTGAGTACCAAACAGTGTCAACATATTCTGGTCGGTGATTAAGCATAATTCGTAAATTTGCACACCAAGCGTGTGGGCTAACTGTTTTGTTGCTTGTGTGGTGGTCTCCGTGTTTTCACCCAAATTCCCCTAAATACTTCCTTCGCTGTGATTCCCTCGGGTCATTATTTGCAAGTGACCTTTTTCGCCCCAATTTGCATGCCGCTGCTCCTAGCATGATTCTAATTCCTCTCGTTTATGTCCTTAGTTGAGTATTCACGTCACACAAGACCTGCTGGCACCGGAGCACAGCACTTAGTGTATTAGGCTTTTCGTAGAAAATTCCTAAACTTCACGGCATATCTCAATTTTAATGTTTTTTCCTAAAAGTGTTTACTTTCGTGTGTATTCGCCTAATTATAGTAAACAGTAAAGGAGCAAGACTCATAGGGTCTTTTGTGTGTGTGTGTGTGTATGTATGTATGTGTGTGTGTGTGTGTGTGTGTGTGTGTGTGTGTGTGTGTGTGTGTGTGTTCCCATACACAAATAGTCACTCTTCTGATGTAATCTTTCACGTCCCCATTGTGTCCTGATATTCTTTATCTGCACTCAGTGCGCATTCACTAATCTTCATTTCATTTCACCTTTTCTTCCTAACAATCACTGCACACAACAACTTCTATTCTGGTCCTCTTGCATGCCTCGGGCATTTCCTTTCGTCGATTTGTTGCTGTTGTTGTTGTTGTTCCCCAGACTGTCTGTCCGAGCAGTTCCGTCTCCCCAAGGAATGCCGCGGCCGGAACGGGGTTTTCCTATAAATCCTTTATGGAGTGTATGTTGTGTTGTTTGCGTGCGTGATTGTGTATAATGCAGTCTTCCATGATGTGCTGAATAGTATGGGGCGAAGCGTTACATCGATTTCTACTCGTTCGTTCTCTCAAGCTCCATAAATCATGTTTGTTAATGTAAATCTCAACTTATGTATGTGTGCATATGTGATTGTATATGTATAAGCACATACATATGTATATGTATATGGTGGATGAAGAACAACGTGATTCTTGTTTCAGTGTTATTACCGATTATGTATAAAGTAGTCGTAATATATACATATATATATACAGTATATATATATATATATATATATAATGTATATACTTTCTGAAATGGAACGTTTGTAAATAAGAAGTAAACATGTAGAGAAAACCTAATTTCCTTGGGGTTACGCAGGTTTGAAAATATTTACGAACTGAACAGAATATTAGAATAGTTGACAGAAATACTTATTTGCTTTGCCTTTAGGTATGAAGTAGCTGGTACGATAGACGATGGATGGATGGATGAATGGATGGATGGATGGAGTGTCATCCAGCTTTCAATCTGGATGGTCATGATTAGAATCATCTACGCAAATTGGCAAATGTGGTGTGGAGGAATGGTTGAAAATACGTGATGTCTTCAAAGATTGTTTAAAACGATCTAATGTATCAAAAACCTTAAGAATGATTTGATATATTCAAGAATGATAGGAATAGCCATATGTATTCAAGGACGTTTATAATGATCTAATCTATTCAAAAACGTTAGGAATGATTTGACAGATTCAAGAACGTTAGATAGCTAACAATAGTGACTGTACAAACGTAAATGTTCCATAACAATTAATCAACGGTTCTTGTAATTGACGAAGACAATTGAAAATGTCAGATTATTGTTGGAAAACTAATTAGTTTTCCAAGAGGGATTTCAGCCTGAAGTTAGATTAAGAATTATAATTCTTAATCTAACTTGAGGCTGAAATCACTCTTCCCCTAAGCCCCTTCCCCTAAACCTCTTCCTCTAAGCCTCTTCACCTAACCCTCTTCCCCTAAACCTCTTCTCCTAAACTTCTCCCCCTAACCCTCCTCGGTAGCGAACGCGTTTAAGACTTTGATTAACCTCTTTCGTACCGGGTGAAGAAGAAGAAGAAGAAGAAGAAATATATATATATATATATATATATATATATATATATATGTAATAAAAAGAAAATACATGAATAATAAACAAATAAATAAATAATTATATAAGCAAGTGAATAACATAAATGAATAGATAAATGAATAAACAAATAAATCGAAAAACAACAAACAAATAAATGGCTCTGTAAGTGAATAGATTAATTGATAATTATGTAAACATACAAAAAAAAGAAAAGAAAAAAAAGTGAGTCAATAAATAGTTACCGCTTTATATAGGGGAAGTGTCCATCGGTATACATATACATACATACATACATACATACATACATACATATATATATATATATATATATATATATATATATATATAAATATATATATATATATATATAAATATTATATATATATATATATATATGTATATATATATTCATATATATGTATATATAATGAATTAATTAATAATGATAAACCATTAATAAATAAATAGATAATTTAATAGATAAACAAATAATAATAAAAAAAAATAAACGAGTAAATTGAATAAAACAAATAAAGAAAAAATAAATGCTATCACGAATATTGCCAGCAAAGAAAAATAAAGAAAAAGGGAAAAAAATATAGAAAAAGAAAGAAAGAAAGAACATAACATATCTGCAGTTTTCATTGCTCGGAATTGCTGGCACCTGTAAATAAATATTTTTGTTTCTGCTTCTTCCCCCTTCTTCTACCCACTCCTCTCCCCACGCCCCCACTCTCCCCTCCCCCCTCCCCCACCTCCCCTTCCCCTACATCCCCCTCCCCCCTCTGCAATCCAGATGCAACAGATAGCTTCACTAAACGGACGGATGACACTTTATCAACATGGGGCCGGGGGGAGGGGGGGAGAGGCTTTGGGCAGGTGGGGGGGGAGGCGTGGCCAAGTAAGGGGGGGGTTCAGGGGGATGGAATGAAGGGGTTACCGACCCCCTCCCTCAGAAATCTACTTTACCCCTCTTTCCAAAAGAACCTTATATTTCGGGAAAACAAACAAACCTATTATATCAACAACTCTTTTTTTTTTAATTACCCGTGGAAGCACCTTTATTTTCAACCTGGGTAGCTATATATCACCTTCCCCCCTTCACCTATCCTCCCCTTCCCCTCCTTCCCCCTTCACCTATCCCCCCTTCCCCTTCTCCCCAATTCAAAAATACTCTAGGCATAGCACTGGCCGCAGGGGGAATGGTTTGGTAAGAATCTTATCTGATTGTTATCTGGGATGAGAACCTGACGAGCACAAAACCACAGTTGAGGAAGATAAGACCTTTGTATGGGGCAAAGGGTGCGCATGTTGGAAAAAGAAAAAAAAGTTTTTGGGAAAGCGAAGTTGGGAGAGAATTTTTGTGACTTAAGGTCGACCAAAACACTGAATTGCTTTGGACATTAGACCTTATAGTGAGACACTCAACTTTTACGTAATTAACCCGGATCGTTATCGACATCAATTTCTATTTCAATCTGGCTTCCGCCAAGCGATTTTATTCGTCCAAAGGGGGGAGAGGCTTCCACACAAAGGATACGGACGTTAGGGTTACTATTACTATTACCAAGACCACATTTACAATTACTTAAGCTATTACTCATCTGTCTATGTACTCACCGAACTGAGTTATGTCCTCGTCCATGGTTCTCTTCTGGATGGTGTCTTGAGGCGATTTTATTCAGCTGAGGGGTACAGGGTCGGGGTTGAGTGTAGCATCTGATAAAATAAAGATAAATAGATAAATAGATAAACAAATAGATAAATGAATGACTACAAAAGTAAATAAATAAAAATATAGATGAAACATAATAGATAATTGAATAAATTGATAAAATGATAACTGAAAGAAAAAATAAATAAATGAATATATATATATAAGTAAATAAATGCGTAAATAGAAAAATGAACGAATAAGAAAATAAACAAGTAAATAAATGAAGAAATTGATAAATGAAAAAGTTTCCCTTTTGAGGACTGGGGGGCTTCTCCAGCTAGCACCCCCTCCCCACTCCACCGTCATCGCCACCACAACCGCCACTGCCACCGCAACCGCAACCGCAACTGCAACCGCAACCGCCACCATCCTAACCTCCTCTACAACCCCGAACTCCCACCCTGCCACCATCAATACCACCATTTCTCCTACCTCCATCATCACCATCATCACAAATTTCTTTACCTCCATATTTTCCAACATACTCCACCATTACTACTACCATCACCACCACCAACATAACCACCACCAACATAACCACCACCACCAACATAACCACCACCACCACCACCACCACCACCACCACCACCACCACCACCACTACCACTACCACCACCACTATCACAACCTCCAGGTTTAATTGAGCACGTGTGTGTGTGTGTGTGTGTGTGTGTGTGTGTGTGTGTGTGTGTGTGTGTGTGTGTGTGTGTGTGTGTGTGTGTGTGTGTGTAGACTCGGTTTCCAGATCATTCTGGATGCACAGTACACATGAAACTCACTTAGGTGCTGGAGTCGAGCTCCTCTCACTCTCCTAAGAGAGAAAAAGAGATTGAGAGAGAGAGAATAACAAATTGCAGCGGCAGTTACACTCTACGGTTTGTTTCATTGTTGAAAAAGTCGGCAAACTAAGTGTTGTAGAGCGAGAGGGTGTTTGATTATATGAGTGAAATATTAAAGGAAGTTCAGATACTTAACAGAGCAAGAGAAATATATACACAGGCATGACAAAACTGAATAGACACCAAGAAAAATGCATTTCTGTTCTTATCTAATGCTTAATTTTATTCAAATTTACCTAACATGTTATATTTACCTAGATTTATGTTTCAGATTACATACTAGATTAATCAAGCATGCCACGAACCAAAGGAGCAGTAGACTTATCTGAATTTCAGTGAGGTCGTAATGTGGGTTAACATGAAGGTGAACTTAATCAACGCAAAATATCTGAAAATCTGTCAATACCCCTTTCTACTGTTAATAGAGTAATCGTATAACTCACCAGAGAGGGCAAGAAGGGCACAAAACCTCATTCAGGTCGTTCCGGGCCCTCAGAAAGAACCTTGCGTCTTGTCAAAAGAAATATCGGAGAGGATTCACGCTGCAAGGCCTCTGGCATAGCATCACAAGCTGTTGTCAGTCCTAAAACAGCGGTCAGGTATCTCCAAAAGCTGGGTTACTATGGCAGAGCTGCAAGAAGGAAACCACTCCTTCGTCCAGCCACTATCAAGCGCAGAAAGGATTTGGCTGTATATATATATATATATATATATATATATATATATATATATATATGCATATATATATATATATATATATATATATATATATATATATATGCATATATATATTGTCACGACTCAACTCCACCAATAACAATGGGATTAATAAGAGACTTGGGAGGACAGCACTTAACATTAATAGCACTACCTCCTCTCTTAATGGTGAACGGATAAGTTGTTTATCATTAGTATGTTAATTATATCATCATACATCAAATGATTTAAGATAGATAAAGATACATATAATTATTTCCATATATTGAACATGAAACTATATAATTTATTATATCTTCATTACATGCAAATAATTCTCCTACATATTCTTACACATATGAGAATGAAATCATAGTGTCATTACATTCATCAATTAGATCTATACTCAAATATCCACATTATTATTCAAATGAATTGGAATAAACAAAATGATTAACATCATCAAATAAACTTAATTTGCATAACTTGCACACTCGTAAAGAATTAGATCTTGTATTAATATCAATGAAAGAGTTCACCAATAACATGACTGCAATGTCATGATATGCGTATACATGGTATATTAGATTAATCATGGATTGTAATTTTTATCTCGCGTATTATCAAGATTATAATGGACATCTAATACAATTTCCAAACTTACATACCTTATTGGAGTGCTCTCTCTAGTACAGCATTTCCCCTTTTATGTCTATGTCTAAACATGCTATATTCAAGCATGTGGATATGAATCTCCATTAAACTAACATGAGATACACGTTACTCGTTCAGCTGTAAGAAAGAGAGAGACCGCAATCTTCTCTCCATCAGCATTCGTCCGACAAATCAAAACAAGTTTCAACAACGTCGACATATATAGGTCGTAAACATAAATCATACATTATTCATACATCACAAGAAATTAAAGCAAATACATCCATCAATTTTCATACACTATTTAGAATGTAACAATCTAAAATATATAACATATACCCAAGTATGTTCATCTTTTGAAATACTTGTTTTTCTCTTGCTACGAATAATACGCATGCGGGAATGAAAGAAAATGGAAAACACAACACAACAGGGGTGAATATCGTACGCGGTACGGTAACAATATATATCATATATATATACATATATATATATATATATATATATATATATACAGAGAGAGAGAGAGAGAGAGAGAGAGAGAGAGAGAGAGAGAGAGAGAGAGAGAGAGAGAGATTGTATTTTGAGTCTCCGGGAATGAAATCTATGCGGAAATGTTGTCGAAACCTCTAGGGCGCAGTCGTCCAAAATCAAAATCAAAATTTCTTAATGACCCAATGAAAAAAAAGTCAATTTGGCTAATTAGTCTCCTTGCAAATACGAGTTGGGGGGAAGGTGGAATTAGACCCTTCTGTACCGTGTGGCATTTTTACTTTTATCATGGCTGTCTTCAGGTGATTTTATTCATATCTATGTTTTTAATTATCTATTTATCTATTCGTTCATATATTTACTTATTTATCTATCAATTTATTCCTTTATATTGCATTTCTCTATTTGTTCATTTTATTCATCCATTTACTTATTTACTTTTTAATCTTCTTGTTATCAGTGGAATGACTTGGGTACTGCGTGGAATGTGGAGAACCCGCTCTTCGGTCGCGAGTTCCACCACGTCCAAGTCTTTGATAATCGGGAACTTATCTTAATAAAAAAAAAAATAATGGTAGTGGGTCCAGTTACACCTTCCCGTGGTAAAAAGCGTTACAGCCGAGTTTTGGCCGTGAGGGTTTTTTGTGTTCCAGAATGATTCTAGGTGTCAGGTTATTTGCGGTGTCCCGGGTTATTTTGAGGGAAGATGGTTGGAGCTACATCAAATCTGAGGGTGCAAAGGCACCGCCACTTCTGGAGATGGGTGACGGGGCAGAAGAAGCTCAGCAAAGGAGAGGTAGATAAGAACGTGGAAATGAGCAAAGCACTAAAAAGTGAGCACAAGGAGAAGTTCCCTAGCCTCTACGGGGGGCAGACCAAAAGGCTACAAGGGAGCAGATAAAGGTGTTCCAGCGAAAAGTAATAACCTTTAACAATCTGCTAAAGGAGCAGAAAGACTGTGTTTATGACGACGGTTTGCTGGATTCCCTGGAAGTTTACGCTGGAGAAATTCCCGAAGAAAGGATAGAAGGTTTCACGAAACACTACTTTGCTGGCTACATAAGCTTCACCAAACACGGGGGAAAGTCTGACCACAAAGAGTACCAGAAACACTACCTGGAGAGGAGCTTCGGGACACAAAAACGCCTAGAAAAGGCGAAAGCCTACGCGATAAAAATAGCCCGCAAACAAGCTCATAGGACTGAGGAACCTCCCCAGGGAGAAATCGTTCCTGTGGACATCGAAGAGGGTCCGTGCCGAAATGCACAAATATATATATATATCTTCTAATATAAAAAAAATTAATGGTTGCTTACGCCGTCCGGTGGTAAGTCGGTCACACCTTCGCGTTTGGTGGTAAATCGGTTACACCGCCAACTACGGTGAAGAAGAAGAACTCGAAGAAGAAGAACTCGAAGAAATCGAAGAAGAGGAAGAACTCGAAGAAGAACTCGAAGAAGAAGAAGAAGAAGAAGAAGAACTCGAAGAAGAAGAAGAAGAAGAAGAAGAAGAAGAAGAAGAAGAAGAAGAAGAAGAAGAAGAAGAAGAAGAAGAAGAAGAAGAAGAAGAAGAAGAAGAAGAAGAAGAAGAACTCGAAGAACTCGAAGAAGAGGAAGAAGAACTCGAAGAACTCGAAGAAGAAGAAGTAGAACTCGAAGAAGAAATCGAAAAACTCGAAGAACTCGAAGAACTCGAAGAACTCGAAAAAGAAGAACTCGAAGAACTCGAAAAAGAAGAACTCGAAGAACTCGAAAGAGAAGAACTCGAAGAAGAACTCGAAGAAGAAGAACTCGAAGAAGAAGGAGAACTCGAAGAAGAAGAACTCGAAGAACTCGAAGAAGAACTCGAAGAACTCGAAGAAGAACTCGAAGAAGAACTCGAAGAACTCGAAGAAGAACTCGAAGAACTCGAAGAAGAACTCGAAGAACTCGAAGAAGAACTCGAAGAACTCGAAGAAGAACTCGAAGAAGAACTCGAAGAAGAACTCGAAGAAGAACTCTTTATTTTCCAAAAAAGGGGCGTAGCCCAGGGCGCGCAGCGCCCGCGCCTAAGGCGCAGCGCCGCAGGCCAAGGCCCCCGGCGTAGCTGGGCCGGCGCAGCCGGTGGGCTTGTCTTAAAAGAAAAAAAAAAAAAAAAAAAAAAAAAAAAAATCCTATTTATTTATCAGTTATGATCATACCTGTTCCAGCTCCGTTATAATAAGTAGATAGAAAAAAATCCTATTTATTTATCAGTCATGATCATACCTGTTCCAGCTCCGTTATAATAAGTAAATAGATATATAAATAAATAAACAAATGAATAAATGTATAAGATAAACAAAATCAGTAGCAAAGATTTTTTCTTTAATATAGATTTTCACTCAGAAATGCAATGCGACTCCTTCTTAATGTCTATTTGATTATCTGTTCTTTCTGTTAGTCTTCTTCCATCCTTTCTTGACCACCTCCATGATAGTACATTCATGAATAGTAGCGCTGGTAAATTATCGTCCCAAATGTGAAAAAAATATCACTCAGTTTTGTTTCAAGCTTTGGCAACAAACTTTACCATTGTTCTTTATTTTTTGAGGATTCTTTGAATGTGTTAATGAGTTTATGCAGTTAACCGGGAACTTGAAATCCACAAACTTCTTCCCGCAAGTTGATGTAGTTAAACGGACCTTTGAAATATTTACTTGTCTTTGCCACAAGTTTTTGTTTCTTTCATGATAGGACCCGCATGCCTCCTAGGATAGATGCGCTGGTCATTTTTTTTCAGCTCATACCTATTTGTTACCTTATTTGTTACTCTTCTTATTATTACTGTTATTGTTTATTACTACTATCATCATTACTATTACTATTAACTTTCATTTCTGTCATTATCAGTCATTATTATCATTACTATCATTATTATTTTTCATTATCATTATCAGTCACTATTATTACTAAAATTATTATTCTGTCTTCTTTTTAGCTTGTGTCAGGTAGGTCGAGTATGCTTTCAACCACCAGTAGGTCGTGTTTGTTTATGTTCCTTAAAGGACTCATTCCACGCGATGCCATTGCCCCCCGGAAATTCCTTCAAACAGTGACTAATGTTTTGGCGAAATTGCGTCAATATTTTTGGCCAAATTGGACAAAATGACCACGATGGAATCTAGTTACCCCGTTTCTAGACTAACTGCACGGTTTCTAACCTCGTCTTTGTGACCTCATGTTCCACTTTGATTGTATCTTCTAACGTGAAGCGTAATGGAGTTAGAAATCTTAAAGTTCACTTGGATCAACACTGAAACGTTTTTAATTGATTTAATTTCATCTTATCTTATTATTTTGTTTTTTCGTCCGACCTCGTATTTTTTTTTGTCCACCCTCGTAATGAATCAAAATGTCTCCTGTTTGATAATATGTCACTGTAACTCATTATACCTTATTTGGGATCATGGACATCAGTCCCAAACAAATCTTGACATCAACACAAGGAAGAAATGGCGAGAGGGAGAGAGTGTGTGTGGGTGGGAGAAAGGGGGTGGGGGAAGGGGGGTGGGGAAAAGGGGGGAAGGGGGATGCGCCGTCCTCCTTTCCCCCCCTACTCTTCACCTCCCTCCCCCCCCTACCTCAATGCAACATGTAGAAGATTCGAGAGGACAACTGCGGGGGTGAAGTGTCCTTCTTTTAAAATTTGCGGAATTTTTCGTCATGGCGTCTTCATACACATCATGATAAAAAAACAAAAACAAAAAAACTCTACCACTCTGAAACTCCTCTTTCTCTTCCTCCTCCTCTTCCTCGTCCTCCTCTTCAACTTCCTCGTCCTCCTCTTTCTCCTCCTACTGTTCTTCATCCTCCTTCACCTATTCTTTTTCATGCTCCTCTTCCCCTTTCTTCTTTCCCTCTCCTTCCTCCTCCTTCTCCTCTTCCTCCTCGGTGTTCTATATCACCTACTAATCCTCCTCCTTCTCTTCTTTATTCTTTTTCAGCATCACCCGCTTCACTTCCTCCTCTCCTTCCTCCTCCTCCAACTCCTCTCCTTCCTCCTCCTCCTTCTTGTTGTTCTCCGCCTCCTCCTCCTCCTCTTCCCTGTTTTTCTCCAGCACTACCACCTGCATCTCATCCTCCTCCTCCTCCTCCTCCTCCTCCTCCTCCTCCTCTTCCTCCTCCCCATTCTTCCCGTTGTTCTCAGTCTTCTCTTCCCCTTCCGCTTCGTTGTGTTGCAATCCTTCTCCTCCTCTCCTCCTCCTCCAGCCCCCCACAGCCCCCCACATCCTTCTTTGTGTGTCAGTTGGATCATGGGCACCCAAATCCAGCCGCCTGCCCCCTTGCAGCAAATATTGTTTGTTTATCTTGTTCATTTACTCGATCGTTCCCACATACTGCAATATTTGCAATTTTGCATACTTGTGGGTTGAAACGTCTCGTGGAAATTTGATCCGCCACACGCACGCACGCACACACACACACACACACACACACACACACACACACACACACACACACACACACACAAGCGCGCGCGCACGCGCACGCACACACGTTTGAAGCTTGGTATTGTAATTGGAGACTAAGATACAGGACCACAGAAGTCTTGGGCCTTTCCTCTATACTACAGTTAAATAAATACTATTAGGTCAGCATGCATGCACACACACACACACACACACACACACACACACACACACACACACACACACACACACACACACACACACACACACACACACACACACACACTTTTATCACGAACGAACGAATTTGAAAGCAGGCCTGGTTGTTTACATAGATACGGTGAAGGGAAAATAACTCGTTGTGACCAAAATGTAAACGTCTTTGTATCTCCATTTTATTTTTCTTTATTTTTATTTGTTCTTTTTTATATAAAAAATGGAAAGAAGCAAAGAAACTCCGAAAGACAAAGAAGCAGCAGCAAGATGCTTGGAAGAAAGCAGGATAGAGACTCTACTTGGTGTCATTCGAAAGAAGACGCGTCTTTCTTAAATACCAAGGGAATACCAAAGGTTTGAAAGAACTTTTTTCAGGGTTTGAAGGGGAAGGAAATATTATGTATAGAGGGTTAGAAATGAATAGAGCGCCCAGGTATAGAAATATGAGAAATAGAGATATTAATGACATTTTGGCTGAATTAATAGAGCTCAAAAGTGAGTATTAATAATGTACAAAGAAGTAGCTAAGGAAAGCTAACGAGGAGAATAATAGGGAGATAGATGACTTAAAAAAGGAATTAATAAACCAAAGGGAGAAAATGAAAGGTTGAAAAATGAAGATATAAATAGGAACGAGGCGTTAAAAAAGGAGATAAAAGATCAAGTGCAAGCAGTGACTGAAAAGGCGGAAGAAAAAATCAAAGAAAATGACTTGCAGGAAATAAAGAAACAGTGGAAAGTTGAACAGGAATGTCAAAAAGTATCCTTTAAAGAAATAATGGAGCAACAGGTCAAGGAGAATACCAAGGAAACGGTGATCCATGTAATTAAAGAGAAAGGCAACTTAGTTAGGGATACAGTGGACAAAAAAGATTCATTGTAATCTATGGCATTAAAAAGAAACATGGTGTACCTAGATATCAGAGGGAAAAGGAGGAGAAAGAGATCGCTAAGGAAATTCTGAAAGAATTACAAACGGAAGGACAAAGATTGGATAGGGAAATTGAGTAGACCTATAGAATGGGCAAATACTCTAAAGAAAAACAATACAGGTCACTGAAAGTAGAGCTTAGATCTCAAACAATTGCAGAGGAAGCACTATCCAAAACAACGAAATTAGTAAATAGTGAACAATAGAAAAATGTATGGATAAAAAGAGAAATGAGTGAAAAAAAGCGAGAAAAAAAACCGAAAAAAGAACTGAAACTGAAAAGAACGATTTATTCTAGAGTGGTAGACCTGACGCTGAGAAAATGGTATATAAGGAAAAAGGAAACAAAGGAGACAGAAAAAGACGAGGAGAAAGGAAATTAAAAATAGCTTATACCAATATAGATGGAATAACTTCAGGAATGAATGAATTAAATGATTATCTGGCCTTAGAAAAACCAGACATAATGGGAATAGCGGAAACTAAATTAAAGTGTACTCTACTACCCAACACTGTGGGACAAGGTTTATACAGCTACTGGACAAAGAATAGAAAGGAGAAACAGGGTGGCGGAGTATTAATTTTGACTAATAAAGATTTAAATGTAACAAAAATAACCGAAGGAAAAAATAATGTAGAATAAATTACGATACATGTTGAAATCAAACATATGAAGAGTAGAAAATTTGTAGTGGTGTATGTGCCCCCCAAAACACAATCTTGGACAGAAAGTGATCATTCCATAATATTAGATGTAAAATATGAATTAACTAATATACTGAAGAACAGAGGAAATATAGTAATTATGGGTGACTTTAATTCGAAAGAAATATGTTGGGAGGAAATGACAGTGAAGGGTGGAGAGGAACTCTGGGGCAACATCCTGCTCGACATGACCATCGAATACACAATGACTCAGTGGATAAGGGAAAGTACCAGATACAGAGGTAGTGAAGAACCATCAAGGCTGGATTTAATACTTACGACAAAGCCTGAAATGTTTGATAAAATTGATTACAAATCACCGATAGGAAAGAGTGACCATGTACTAATAGAACTTGAGTTGAAAGAGCAAATGGATCAAAGCAGAAATGATAAACAGGATAGGAAGACTAATGTACAATAAAACAAAATTTGAGAAACTCAAAAAATTCTTTCACAACGCGAACTGGGAACAATTCCTAAATGAAGAAACAGGGATGGAAGAGAAATGGAATATACTAAAAGAAATTTATAATGAGGGAGTGAATAAATACGTACAACAAAAAATGGAAAGAACATACATAAAAAGCTGGTACAACAAAAAATGTAGTGAGGCTAAGGATAAAAGAAATAAAGCTTGGAAAAAAAAAAGACAAGAAAACAAGTAATTGGCTAATGTACATCAAACTAAGAAATGATTATGTAAAAATACGCAGAGATGAAAAGAGAAACTACGAAAAAAAATAATAGAAAAATGCAAGAAAGAACCCAAACTATTTTACAGGTATGTAAATGGCAAACTGAAGAACAAACAAGAAATAGAAAAGCTGCACCAAGGTAAATATGAATATACAGAAGAACTGGAAATGGCTGAAATTATGAACCACTTCAAATCAGTATTCACAATAGAAAACTCACCTAACTGTGAGGAAATAGAGAGAGATATATCCCCCTCAATGAAAGAAATAATTGTAACACAGAAGGAAATCAGCGACCAAATCAAAACCCTTGACGTCAGAAAATCACATGGTCCAGACGGAATTGCAAATTGGATACTGAAAGAATGCATGGAAGAATTAACAGATAAAATATACAATATAATCAAATCCTCACTTAAAGAAGGAAAAGTGCCAAAGGACTGGAAGAATGCAAACATTGTACCGATTTATGAGGGAGGAAACAAGGAAGATCCATCAAATTACAGACAGGTCTCCCTGACATGCACAGTAGAAAAAAATTGCGAAAAGATCATCAAAAATAGATGGGTTAAACATTTGGAAGAAAAAACTATACTGAATCCAAATCAATTCGGATTCAGACAAGGAAGGTTATGTACAACAAACTTGATCTGCTCCTACTCGAGATTGATAGATGAGAGAGATGGTTGGGCAGACTGTGCCTTTCTGGACCTACAAAAGGCATTTGATAAGGTACCACACAAGAAACTAATAAGGAAGATAGAGTCAATAGGTGGCATCAGAGGAAAATTATTAGAATGGACTGGGAGGAAAATGAGAGTAGTAATTAGAGATAAATTCTCAAATTGGGAAGAAATGATAAGTGGTGTCCCGCAGGGATCAGTACTGGCCCCGATCATGTTTGCCATATACATAAATGACATGGATGAAGGAGTAGAGTGTTATATGAATTTCTTTGCAGACGACGCAAAAATACTAAAGAAAGTAAAAACGGAGGAGGATTGCAATTCATTACAACAAGACTTGGACAAGATCTGGAAATGGACTCAAAAGTGGGAAGTGAAATTCAATATCAAGAAAAGTAGTATAATGGAATTTGGAGAAAGTAAAAACAGTATATCGAGAGATTATAAAATTGGTGAAGAAGAGGCCAAAAAAAGTAAACTCGGAAAAGGACCTTGGAGTGATGATCAGCAAAGACATGACACCGGATAAGTATATTAATAAAATAGTCGGAGAAACCTACAATTTATCGAGGTCAATAAAAGTGGCGTTTGCCTATTTGGACGAGGAAATGATAAGAAAATTAACTACATTAATAAGACCAAAACTCGAGTACGCAGCAACACTATGGACACCCAGTACCAAAAAGAATATAAAAAATTAGAAAGAATACAAAGAGCAACAACAAAACTGGCACCAACTCTTTCCAAAATGACATATGAACAAAGACTGTCCAAATTAGAATTATCAACTCTGGAACAAAGATGGGAAAGAGGAGACCTACTATTTATAGAATTATGAAGGGAATGGAAATCTTAGATAAGAATGATTTATTGAAATGGGACAATGGAAAAACAAGAGGACACGAAAAGAAACTCAAAAATATAATTACAGAAGAGATCTGAAAAAAAAGTTTCCCACACAGAGTTATAGATACTTGGAACAAATTAGACAAATAAACAGTGTGTGCAAACACTATTCAAGATTTTAAGAAAAAACTTGATGCTGAGAGTTACAAAGACGGGTCATCACGAGCATAGCTCCCTTCCCGTATAATACAACTAGGTAAACACAAACACACACACACACACACACACACACACACACACACACACACACACACACACACACACACACACACACACACACACACACACACACACACACACACACACACACACACACACACACACACACACACACACACACACACACACACACACACACACACACACACACACACACACACACACACACACACACACACGGGGTTATGTCGAGGTTTTAAGATCTCTCTTCGTGACTAACTTTTATGTCTTAATTCTGTCCTGTTCAAAGCGATGAGTTTGACGTCTTTAAAAATGTTAACCTAGAAGACCGCCTGACAGGACTAAGAACTGTATCAACTAAACTAGCTTAATTAATCCTGGACAAATTAAACAATTAAGGACAGACAATTTTAATAAGCTCGGAGAAACCACAAGGCAGAAGAAGACTAAAATCTATTTTGATTTAATAAAAAATAAAATAATAAATAAACAAATAAGTAGATAAACAAAGAAATAAATAGAATAATTAATAATCAAACAAATAGATAAGTAAATAGATAAATTAATAAATAAATGGATAGAAGAACAAATGAATGATACCTACTTTTTGATATAATCCCTAAGGATAGAAACGCTGGTTATCAATGGTGATGTACAAATACAACTATTAACCTATCATTAAACTATTAAACTATCATCGCTAATTAAACTATTATCGTTAACTATTTACCTACAGTAACTAAATATTATCTTGACTGAACTATTTTGGTTACCTGACCCATAAAAGGGAATTCTCACCTTTTGAGGATTTTATTAAGTTCATGGGGGGAAGATCCCCTGAGGGGTAGAGGGGGAGAGGGGGAGAGGGGGAGAGGAGGGGAGGGGGGAGGGGGTAAAACCCTGTGGTCTGGTCTTCCCTTCTAATCACGACGGAGCTTCTTAATCATTCTTCTGTAGGTTTGGTCCGATTTCTTTTTGTTTACTCTCCTCGTTCCGCCTTTGCGGTATGTTAGTCAGCTCGTTTCTTTCTGCGATATCGGGTGATTACGTATCGCTCGCTCGGTCGACTGTTTTTACGGCAAATGGCGATTTCCTTCTTGTTTTGTTGGGTTTATTGATATCTACTGAGGTAAGTGATGTTGCGTATTGATATATTGCAGTGTCGCTTATTCTAGAGCATTTTGTTTTTTATTATTATTATTACAAAGGATTACAAAGGTGGAGCATGCCGACAGGAGACCTTTTGGTCCATAACTAGGTCGGATCCGAAAAAATATAATGATAAATAAATAAATAGAAACTATAATATATAAATAATAATAAATCAAATAAATAAATATAGTTAAATAATAGACAAACAGGTAAATAGCAAATAATAATAAATTGACAGATGATTAATAATAGATTGAAATCAAGCAAAT